>NC_064921.1:825451521-825799021 GCF_023897955.1 Schistocerca gregaria | reverse complement strand
GGAGTGTGATTTATGGTTGAGTGGTGTCCTCAGCATTGCATTTGCTCGACCCATTGCGGAGTTAGACTAGTGAGAGGAGCTTTTAGGATGAGTCTGGTGACAGGTGTACTGGTGGAGAAGATTCAATTGAAGATCAGATGTGCACAACTGCTCGCCAGTTACATCGCTCACATTTATAGCTGTCCTGAATGTCCTAGTTGCTGTCTTCTTTTGCCAACCTTGGCAGTTCACCTCCCACATAGGCGGCTCTGCTCAGGGCTAATGATTGAGATTCGTGTGCGATTGCTTGTCTAAACTAGAGTCCTTCCTTTCACCACCTCTCCTCGAGATCCATTCACATACACCTCTGTGGTGTAGCTGTAGGCTGAAGCTTTTCCTGGACATATTACGTGGCCCTAAGGACTCCATTAATCCTGTGGCTCTCCGGTGTCACTTCCTCTCGATTCATGAAGTGTTCCGGGGCTCTGATGTGATTTACCCTGACTGCTTGATAGCCTACAATCTATCAACCAGTGCTACCCTGGTCATCCTTTGGTGGTGTCCATACAGGAGTCCACCTGTGCCCTGGTCTGGTCCTGTCATTCAGTGGTGGTTGTGTGGACTGCAGGACATGTCGCCATCCCAGGCAACAAATTTGCCAAAAGCTGGCCAAACAGGCTATGCAGAAACGGCTTATGGAGATGGACATATGTGAACCTGACCTGCGTTCTGACTTACACCGTAGGGTTTTTCGGCATTGGGAGACGGAATGGCATACCAGTACACACAACAAACTGTGCCCCAATAAGGAGACTAAGTGTGTGAAGAAGTCTTCCATCCAGGCCTCTCGCAGAAAACCAGTTGTCCTCTGCCAGCTCCCCGTCCTGTTTGTCTGAAGGTAAGTTTATACCTGAGGTACTCCTGCCTATCATAAGAGGCGACTTAAAGGAGTCTCAGATGTTTCAGCATTTATGTGATGGTCCTCTGTAGGGTTTGACCTACATATGACGATATTTTCCTGGACAGCGAGCCAATTGGGTAAGGGCACTTTACATAGTGTCCATCGTGCATTGAGATCTTTAATGCACTTTCTCATTGTTGCATAGCAGTCCAGACCATTGTCCCTCTCCTGGGCAAGGACACCTTCCTGAAAGTTTTTGATCATACACTGATGCTGACCATGGACTTCATTGCACCTCATATCTAGCATGGTAGCCATTCTGTTGTGGTGGGGCCACCATGTACCCAGTTAGTTGTAGCCCCCTGACAAAACTGCCCACTCTGCTGATGCTTGTGCTGTTAACTCCCCATGTATGCCAAGGAGTAGATACCCATCAACCTGGGGCATAGAGACTCCCGGCAATGGCCGTCCTGCCAGGTGACTGTTGCTGAGGCTGGGTGGTACCCTTGGGAAGACCCTTGGTTGTAGTGGGTGGCATCAGAGTGGATGAGACGCCATGAAGCATGGTACATCATCTCTTGCTGCTGGCCAACCTCCAGCAGTCTCTAAGTGTTCCAGGTCTCAATTCAACGTGCAGAAGTATTATACAAATTGTACCCCTCCCTAGCCACTCCATGGGAGGAACACCAGGCTAAGGATTGCAGTGAAGCTTATTCACCCCGGTACTTTGTCTGTTTGAGAGCTGATGTAGAATCCTTTGTCGATGAAGCCTCAGTTTTTTTGTTGAGCATTTAGAGGACAAGTTTGTGGAGGTGGTGGGCTTGTCCAAAATTCGTTCTGGGTCAGTATTGATCAAAACAGCAATATCTGCCCAGTCATGGGCACTACTCACCTGTGACAAGCTGGGGATGTTTCCTTTTCCATACGGTTTAGGGTCTCATATTCCACAGGGATATTCTTTTGCAGTCTGATGATCTACGCGCCAATTTAATGACGAGGTGTTCACTTCGTCCGGCGCGTGCATCGGGGTCCGAGGGATAATCAGGTTGCCACCAGTGCCTTCTTCTTAGCCTCTGAGGGTGATGTATTACCTGAAAAGGTTAAGACAATAGTCTACCACCATGATGTCAAGCCATACATCCCTCATCCAATGCGGTGTTCTAAATGCTGGAAGTTTGACTGTGTGCCTTCCTGGGGTACTTCCAGCGTCATGTCGATATAGCAGATATCCTTCTCATCCGAATACTCCATGTGCCCTGCCTCCTATCTGTGATAAATGCTGAGAGCATCATTCCCCTTGCTCGCCAGACTGCAGGATCTTACAGAAAGAAAAATTATGGACTAAAAGATCCTGGACCAACTGACCTACGCTGAGGCTAAGAGGAATTTTGAACGACTCCATCCCGTGCAAATGACCACCTCTTATGCCACAACTAAGACAGCAGTGATGCCCTGATCAGTTCAGCAATTTCTGGTCGGCTCTCAGAGCTGTAAGACTACACCTGCACCCTTGACCATGGAGGCACTACTCTCCCTGTTGCTCCTGCACTACCTACTGTGGGAGCAACCCCCCCCCCCCCCCCCACAACCATCGGGGACATCCAACCCCACTTTGCAACCAGAGAAGCGTACAACTTCAGCTGCTCTTGATAGAAAGGGTCCTGTTGTGTAACTGCCTTCCCAGGTTCATACCAGTGGCACAGCTGACACCCACCAGGGGCTGAAGCAAGCACAGGTAGCTGGTTGTAGGGCTTCATGGTCCTCCTCAGTCCCTGAGACTGGATCAGGTAAGCCCTCCCAGTGGGACAAAACTAAGGTGCAGGAAGTGGCATTACATCCGCCCTGGACGATAATCAGTGCAATCCATTTTGTTTCTACAGAGGGGTGCGATGATTCTGTCATTGGTACTTCCTTATTGCATGGTACAAACTTCATTATAATGCAGTGGTATTTGTCAATTTTAAACTATGGGCCTAACAATATCACCTGTCTAAGAATTTCACACCTTTAGAACAAATAATTTAAGTATTTCATGGTTAATACAACGATGGCATAAGAAATTTGCTGTTTAAAAATTTCACTTCTTAATTATTCCAATATTAAAGTATTTCGAGCCTAAGAAAGTGCTCACTAAATAATTAATGTCTTTAATATTTCCATTTATAATTTAACAATGGCCTAGTTTTGCTGCCATGTCTATAAATTTCATCGCTAAATCACAGTGTAGCACAACAATAATATTATGAAATATGCACAATCTTTATTTTCTTTTTTTTCTGAAGCGACGCTCGGAGAGTGGGCAGATAGTACGCCTGAGACGATGGTCTGCATACAGCGCTCAGCTCCCCATCGGGTCGTTTTGCTCGTAAGATAGTTGGACCAGACTGCAGGCTGAGATCAGTCTGATTATCTGCTACCTCTGCTGAGTCTTGGATGACTAGGCAACAGGAACCCCAGGCGATGTGTAATCTTCTCATCTCCTGCCTCTTGACTAGGCTAGTAGCAGGATTGGTCGTTTTTGATCAATCTGCCACCTCTATATTGGCGAGCGGCGGAAGTTGGTGTCTTGTTTGTTGCTCGCTAATTGGTAATGTAGCCAATATCTATAAGTATCTGACGTGCCGATCTTGTGTAATTGTCAGTCTGATGTAGAAGCATCGAGCATTGTTGTTGACTGTAGCTCTGATTCTTCTGTGAACGATTGTTTGAATTTGTCTTCAGTCAACCAGCTGTGTCTATTTTTTCTTTGCTGTTGGTTCTATCGATGACTGCTCAGTGTGAAGTATTTGCATATTGACTGTATCGTTCTTGATCTGGACGAATTGTCATCGGATCTTTCTTCTAATCACTTTCTTACGTTATGACCTTTTCTTCGTATAGCGACTGTTGAGTTTAAATTTGTGCTCCCCCAACATTTTCTCTGATGGCGACATCTTGCGGAGAAGGTTAGTCATCTGCGATGGTCAGTTAAGTCTTCCCATTGATTGCATTTCATTAAAGATGAGCAGTGGTAGGTAGACAGGCTGCTCGAAGTCTCTGGTTTGTCCATCGGTTGGTACTGCAAGGAGCAGGAAACAGTGATTCTCTTCTTATATGGATGACTGAAAAAATGTGTGGCCTCCCATCAGTTCTGCCTTCTTCATCGGTGGCGGTTGGCGCAACCTCAGGATGCTAGCAGTCCACCGGAAATTTATTACTTTCATTCCCGTACAGTGGATATGAAACAAAAATATTAGTATACCAGATTACATACAACACAAAACACTTATCTCCTGGTGGTTCGCCCTACAGTATTTATGTGCATTTATTAAGTGATACTTTGTTCTAGATTTTGTTAAATTTATACGTTTGCACTAGACTTCTCGTCACATTACATGATCTCGACATGTTTTTTACCAAGTTCAAGAGAAAGTGAATGCTCACAGCGACTTGTATTTAAAGTTCGCATATACCATTTTGACACATGAAGTCACACAAAACACTTTTCACTCTTGGTTAACCCTGTCCAAGTTTAACTATTTTTGCGTGAAACAGCTTAGTCAGCTCTTGCGATCAAATCTCACCTATTCCTACCGTTCCTTTGTGGTCAAACAGTAAAACGGAAATAATTGTACCATTATATCTCTACAAATAGGGTTACAATCAATCTCCTGTTACCAATACTCTTTAGTCTCTAGAGAAAGCGATTATTTAAACAGTTTCATAATACTCTGAAAGATTCTGAACTTGCATACATAACTGAAAGTTCTATAGCAACATCCTGTACAAAGCAAAGTGTCATTTCAGCTCCAAGAACAGCAAAAACGTTTTTATCATTCTTACTCTGAATAAAATGCAATTCCCAAATAATTATCTTAATAATAAATGTTCAAATTAAAATCCATTTTAACCAATAAAAATATCCTAGTTATCTATGTTGCAGCATGCAAGTATGGTTCTAAACCTTTTCTCATTCTTACGCTAAGTATTTTAATTCTGTATCAAAACATAAAATGAAGAAACTGCGTCTACCATCTATCATAAAATGTCTTGTTGCACAAATCGAAGTTATTTTATGATTCAGCTTGAGTCTCTTGCTTTTCTTCTTTCCTGAGTCTGCTGAGTACATGAATTCTCCACTAAATATGTACAGCAGTTTATTATAATGTTAAGAGTATAGTTTCTTGGTCTATCATTAAAGTCTTAATATTTTCTTCAAGGGTTATTAGCATAGGTTATCTTAATTGTTAATATCGCTGAAACTCTTCTTCTGACGAACTAGTTTATAGAACAGGACAACTTAAAATCATACACATTTCTTCCCTTCAATAAACTTAAATCTACTGCCAAAAGCACTTCAAATCTTGGTGACTATACATGCGTTTGTTCACCCCCTTATGATTAGACTGAACATAACTTCTAGGATGAGGTATTTTCACTATTCTGAAAGGAGCTTTATATTTTAATTGCCACTTTTTTGTTTAACCTTTTCATGCAGATGATTTCAGATGAGATCTCAACAAAATCTCTTCAACTCGATACGTAACAAGCTTAGTGAAATGTTTATCGCATGTTTTCCTTAACTTAGTGTGATGCTGAATCGCTGCATGCACTTTATTAAATAAAGCAGACTTGTGTAGAGGTAATGGATTATTGAACTTTGTTAGGTTTTCATTATATTTGTTTGACAATTACCATATAAGATATTGTAAGGGGAAAAACAGTAGATGAATGGGGTAACTGATTATACACTACTTCGAACTTCTGCAAATATTCTATCCAGCGATAGTGTTGGCTGGAGACGTAGGTTCTCAAATCGATGTAGTTCTCTAAATACATGTTCAATGGGACTACTTTTGGGACTAAAACGAGAAATCTGAATATGACCAATGCTTTCTTCGCATAGACACTTTCCAGGATCTACACTAAAAATACGAAAAGCATTGTCCGTTAACAAGGCTTTTGGTTTTACTACTTGAACTATGTATTTCTCTGTTAATACCTTTCACATTGGCTTTACCCTTGCAGATTTAATAGATACACTTTTACGTACTTAGCAAACATCGTAAAATGCTAGTACATATTTAAAATTATAGCAGCTACGGATGTCAAATATTTTACGCAAAAGAACCGCTGTAGTAGTTCGTCTAAGTTATCTGGTCTTGTCCGATCAGGTATTAAAATTTTTTTGATGTTTTGGGCATGAAGCCTAAATTTTATATTACCGTTAGCCTTTGCAACTGCTAGAAGTGGACTGCTATGATCGGAGTTTGGACGGTTCTATTATGTTCCATTCCAACATTCTCTGAATTTCTAGGCCAACAGATTTTCGTTTGGACCAGGGTATCGAGTACGTTGTCTTGCAGTATGTTTCGTTAGGCCGCACACGTATCTTGTGCTTAAAACCTTTAATGACACCAGGATTGTTGTTAAAAACTGCTGCGAACTCAAATAGTAATTTCAACAGTTCTTGTCTCTATACACCTGACAAATATTCGGACTCTATTTTGTCCTTGATAACTTGTTTGAGATCTGAATTGTAATCGACTACAGGCAAACTAATCTTGTCGGTTCACATTACATTATTATAATTACATAACAATGGCAGATTCCGACAGTATTTGTCGGGAATAATTGTTTCCCTCAACAAAGACAATTCAACGATCCTGTTGACTGTATTTAAAATACATAACCCTTTCTGTAAGTCGATGACTGCCCAGTTTTTGACCAAATAATCCCATCCCCAAATGCCTGGTACAGATAAATTTTGAACTACCAGGTAGGTGCACTTACGATTTTCCTCCTAGATGATTAATACCGCCTGCACTTGAGCTTTAATTGGTTGAACACTTGTGCTGAAGGCTCAGGACATACTACACCTTGTTACCGGTAAGGTAGGTACTCTTTCTATTCTATTAGTACATTTAAATAGATAAAATGACATCACTTTAGTGGTAGCTCCTGTGTCTCTAAGGACATGTACCGATATATCATTCATCTCTCCAGGTATTGTCCGCAGCTCGTGGTCTCGCGGTCACGTTCTCGCCTCCTGAGCATGGGGTTCCGGGTTCGATTCCCAGTGGGGTCAGGGATTTTCATCTTCCTCGAGATGACTGGGTGCTTGTGTTGTCCTCATTATTTCATCCACATTCATGAATGTGGTGAGTTTGGGCTGGTCATCATCTCCAGCTATAACCCACAGGGGTCCACAACTCTTGTGGATATGTGCGTAGCTAGCAGGGGACCCGGAGCTAATATGGCCCTCCTTCCTTTCCGGACTGCATACCTTCCTTTTTCGCATCCTTCCCCATCCCTCATCTTCGCCCCCCCCCTCACCACCTCCTCTTTCCTTCCCTTTCCCCCTCTAGGAGTATTTTGAGTGCCTACATCCAGAGACGGACCCTTGAAACTGTACAACAGTCTCTCTTCTTAGCTTTCTCTGCTGGCAAGTCTTTGTCCTTCTCTTTTCCTTACCTCTTCTCTTTACCCTTTTCTCTGCTGTGGCGTTAGAGACCCCTCTTCTTCGCTTTCCCTCTCTTTGTTCCTCCCTTCCTCTTTTTCCTCTCTGTGCATGCCTGAAGGCCGACCCACGCATTCCCATGCATAGCTGGTGACGGGGTAACGCGTAATTCCCCACCCCGGGTAGACAGGTAGGACACGTATGTACCCCCTGGTAATGGCCAGACCCAGGTAGGGGTGATTACCCAAGCTGATAACTTCCGCAAGTGCCGATTGGTCCCTCCGTCTGTTTCTTGGGAGGTGTGAACAATCACCTAAGGTGGGAGTGCCCTTAGAGAGGGCCCTTACAAGGGAGGAGCGCGCCATCGGAGACGCCAGTAATCATGAGGGATACCTCCGCAATGGTTTTCTGATCTTCTATGTCTGCTCACAAGTTTAAGTTCAATGCGTCTCAGCCACAGACAGTTCTTCCATCATTGCCACAGTTCCTAGTTTCTCGGTCAGACGAAGGTCAAGACTTTTCCATAGTCAACCCTTTCATTATTCAGAAAGGTGTCGACGCAATTGCAGGTCCTGTAAAGTCTTGTTCTCGATTACGAAATGGCACCTTGTTGTGAGAAACAGTCGGTGCCCCCCAGGCACAAAAATTGCTGCGTGCTTCACTGCTACACACCTTCCCTGTCTGGGTGGAAGCGCACCACACTTTAAATTTAATCACCTGGGGTCGTTTATACACGCTCCCTTGACGGATTGTCAGACGAGGAAATTCAAAACTACCTGTCTAACCAGGGCATAACGGCTGTTCAAGTCATGAAAAGAGTTGACACGAACATTGTTCCAACTCGTACTGTCTTTTTGACATTTGACAGAGTTCAACTCCCATCGGACATGAAAGTGGGCTATGAGATAATTTACATTCGCCCTTACATCCCAAACCCTACACATTGCTATCGGTGTCAGCAGTTCAATCATACCAGCCAGTCCTGTTCCAGTCTGGCCAAATGCGTTACATGTGGCAAGGATGCCCATGAGGGTACTTGTCCAACTCCATCCCCTCGTAGCATCAACTGTATGGGTGACCACACTGCTTCCTCTAGAGATTGCCCCATTTTTAAAGACGAACGGCTCATTCAGGAAATCAGAGTGAAGAATTTGCTACTCGAAAATTATTCGCCAGTCGAAAGCCCACTGTGCCTCAGACAGGTAAATACAGCACTGTACTTGCCTCTCCTCAGCCAACAAAGGAGGCAGCCATGCAGACTAGTGATCTCAACTTTAGTGCCACGGTTGTCAGATCGGCCAGTGAAAAGATCGCCCTTTCATCTTCCCCACTCTCGCCTGCTCACTCTATCACTCACCCTTCATTGGGTTCTGCTAAATTTCGAACCCCCAAGTCACACCTGGACTTCCAAAAAAGGGCCTACTCGTGAAGATCTTTTACGTACCCCAAATTCACAACCATTGGTTCCTCCTTCATCTCAACATCCTTCTTCCAAGAGGGCTAATAAGAAACCCAGTTCCTCACCTTCTCCGCCATGGTGTCTCATCTACAGCACCACCTGGCGGTAACCGCCCTCGGTCATCTTCTGTGTCGCCGAGGCGCACTGGTGGTGGTCCATCAACCAGCCGATTGCTGGTGGCAGGAGCTGCTCCTGAACAACCTATGGATCAGGATCTTCTGCCTTCGGCTGAATGCCGTTCCACACTCTGTCGCAAGCTCTGAGAAGTCATTGAGGGCAACCTTGGTCACATTCTTCCCTTCTCTGTCCACCCTATGTCCATTATCCATTGGAATATCTGCGGCATTCGAGCCAATCGGGATGAATTGTCGATCTTCTTATGATCCTACTCACCAGACATCTTCTGTCTTCAGGAAACAAAGCTGCGTCCCCACAATCACTTCATTTTCCCCCATTTTCAGTCAGTCCGATTTGATATCCCCTCTGTTGAAGACACTCCAGCACAAGGACTCATGATTCTTCTCCATGATACTCTCCATTATCACCCAATCCCCTTAAACAATTCCTTCCAAGCTGTCGCTGTCCACCTTTCCCTTTTTGGATACACTTTCTCTCTTTGTACTGTATACATTCCATCGTCCACACCAATGGCACAAGCTGATCTCCTTCATCTTCTTGGTCAGCTTCCGCCCTCCTATTTGCTGGTTGGGGACTTCAGTGTCCACCACCCACTTTGGGGATCTCCGCATCCTTCTCCGCGCGGCTCTCTATTGAGACGTCTTCCACCAAGTGGATCTTGTTTGCCTCAACACTGGGGACCCTACATTTTTGTCTGCCTCCACGACGAATTTCTCTCATTTGGATCTTTCGGTCGGTACTGTTCAGCTATCTCTGCGCTTCGAATGGTTCGCTCTTGCTGATACACACCCGAGTGACCACTTTCCATGTGTCCTTCAATTGCAGTCACAACTGCCATATATGCTCCCGAGGCGCTGGAAGTTTGCCCAAGCCGATTGGACACTTTTTTCGTCTCTAGCGACATTCGATGACCGTCACTTTTCTAGCGTCGACGATGAGGTCACTCATATTACAGAAGTTACTCTTATAGCTGCGGAACGTTCAATACCTCGCACCTCCGAATTGCTCTGGCCCCCCCTCCCCCCCCCCCCCCCCCCCCCTCAGTTCCCTGGTGGAACGAGGCATTCCCTGACGCAATACGTGAGCGGCGACGGGCTCTTCGCGTTTTCAGACACTGTCCTACTTTGGCCAACTGTATCCACTAAAAATAGTTCCGTGCGCGATGCCGTCGCGTCATCCGCGATAGCAAGAAGGCAAGCCGGGACTTCTTTACTAGCTCACTAGCTCATTTAACACCTTCATTCCCTCCTCGGAAGTTTGGAGTCGGATTCGACGGTTATCTGGCGCCCCTAGTTTTCCCCGGTCTCTGGGCTCAAGGTCGCGCATGATACATTAGTGTACCCTGTCTCAATTTCTACCTCATTGGATCAACACTTCGCTGAGATTTCAAGCTCTTCAAATTACCCGCCAGCATTTCTCCCGAAGAAACGTGCAGCGGAAGTGCAAGCTCTTGCTTTCTCCTCTCAAAATCGTGAAAGCTACAATACTGTTTTCTCCATGTGGGAACTCCAACACGCACTCTGTTCTCGCTCTTCCGCCCTAGGACCAGATGGTATCAACATCCACATGTTGCTGCATTTATCATACCATAATCTTCTTTACCTCCTTCGCCTTTATAATCGAATTTGGACCGACAGTACTTTTCCCAGACGATGGCGGGAAGATATCGTTTCTGTTCCGAAACCTGGAAAGGACAAACATCTCCCCTCTAGCTATCGCCCCACTTCTCTCACGAGTAGTGTATCTAAGGTTTTGGAGCGTATGGTGAATTGCCGTTTAGCCTGGTGGCTGGAGTCCCGTAGTCTTTTAACACCTGCCCAATGCGGTTCCCGAAAGCATCGTTCTGCAGTTGACCATCTTGTTGCTCTCTCCGCTTATATCATGAACAATTTTCTCCGGAAACGCCAGAGTAGCAATATTTTTTGATCTGGAGAGAGCATATGATACCTGTTGGAGGACAGGCATCCTCCGCACATTGTTCTCTTGGGGCTTTCGAGGTCGGCTGCCCCTTTTTCTTCGTGAATTTATGGCAGAGTGCACATTTAAAATGTGGGTGAAAACTACTCTCCCCCATACTTTCTCCCAAGAAAACGTTGTACCCCAGTGCTCTGTGCTAAGTGTTGTACTGTTTGCCATTACCCCCTGCGTGTTCGGGGGTTAGAATAGGCCCGCGGTATTCCTGCCTGCCGTAAGAGGAGACTAAAAGGAGTCTCAAACTTTTCGGACTTATATGATGGTCCCCTGTTGGTTTTGACCTCCATCTCTCAAAATTTTCCAAAGAGTGAGCCGATTGGGGAAGGGCGCCTTACTTGGTGCATTGTGTCCATCTTGCGATCAGACCTTTCGCCAGCTTATACACCGTTGAACTGCAGTCCTGTCCGCTATCCATCTCTTGGGCATGACTGTTTCTGCATGCAGATTACACCTTGCACTGTGCAGTGCCTCTTGCTGCACAGACGGCGACCATGGACCACATGTTACCTAACATCCAGCACGGTAGCCAGTCCGTTGTGGTGGGGCCGCCATGTACCTTGTTGGTTGTAGCCCCCTGATAACACAGGGATCGCTCTACTGATGCCTGCGCCGTTAACTCCCCACGTATGCCAAGGAGTAGATGCCTATCCTCCTGGGGTATCGGGTTTCGCGGCAATGGCCATCCTGCCAGGTGGCTCTTGCCGTGGCTGGGTGGCGCCCATGGGGAGGGCCCTTGGTCGGAGTAGGTGGCATCAGGGCGGATGACCCGCAATGAAGCGTGGTACATCATCTCTCACTGGTGGCCAGCCGCCAGCAGTCTCCAAGCGTTCTCGGGCTCAGTTTAATGCTCAGAAGTACGATCCAAAAACGTTCCCCTCCCTGCCCACATCGTGGGAGGAACGTAAGTCTCAGGATGGCAGTAGCAGTTACTCGTTCCGCTCCTTAGTTTGTACGAGGGCTGATGGGGAGTCTTTTCTCTCCACAAAGCTTCAGTTCTTCGTTGAGCATTTAGAGGACAAGTTTGGGCAAGTGGGGGGCTTGTCAAAAATGCGCTCTGGGTCAGTCCTGATACAAACGGCATCCTCTGCCCAGTCACGACGGTCACTCGCTTGTGACAAGTTGGGGGATGTTGCCGTTACGATAACACCCCATAAGAGTTTAAATATGGTCCAGGGAGTTATTTACCATAGGGATCTTCTTTTGTAGTCTGCTGAAGAGCTGCGCGCCAATTTAGAGCGCCGGGGTGTACATTTCGTCTGGCGCGTTCATCGAGGTCCGAAGGAAAATCAGATAGCTACCGGTGCCTTCATCTTGGCCTTCAAAGAGGATACATTACCGGAAAAGGTCAAGGTGATGGTCTACCGATGTGATGTTAAGCCCTATATCCCTCCCCCAATGTGGTACTTAAAGTGCTGGAAGTTCGGCCATGTCTTCTCGCTGCACTTCCAGCCTCACATGTCGAGATTGTGGACGCCCGTCACATCCCAATACTCCATGTACCCCGCCTCCCATCTGTGTCAACTGCGGGGAGCACCATTCACCTTGCTCGGCAGACTGCCGAATTTTCCAGGAAGAGCGTAAAATCATGGAATACAAGACCCTGGACCGATTAACCTATACTGAGGCCAAAAGGAAATAAGACTGACTCCATCCTGTGAGAATGACATCTTCCTACGCTGCTGCAACAACACCTGTGCTAGCCCCGTCTGTTTCTCCAATTGTGGCCGGATCGACGAGTAGTACAACTCCTCCTGCCCTCTTGCCAGTGGGGGGCTCTACCCACCGGGTTGCTCCTGCGCCACCTACCTCAGGAGCAACACCATCCCACCCATCGGGGACGTCCGTCCCCACTTCCAAGCCGGAGAAGTGTCCAACTTCTTCGGCTTCTCACGCTGGCAAGAGGTCCCTTGGGTCCCTCCCTTCCCAGGTTTCCGCCAGCGAGAAGGCTGACGACCGACAGTGGTGTAAGTGCCCGCAATCAGCTGGTCGTAGGGCTTCACGATCCTCCTCCGTCCCAGGGACTGAATCGGTAAAGCCCTCCCAGTCGATGCAACCCAAGGAACGGCGTGAGAAACCCAAGAAGAGCTCTCAGCCCAAGGAACTCCAGGTGGCAGCCAACCCACCGCAACCTTACAGCTCTGTGTCTGAGGATGCGGTGGAGATTCTGGCTTTCGCTGAGGACCTCGATCTCGCCGGTCCATCAGACGCCATGAAAAGCACTATCACAGGTGCTAAATCGGAGGCAGCAGGTGACCTAGCAGCGTAATCTCCCTTCCCAGTCCCATCACGCCTTTCTCAGCCATGGACAACACCTTCCTCCAGTGGTTTCTTCCACCATCTAGCTGAGCTCCGCCAGCTTATTAGCCTTCACCCTTTCCTCTGCATTGCTCTGCAGGAAACTTGGTTTCCGACAATGCGAACCCCTGCCCTCCGTGGCTACCGGGGTTATTATAAGAACCGGACAGCTTATGAAAGGGTGTCTGGTGGCGTCTGCATATATGTCCTGAACTCTCTTCACAGCAAGTCTGTACCTCTCCAAACACCTTTAGAGGCTGTCGCTGTTCAGGTGTGGACGCCACAGGCTGTTACCGTCTGCAGTCTTTACCTTCCACCAGATGGTGATGTTGCGCAGCATGTCCTGGCTGCTCTGATAACCCAATTGCCGCCACCTTTCTTGCTACTGGGCGACTTTAACGCCCATAACCATCTGTGGGGTGGGTCGGTGGCAACAGCTCGAGGCGCCATCGTTGAGCATTTATTGGCACAGCTCGATCTCTCGATATTAAATGATGGTGCCTTCACACACTTCAGTGTGGCACATAGCACATGGCACATGGCACATACTCCACCATTAACCTTTCCATCTGTAGCCCTAGCCTCTTACCATCTGTCCAATGGAGAGTGCATGACGACCTTTGTGGTAGTGACCACTTTCCGATCTTTCTGTCACTGCCACAGCGTCAGTCTTCTGGGCGCCCTAGCAGATGGACTATGAATCAGGCTGACAGGGACTTGTTCTCCTCCACTGCCGCTATTGAGCCTCTCTAACGATGACATTGATGCAGTGGTTCAATCGGTCACCACCGGCATCGTTACTGCCGCCGAATCTGCCATTCCCCGTTCTTCTGGGTCCCCTCGGCGGCGGACTGTGCCTTGGTGGTCGCCTGAGATCACTGAAGGCATTAAAGCTCGCCGGCGGGCGCTCCAGCGTTAAAAGTGACATCCCTCAATCGAACACCTTATCGCCTTCAAATGGCTGCGTGCGCGAGCCCGCCGCATTATCCGCCAACGCAAGCACGAGTGCTGGCAGCGGTATGTGTCCACTATTCGCCTCCATGTCACTCCATCTCAGGTCTGCGCCAAGATTCGCCGCCTCTATGGCTATCGGACCCCTGTCAGCGTCCCTGCGCTGTCACTGAATGGAGCAGTTTGTACTGACTCCTACGTCGTTGCAAACCGCTTGGCAGAGCACTTTGCTCTGAATTCCGCTTCTGCCAACTACCCCTTGGGCTTCCACTCCATTAAAGAGCGGATCGAACGTCGAAGTCTTTCTTTTTGCACCCACCATCCTGAATTGTACAATGTTCCATTCAGTGAGTGGGAATTCCGCAGTGCCCTCGCCGCTTGTCCTGATACCGCTCCTGGGCCAGATAGCCTCCACCCTCAGATGCTGAAACACCTTTCAGTGGACTGCCAGCGACGCCTCCTCGACGTTTACAACCGCATTTGCGTCGAGGGTGAGTTTCCGTTGCAGTGGCGGGAAAGTCTTGTTGTCCCCATTCTGAAACCGGGGAAGAACCCTTTGGAGGTGGACAGCTACCGTCCCATTAGCCTCACCAACGTTGTTTGTAAGTTGCTTGAACAGATGGTGAGCCGGCACTTGAATTGGGTACTGGAGTCTCAAGGCCTTCTGGCTCCGTCTCAGGGTGGGTTCTGTAAAGGCCGCTCCGCCGCCGACAATCTGGTGAGCTTGGAGTCGGCCATCCCTACTGCCTTTGCCCGCCGTCAGCATCTGTTCGCTGTCTTTTTCGACATGCGGAAGGCATATGATACGACATGGCGTCATCACATCCTTTCTACGCTTCATGGATGGGGCCTTCGGGGCCCTCTGCCGATCTATATCCGCAATTTTCTGTTGTATCGTACCTTCCGCGTGCACGTCGCGGCCTCATATAGTTCCTACCAAGTCCAGGAGAACGGTGTGCCACAGGCTTCTGTTCTAAGTGTCTGTCTGTTTTTAATAGCCATTAACGGGCTCGCTGCGACCGTGGGAAATTCTGTCTCCGCTTCCCTGTATGCTGACGACTTCTGCCTTTACTAAAGCTCTATTGGCATTGCAGCTGATGAACATCATCTACAGGGCACAATCTGCTAGGCGCAGTTTTGGGCTGTAGCGCATGTTTTTCAGTTTTCGGCAGCCAAGACCTGCGTTATGCATTACTGCTGGTGAGGCACAGTTCACCCGGAGCCGCGGCTTTATCTTGACGGTGAGCTTCTTACAGTGGTGGAGTTATATAGGTTTTTGGGGGTGGTTTTTGATGCCCGGTTGACTTGGCTGCCTCATATTCAGTAGCTTAAACAGGCGTGTTGACGGCATCTAAATGCTCTGCGATGCCTAAGCCACACCAGCTGGGGCGCCGACCGATCTACTCTCCTACAGCTTTACCAGGCGTTGATCCAGTCCCGTCTGGACTATGGGAGTCTGGCTTATGGCTCAGTGTCGCCATCTGCGTTGCGGCTGCTGGACCCAATCCTCCACAGCGGGATACGACTTGCCACTGGTGCCTTCCGGACCAGCCCTGTGGACAGCATACTTGTCGAGGCAGGTGTCCCTCCACTGCGGTTACGACGCCAACAATTACTGGCTGCTTATTCTGCCCATGGTTTTAGCTTGCCCGGGCATCCAAAGTATCGTGTCCTGTTCCTGCAGTCAGTCGTCCGTCTGCCAGAACGTCGGCCCCATTCGTTTGTCCGATCGCCGTACGCGTCAAACAGCTTCTCTAGGGGCTTGGGTGTTTCCCTGTACCACCTCCTTTCTGGGCCCCTCTGCGTACACCCCCATAGTGTGTGCCTCGCCCTTGCCTTCGGAAGGACTCAGTCCCGGTGGCCTTCCTACGCCGCTTTTATTCCTTCCTGGACATGTATCAGGGCTCTGGCGTTGTCTATACCGACAGTTCGATGGTTGCTGGTCGTGTCGGTTATGCACTAACTCTAGGGGACCATTCTGAACAACGTTCGTTGCCGGCTGGCTGCAGTGTTTACACTGCTGAGCTGGTCGCCATCTTTCGTGCCCTAGAGTATTTCCGCTCCTGCTCAGGTGAGTCCGTTATCTGTAGCGATTCCCTGAGCGGTTTACGAGCTCTCGACCAGTGTTTCCCTTGTTCTCGTCTGGTGATGGCTATCCAGGAGTCCGTGCATACTCTTGCCCGTTGCAGCAGATCTGTGGTCTTTGTTTGGACCCCGGGTCATATTGGGATACCCGGAAATGATACTGTTGACCGCCTGGCGAAAGAGGCCACTGGGGCACCATCTCTGGAGATTGACCTCCCGGCGATTGATTTGTGGGCACTATTACGCCGCAAAGTTTTCGATTTATGGGACACTGATTGGCGCAACCTGCCCGTGCCAAACTAACTCCGCCGTATCAAGGAGACGACTACTGTGTGGCAGTCATCCATCCGAGCCGACCGCAGGGAATCAGTCGTCTTTTGTTGGCTCCGCATTGGCCACACCCGACTCACGCACAGTTATTTACTGTGTCGTGAGGATCCCCCTTTTTGTCGTTGTGGGTGTCCTTGACGGTGGTCCATATTCTGTTGGAGTGCGCCCTTTTAACTGTGCTCAGCAAACTTGCGCTGCCTGATATGCTCTCTGCGCTTTTATCTGACGACTCTTCCATAGCGGACATAGTTCTTCGTTTTATTCGGGCAGGGGGATTTTATCGCTTACTGTAAGTGTGTGTGTTTTTGTGTTGATTCTGGCCTCTGGCCTACAATTTTTCTGGATCTCCCCCCCCTCTGTTTCTCGGTGGTTGGCTTTTCCCTTTTTGTTTGTATGGTCGGCCAACCACCGTCACACTGTGTAATTTTAGTTCGTCTGGTCTGGTCTTTGTCTACGTTTCTCTTGTTCTGTGTCGTCTGTCTTATTGTCTGGTGATCGTTTTTATTCTCTGTGGTGTTTTTAGTATTTGGAAAAGGGACTGATGACCGTAGCAGTCTGGTCCCCTTAACCCCCCACAAACCAACCAACCAACCGTTTGCCATTGCCATAACTCCAATTATGGATTGTCTCCTTCCTGATGTCTCGGGCTCCCTCTTTGTGGACGATTCTGCGATCTACTACAGCTCTCAACGGACCAGCCTTCTTGAACGTCGTCTTCAAGGATGTCTCGATTGCCTCCACTCTTGGAGCATCAAAACCAGCTTCCGCTTTTCTCCCAGTAAGACCTTTTGTGTTAATTTTTGGCGTCGTACAGAGTTTCTTCCGCCTTCCTTACATCAAGGACCTGTCAACCTTCTGTTTGCGGGCGTCGCTAAATTCTTGTCTTATGTTTCAGCTCGTTGTCTGTGATCCCTAAACACCCTCCGTGTCGTGAATGGCACCTCCTGGGGAATGGACAGAGTGATCCTTCTCCGCCTCTATCGCGCCTTAGTGCACTCGAAATTGGACTATGGGAGCATAATTTACTCCTCTGCTCGGCTGTCTATTCTTCGGCATCTCGACTCTATCCACCACCGTGGATTACATTGTCTGGAGCCTTTAACACCAACCCTGTGGAAAGACTGTATGCTGAGACTGCTGAACCTCCGCTGTCCATTTGGTGAGCTGTCCTTCTGAGTCGTTATGATAACCATCTGTCTTCCAAGGCTGCTAATCCGGCCTACGACAGTTTTTTCGACAGCTTCTGGGATTTAGGGTATGCAAGCCGCCCTTCCTCCCTACTACCACTGGGAGTTCGCTTCCGTCAACTGCTCCATTCTCTTTCCTAAGACTTTCTTGACAACGTGGGGTACAGCACTAACTTGGCTCCGGCACCGGACCTGCCTGCTCCGTGACCTATGTCATCTTCCCAACGATGTTACCCCTTCTCTTGTTTATCATTGGGCATTTGCTGGTCTGTGTGCAGAAATAGAGGATGCTACATTTATTTACACTGGCTCAAAAACATCATTTGGTGTTGGGAGTGCCTATATTGTTGGCGACACCCCAAATTGGTTTCGGCTTCCCGACCAGTGCTCGGTTTATACTGCGGAGCTTTTCGCTGTTCTCCAGGCTGTCCAATACATCCGCCGTCCTCAGCGGATACAGTATGTTATCTGCTCAGATTCTTTCAGCCCTCTCCTCAGTCTCCAAGCTATCTACCCTGTCCACCCTCTGGTCCACCGGATTCAGGACTGCCTCCACTGCCGGTTCGGGGGTAAGAATAGGCCCGCGGTATTCCTGCCTGTTGTAATTTAATGAAAAAAAGGCATTATATTATTATGTAAAAATGTGAATGGATGAAAATGGGGAGGAAGAAATGGCTTTAAATATTTATTTACTCTTTCAGTATGAACTTTGTTGTAGAACCCCTTATTTACGTGTGGTAATAAAAATTCACTTAGACAGAATTAACCACACTTAAAATTACGTGAACCTTAGCAACCCTCTCATGCTGATAAATTCAAACTAACTGATTAATAACATTTATTTGGAACTTATTTAAATTAATTTTTTACGTAATTCGGCCTTGGCACACATTTTCTAGATGCAGTGGATTTTTCAAATATTTACTGAGTTCTTTCCCGGCATTAGCTATGGAACACAAGACTCTCTGTTAGCATAAAATGGTTAAATATTGCCAAGCCGACCTGAATGTTCAATTATCATTGACAAAACACACTTCACTATACGTTTACGTTATTTGCTTTAGAAATGGAAAGAACCAACAGATTAACAACTTCAACGTTAATTATCCGCCTATGAATGCACAAATGTAAAACCAGTAATAAATTCAGTCAGCCTCAGGATCGCCGTAAAAGAAAAATATTTCGTAATTCACTGCTAATTTTACCTGCTCCCGATTTACGGGTTTGGTTAATTTTATGATGGAACAATTTTTTAAATGTGCCGCCGCTGCAAATCGTTAGGTCACGGCACAGCCCAGCAACGCCAACGATAATCGCTAAAAGTGCTGAAAATTCTTTAAAGAAATATTATAGATGATATGGGCAAGCTAATTTACATTAGTAATACACAATTTTGATAAATTCTAATGCATTTAGACCATAACAATAATCAAAATTACACACCCTGATGATTTCTCCTCTAATGGCGGCTAAAGATAGACACAGACAAACGAAGTCTACTCATTCATATAATGCTACGTCACAGGTTCCTCTCTCTCTCTCTCTCTCTCTCTCTCTCTCTCTCTCTCTCTCTCTCTCTCTCTCTCTCTCTCTCTCTCTCTCTCTCACACACACACACACACACACACACACACACACACACACACACACACACACACACACACACAGCTCTAGAGGAAGACGACAAAGAATACACATTATGTAGCGCTTTTTATACTACTGCTGATTTTGAATATCTCTTTGTAATCTTACAACATTATTTTCATATGTGGCTATATTTTACATTTTTCATCGCAGATATTAGCATATTTCGTAATTACATTGAGTATAGAAATATTACAATCGTAAATACATTGAGAATATTATTACAGAAAATATTACAATAATAACAAACGTCCTTTACACAAAATTAAATAACATTTTTTGTTAATCAATTACAGTACATACGAACTGCTTCATATCGGCGTACATAGTACAAATAAATGTCATTTCATTTTATTAATAGTGTGTGTGCTGCCAGGGAACGTCACAGTAAGAGGCGACTAAAAGGAGTCTCAAACTTCTCGGCCTTATGTGATGGTCCCCTCTCGGGTTTGACCTCCATATTTCAAAATTTTTCCGCAGAGCGAGCGGATTGGGGAAGGGCGCCTTACATGGTGCACTGTATCTGTCGTGCATTGAGACCTTTAGCCGGCTTTCTCGTCGTTGCTATGGTGTCCCACTCGTTTTCCATCTCTTGGGTGAGGATGCTTCCCTAGGTGCGATTCCCACGCTGCACTGTGCAGTGTTGCTTTTGGCTGCAACGACGACGGCCTTCTACTTTTTTTGCACCTAAGATCCAGCACGGTAGCCAGTCCGTTGTGGTGGGGCTGCCATGTACCCTGTTGGTTGTAGCCCCCTGACAACACAGGGATCGCTCTACTGATGCCTGCGCCGTTAACTCCCCATGTATGCCAAGGAGTAGGTGCCCATCTCCCTGGGGCATCGGGACTCCTGGCAATGGCCATCCTGCCAAGTGGCCTTTGATGTGGCTGGGTGGCGCCCATGGGGAGGGCCCTTGGTCGGAGTAGGTGGCATCAGGGTGGATGACACCTAATGAAGTGTGGCACATCTTCTCTTGCTGGTGGCCAGCCACCAGCAGTCTCTAAGTGTTCAAGGGCCCATTTTAAAGGTAACGTTTATGACCCCAAATCGTTTCCCTCCCTCGCCACACCATGGGAGGAACGAAAGGCATTGACTGAAAGTGAGACGTATTCGCCCAGGTATCTTGTCTGTACCAGAGCTGATGGGAATCCTTTATATCTGTGAAGCCTCAGTTCTTTGTTGAGCATTTAGAGGACAAGTTTGGGGAGGTGGAGGGCTTGTCCAAAATGCGGTGTGGATCGGTGTTGATACAAACGGCATCCTCCGCCCAGTCACGAGCCTTGCTCGCCTGTAATAAGCTGGGGGATGTCTCCGTTACTATCACGCCCCATAAAAGTTTGAATATGGTCCAGGGCATTATCTTCCACAGGGATCTCCTTTTACAGTCCGATGACGAGCTGCATGCCATCTTGGAGAGACGAGGTGTCCATTTCATTCGTCGCGTCCACCGGGGTCCGAGGGAACATCAGGTTGCCACTGGTGCCTTCATCTTGGCCTTTGAGGGTGACACATTACCTGAGGTCCAGGTGATAGGTACCGTTGTGATGTCAAGCCATATATTCTTCCCCCGACGCGGTGCTTAAAGTGTTGGAAGTTCGGCCATATGTCTTCCTGCTGTACTTCCAGCCTCACATGTCGAGATTGCATATGCCCACCTCATCCCGATACTCCATGTGCTCCACCCCCCATCTGTGTCAACTGTGGAGAGCCTCATTCACCTTGCTCGCCAGACTGCAGGATCTTACAGAAAGAATGCAAAATCATGGAATATAAGACCGTGGACAGACTGACCTATATTGAGGCTAAGCGGAAATTTGAACGGCTACATCCCATGTGCATGATGTCATTTTATGCCTCCACTGTCACTCCTGCTCCAGCTCCTTTAGCTGCACCACAGACAGTTAGCTCTCAGCGTCAGAGGACCTCACCTGCCCCTTGACAATGGGGGCCCCTTCTCTTGCTGTTGCTCCCACACCATCTACCTCGGGAGCAGCACCCACTAAACCACCGGGGACACCAGTCCCCACTTCTAAGCCGGAGAAGAGTAAGTCTTCTTCGGTTTCTCTAGCTCGGAAATGATCCCTTGGGTCACTCCCTTCCCAGGGTCCTACCAGCGGCACAGTAGACGCTAACCAGTGGCTGAAGAAGCCACAGGTCGCTGGTCGTCAAGCTTCACAATCATCTTCGGTTCTGGAGACAGACACCAATCAGCCCTCTCAATGACAGCAACCGAAGGAGCAGTGAGAGAAAACGACTTTGAAGCCCCATAAGACCAAGGCACCTGTGGTGGCTCCTACTCAACCGCTAACTACAAGCTCTGCGTCTGAGGATGAGGTGGAGATTCTTGCGTCCGCTGAGGACATCTATCTCGCCGGTCCCCTCAGACGCAATGGATAGAATTTGCACGGGTGCTCCATCGGAGGCAGCAGGTGACCCAGCGACGTAATCTGCCTTCTCAGTCCCGTCACGCCTTTCTCAGCCATGGACAACACCATCCTCCAGTGGAACTGCAGCGGTTACTTCCACCATCTAGCTGAGCTCCGCCAACTTATTAGCCTTCACCCTTTCCTCTGCATTGCTCTGCAGGAAACTTGGTTTCCGGCTATGCGAACCCCCGTCCTCCATGGCTACCGGGGTTATTATAAGAACCGGACAGCTTATGAAAGGGTGTCTGGTGGTGTCTGCATATATGTCCTGAACTCTCTTCACAGCAAGTCTGTACCTCTCCAAACACCTTTAGAGGCTGTCGCTGTTCGGGTGTGGACGCCACAGGCTGTTACCGTCTGCAGTCTTTACCTTCCACCAGATGGTGATGTCACGCACCATGTCCTGGCTGTTCTGATAGCCCAATTGCCGCCACCTTTCCTGTTACTGGGCGACTTTAACGCCCATAACCATCTGTAGGGTGGGTCAGTGGCAACAGGTCGAGACGCCATCATTGAGCATTTATTGGCACAGCTCGATCTCTCGATATTAAATGATGGTGCCTTCACACACTTCAGTGTGGCACATAGCACATGGCACATACTCCACCATTAACCTTTCCATCTGTAGCCCTAGCCTCTTACCGTCTGTCCAATAGATAGTGCATGACGACCTTTGTGGTAGTGACCACTTTCCGATCTTTCTGTCACTGCCGCAGCGTCAGTCTTCTGGGCGCCCTAGCAGATGGACTATGAATCAGGCTGACAGGGACTTGTTCTCCTCCACTGCCGCTATTGAGCCTCACTAACGATGACATTGATGCAGTGGTTCAATCGGTCACCACCGGCATCGTTACTGCCGCCAAATCCGCCATTCCCCGTTCTTCTGGGTCTCCTCGGCGGCGGACTGTGCCTTGGTGGTCGCCTGAGATCGCTGAAGCGATTAAAGCTCGCCGCTGAAGCGACTAAAGCTCGCCGGCGGGCGCTCCAGCGTTACAAGTGACATCCCTCAATCGAACACCTTATCGCCTTCAAACGGCTACGTACGCGAGCCCGCCGCATTATCCGCCAACGCAAGCAGGAGTGCTGGTAGCGGTGTGTCCACCATTGGCCTCCATGTCACTCCATCTCAGGTCTGGGCCAAAATTCGACGCCTCTATGGGATTCGGACCCCTGTCAGCGTCCCTGCGCTGTCACTGAATGGAGCAGTTTGTACTGACTCCGACGTCATTGCAACCGCTTGGCAGAGCACTTTGCTCTGAATTCCGCTTCTGCCAACTACCCCTTGGGCTTCCACTCCATTAAAGATAGGATAGAACGTCGAAGTCTTTCTGTTCGCACCCACCATCTTGAATTGTACAATGTTCCATTCAGTGAGTGAGAATTTCGCAGTGCCCTCGCTGCTTCTCCTGATACTGCTCCTGGGCCAGATAGCATCCACTCTCAGATGCTGAAACACCTTTCAGTGGACTGCCAGCGACGCCTCCTCGACGTTTACAACCGTATTTCGTTCGAGGGTGAGTTT
Source organism: Schistocerca gregaria (assembly GCF_023897955.1). Lineage (NCBI taxonomy): Eukaryota > Metazoa > Arthropoda > Insecta > Orthoptera > Acrididae > Schistocerca > Schistocerca gregaria. The sequence continues at coordinate 825,775,691 of NC_064921.1, read as the reverse complement.
CCGATGCAATGGCGCGAAAGTCTTGTTGTCCCTATTCTGAAACCGGGGAAGAACCCTTTGGAGGTGGACAGCTACCGTCCCATTAGCCTCACCAACGTTGTTTTCCAAGTTGCTTGAACAGATGGTGAGCCGGCACTTGAATTGGGTACTGGAGTCTCAAGGCCTTCTGGCTCCGTCTCAGGGTGGGTTCTGTAAAGGCCGCTCCGCCGCCGACAATCTGGTGAGCCTGGAGTCGGCCATCCCTACTGCCTTTGCCCGCCGTCAGCATCTGTTCGCTGTCTTTTTCGACATGCGGAAGGCATATGATACGACATGGCGTCATCACATCCTTTCTACGCTTCATGGATGGGGCCTTCGGGGCCCTCTGCCGATCTATATCCGCAATTTTCTGTTGTATCGTACCTTCCGCGTGCACGTCGCGGCCTCATATAGTTCCTCCCAAGTCCAGGAGAACGGTGTGCCACAGGCTTCTAAGTGTCTGTCTGTTTTTAATAGCCATTAACGGGCTCGCTGCGACCGTGGGAAATTCTGTCTCTGCTTCCCTGTATGCTGACGACTTTTGCCTTTACTACAGCTCTATTGGCATTGCAGCTGCTGAACATCAGCTACAGGGCGCAATCTGCAAGGCGCTGTCTTGGGCTGTAGCTCATGGTTTTCTGTTTTCGGCAGCCAAGACCTGCGTTATGCATTACTGCCGGTGATGCACATTCACCTGGAGCCGCAGCTTTATCTTGATGGCAGTTCAATCCTGTCTCCGGCCTTCCTGATTTAGGTTTTTCGTGATTTCCCTAAATCGTCCCAGGCAAATGCCGGGATGGTTCCTTTGAAAGGGCATGGCCGATTTCCTTCCCATTCCTTCCCTAACCCGAGCTTGCGCTCCGTCTGTAATGACCTCATTGTCGACAGGACGTTAAACACTAACCACCACCTTTATCTTGATGGCGAGCTTCTTCCAGTGGTAGTCACATTGGTTTTTGGGGGTGGTTTTTGATGCCCAGTTGACTTGGCTGCCTCATATTCGGCAGTTTAAACAGACGTGTTGGCGGCATCTAAATGCTATGCGATGCCTGAGCCACACCAGCGGGGGTGCCGACCGATCTACTCTCCTACGGCTTTACCAGGCATTAATCCAGTCCCGTCTGGACTATGGGAGTCTGGCTTATGGCTCAGCATCCCCATCTGCGTTGCGGGTGCTGGACCCAATACTAAATAGCGGGATATGACTTCCCACTGGTGCCTTCCGGACTAGCCCTGTGGACAGCATACTAGTGGAGGCAGGTGTCTCTCCCCTGCGGTTACGACGCCAACGTTTGCTGGACGCTTCTGCTGCCCATGTTTTTAGCTTGCCTGGGCATCCCATCGTCATCTCCTGTTCCTGCAATCGGTCGTCCATCTGCCAGAACGTCAGCCTCGGTCAGGTTGTATGATCACGGTCCAAGTCAAAGAGCTTCTTTCCGGGCTTAGGGTTCTCACTGTTCCACCTTCTTTCCGCACCACATTGCGCACACCCCCATGGTGTGTTCCTCACCCTTGCCTTCGGCTCGACTTGGCGCAGCGCCCGACTCGGCGGGCGCAGCGCCCGACTCGGCGGGCGCAGCGCCCGACTTACCTAGTCCCTCCAGAGGCCTTACGCCGCCGTTTTTATTCCATCCTGGCCACATATCAGGGCTCTGGCGTTGTATACACTGACGGTTCGATGGTTGCTCGTCGTGTTGGTCATGCGCTAACTCTATGGGGCCATTCCGAACAACACTCCTTGCCAGATGGCTGCAGCGTTTACACTGCTGAGCTGGTCGCCATCTTTCGAGCCCTAGAGTATATTCGCTCCTGCTCAGGTGAGTCCTTCGTTATCTGTAGCGATTCCCTGAGCCGTTTACGAGCTCTCGACCAGTGTTTCCCTTGTTGGCGTCTGGTGATGGCTATCCAGGAGTCCATGCGTACTCTTGCGCGTTGCGGCCGCTTTGTGATCTTCGTGTGGACCCTAGGCCATGTTGGGATACCCGGCAATGACAATGTTGACCGCCTGGCGAAAGAGGCGACCAGTACACCATCTCTGGACATTGGCCTCCTGGAGAAAGATTTGCGAGCGTTCCTACGCAGCAAAAATCTGGACCTTCGGGACAGTGAATGGCGCGCCCTGCCCTCCCGAAACAAACTTCGAGCCATCAAGGCGACTACTGGTGTGTGGCACTCCTCCTTGTGGACCTCTTGCAAGGAGTCTGTTGTCCTCTGCCAGCTGCGCATTGGGCACACATGGCTGACGCACGGCCACTTATTGCGATGTGAGGACCAACCTTTATGTCGCTGCGGCTCCGTTTTGACAGTGGTCCACGTTTTATTGGACTGTCCACTTTTAGCTGTGCTCAGGCAGTCGTTTGCACTGCCTGACACTCTCCCTGTGCTTTTAACAAATGACTCTGCTATGGCTGACTTAGTTTTATGTTTTATTCGGTCAGGGGGTTTTTATCGTTTAATCTGAGTGTTTCTGTTTTATTTTATTGTATTGTGTTCATTCCGGCATTTGGTCAACGATTTTAAACTGAGTTTTTAATGTGTTCTCGGTGGTTGGCTTTTCCTTTTTTTATCCCTATGGTCAGCCAACAACCGCCACACTGTGTGGTTTTCATTTGTTTTGTCTGTTCTTTGTCTGTGTACTTCTTGTCCTGTCGTCTGCTGTCTTTCCTGTTGTTCGTTTTTCTTCTCTTTAGGAGGGTTTTTTTTTTTTTTTTTTTTTTTTGGTAAAAGGGACCGATGACCATAGTAGTCTGGTCCCTTTAGTCCCACCAACCAACCAACTTGCTCCACTTGGGGGCGTCTCTGTGGCGTTCCTCTGGATCCCAGGACATGTTGGTATCTGTGGAAATGAGGCGGCCGATATAGCGGCCAAGGCTGCAGTCTCTCTTCTTCAGCCAGCTATCCGCATGATTCCCTTCGCTGATCTACGGAGTGTTTTATGCCATTGTGTTGCTCTTTTATGGCACGCATATTGGTCGACACTTTCCAATAATAAATTGCGGGACGTGAAAGCTCTTCCCTGTGCTTGGACCTCTTCCTCCCAAACTCGTAGGAGGAGGAGGGGGAGGTAATTTTAACTAGACTCCGGATAGGGCACTGTCTTTTTAGCCATCGACATCTTTTAAGCGGCGATCCTCCCCCACTCTGTCCCCACTGCTCTCAACTGTGGACGGTGAGACACCTTTTACTTGAGCGCCCCTATTTTACTCCATTACGCGCCTGTCTGCAGCTGTCGCCTGATATATCTTCCATTTTAGCAGATGACACACGCTCAGTCGATCGCCTTCTCGAGTTCATTAGTGCCAGTGAGATGACGTCAGTCATTTGACGCTCTTTTTTTGGGGACAAACAACCCCCCTTCTATAGTGGTTTTTTAAGCCCTCCTTCTGTTTTTGTTTCCCCACTTTTTTGAGTTTCGCTCCCATTGCTGCTGGATTCCAGTTTCGATATTTTACCTTTTCCTAAGTCACAGACTGGGCGCTAATGACCATAGCAGTTTTGCACCCTAAAACCATAACAAAAAAATCTCCAGCTATTATAGCTTGTATACATTCCTTGGATTCAGGTTGGTGCAATGTCGCCTCACTCAATAATCCATCTCTGATGTCCACTCCAGAATTATACCGTAATAAGCACACAGATTGATTACGCTGACCTCCATTAAGCCTACCAGCCACCTCCAGAAGTCTAGGACTGGCTGGTCCTAGTTTGTTGAGTTCTCTGGTTCATGACGTGGCTTTTCGACTATCTCCACGACATGGACGTTTTGATTCTGTGGGTTGTACATTGTATTCCGAACATCAGCTGCACCATTTCCTAACGGAATTGCCGCAGAAGTATTCTGATGCGGAAAGTTCGGTATACTGGTTTGGTTCGTTTGGTTGTTCCAACGAGCATTTGTTGGGATCCACTGATACGCCTGATTTCGATTTGCCGAATTATTCTGTTCTAAATTAGTACATTGCCTAGTGCCATTGAATTTTCTATTGTTATTATTATTATTATTATTATTATTATTATTTATTATTATTATTATTTATTACCATTACCGTTTTAGCAATGTACATCTCTACCATTTAACTGACGGAAATCTTCCTGTATGATGTCTACTGAATCAATTGTGGACAGAAATTGTTCAAAATCGTCATCGGATGCATGAGAAAGCATTTAACGAATGTTAATTGGAAGCCTGGTTTTAAATATCCGAATAACTTCGGGATGCGATATAGGTTCTGTCCAATACCGAGTTTTATTAATGTACTTTTTAGAGTATGACCGTAAGGTTCCCTTCTTTGCATTACAAAACTCTGGATTGTAAACCTCCTTCCTTAAACACTCTTGCTTGCTCGTGGAGCAGTACTGCACCAGGAATAATTTTTCAAATTCGTGGCATGTCCTAAAAGTTTCACTAACTTCACTCACCCAGAGCAATGCCTCACCAACAATCCTTGAAACTATAAATAGAATTATCATACTCGGTGCATACCTTTGGAAATGTTCTCCTAAAGCTGTTTAATATTTTGGGACGAATTGTTCTCCGACGAGAATATGGGGACCCGCCTACTTCTAAATATGCTCTTTAAATTTTAATAGATGGCGAAGTTTTCTGAGTGAATGACTCAGATTCAGGCAAAGATCGTTCTCACTATCGACTCCTACCGTTTTGTATTCGTGACGCCTTCTTTCCACTGGACTAATGTCATGTTGTCAACTTCTAACAGAAAATTCCCGTCCGTCTTGACTACGAATTTGGAATGCAGCCAAAACGACTTGAATTCTCCTTAGGTATTTCGTCAATTGCTTTTTGATCACACAAAATTCCTCTTTTACTTGATCCATGTACTCAACATTACCCTCGTTTAATTTCGTTTCACTAGTTGAAGTTAATTTAAGTTCAGCAGTGTCATTTACTCGCTTTTTTTATCTCCTGATTTTTCATGTATCCATACGGACATTTCTTTTTCCCCACTATCTAGATTTTTCGAGTAGAAACGAATCAACATTTTGTTTATTGTTTAACTCCAGTTGATCCTTCCCCCCCCCCCCCCCCCTCCACCCCCTCCCCACCCCTCCAGAGACAATTCCGATACCTGCTACAGAGTCTTGAATAGATTTCACTACAGTGAGATTTTCTTCTAGTGTTTGTACAGCACTAGAGATGTCACTGATCTCAGTCTGTACTTCTCGAGTTTCTGATTATATCTTGGCCGGCCGGTGTGGCCATGCGGTTCTAGGCGCTTGAGTCTGGAACCGCGTGACCGCTACGGTCGCAGGTTCGAATCCTTCCTCGGGCATGAATTTCTGTGATGTCCTTAGGTTGGTTAGGTTTAAGTAGTTCTAAGTCCCATAGTGCTCAGTCATTTTTTGATTATATCTGACATCACAAGCTTTCTGTAATTCTAACATTTCCTGCTTACAATTTCTATTCTCTTCTTCCCTTTCCTGTTCTTTCTTTCTTTCTAAAATGTTCTTCTCTTTCTCTATCATGTTTTACCATTTCAAGTCTTAATGCCTCATCTCTTTCTTCTAGACGTGAGTCACGTTCTGGCAGCTTGGAATCACGTTCAACCAATTTAGTTATACGTTCTTCCATCTTTGATATGAATATGCTGTTCAATTACATATCTAAGTGTTGCGTGGAAGAAACATTGGCCAACCCAGAAGTTTCTCTTTGATCATTAATTATTGTTACTTGAGCCTCCACAACATCCGGAATTTTTTCTCTCTCTTCTTCAGAGGTCGTGAGTACTTTCTGTTCGTCTATTCTTTCTCTTGGCTCATTTTCTGTGTCAAGAGAACGAATGTTTTCTACATTTTGACTCATCTCCTCTACCGATTCTTATCTAATTTCAGATTCATCTCTGTCGTGATCTAATTTACCCTTCCTGGTTCTCTATGACGCTCTGAAAAATTATTCTCTAACAGTTTATTAAACCCTTCTACGCAATAAATACTCAGTTGTCGTTAGGGTCGTGCACAATAATGGTACAAGTATTTCAGTGCTACACCCCTGAAAACACTATCGACTTATGCTCACTAACCTGAGTTGTTCAATACTTTATTGATTATTGTTTAGTTGAGCTGAGGTGGCGGATGTGCAGTCAGCTTTGGCAGCAACAGCGAGGCCCCCTCTTCACGGCGTCGGAAGTCGTCGCGCTCGAGAGTCGGCGGCCTCCGCGTAGTCGAAGTCGGAGCGTCGTTGTAGATCGGTCCATACTGCGTCCTGCGACGTCGACTCGAAGTTCTGCGTCGTTATATGGTGGCGCAAATAAAGCGCCACCTTTCTTGTTTTTAAGTCCAATATTCCTAATCTCAGGGCCCATACTTCCTATTCGGGCCCCGCGTTTTTGAGCGCCACTTTCATATAACGCCGCATTATGGCTAACTAGCGTTAGAGCTGTATATATTGACGTTATATAAAACATCTATTTGGGCTGCGGTGAAATAACACCGAGTGCATATTATTTGTCTCGATCAGGTCAAGCAATTACATGCTCCCTGGCGTATTTAAACACAGCTACATGTAGCGATGTATCAGTTCCTATTCCGGTATTAATGATAGCTTTAGTATAACCACAAAACCAATATCTCCACTAACGTTTTTCAGTTTACTAGAGCTTAATAGTTCGTAACAGAGCGATAATTTGTTAATGTGGCAAAGAGTACTTATGCATGCTGCGTTCCTTGGACATTATGTCGTCCCACAGATAATTATTTACTAAGTACACAATATTGAATGAATAGAAAGAAGTTATTAACGCAATAATATCACTGAATGCTGGTTTATTGCTCTATTTTCACATCCTAACATTACTGTAGGGAAGTAGCTTTTTCTATCTGGGTGGAATTAATGGCGTATACTTAAGTCCAAGATATTATGCAAGTTCCAGAGTCCATTAACTGATTTTACGAAAGTTAATTATTTTCTCACAGTTTGGTTTCAAAGTTTAGTCTCTATATTGGTCCACAATTAATAGTTTCTAACTTTGGGTAATGTCCAGTCCTTTTTTAATACATTCTTCATTTTTCGTCCAAAGGATGCGGTGTTAGTGTCAAAGTTGGTGGCTCCCATAGTTCCGCCCATATCCAGGAGAATGGGGTCCTGCAGGGCTCTATATTGAGTGTATCTCTATTTTTAGTGGCCATTAACGGTCTAGCAGCAGCTGTAGTGCCGTCCATCTGTATGCAGACGACTTCTGCATTTCGTACTGCTCCACCAGTACTGGTGTTGCTTAGCGTCGCCCACAGGGAGTCATCTATAAGGCACAGTCATGGGCTACAGTCCATGGCTTCCAGTTTTCAGCTGTGAAGACATGTCAAGCATTTCTCTTGGAGTCGTACCGTTCATTCAAAACCAGCACTTTACCTTAATGAAGATCCACTCTAGTGGAGACAAACCAATTCTTAGGTCAGGGTTTGAACACTCATTTGACTTGGCTTCCTCATCTTTGACCCTTTAAACGGAAATGTTGGCAGCATCTCAATGCCCTCTGCTGCCTGAGAAACACCAACTATGGTGCACAACGCTCCATGCTACTGCCCCTCTACAGAGCCCTTGTTCAATCCCACTTTGACTATGGGAGTGTGATTTATGGTTCGGCGGCGCCCTTGGCATTGCGGTACTTCGACCCTTTGCACCATTGCGGAGTCCGACGAGCAACAGGAGCTTTTTGGGCGAGTCCAGTGACTAGCATACTGGTGGAGGTTGGAGTCCCTCCATTGAAGATCAGATATGCACAACTGCTCGCCAGTTACGTTGGACACTTTCATAGCTCTCCTGAACATCCTAATTACCGTCTTCTTTTTCCAACAGTTCACCTACCGCATAGGTGGACCAGGTCAGGGCTAATAATTGTGGTTCGCGTACGATCGCCTCTATCTGAACTGGAGTCCGTGCCTTTACCACCTGTCCTTGGTCGATTCACATACATCTCCATGGTGTAGCCCTAGGCTGAAGCTTCACCTGGACCTTTCACTTGGCCCAAAGAACTCATTAACCCTGCGGCTCTGAAGTGGTTTACACCAACGGCTCGATGGCTGACGGTCGCATTGGCTTCACCTGCGTTCATGGATGCCATGTTGAACAGCTTTCCTTACCTGGTAGCTGCAGTGTATTCACTGCAGAGCTGGTGGCCATATCTCAGTATATCCGTTCATGCCCTGGGGAGTCCTTTGTTTTATGTACTGACTCCTTGAGCAGCCTGAAAGCTATCAACCAGTGTTACCTTCGTTATCCTTTGGTAGCGATCATCCAGTAGTCCAACTATGCCCTGGAACAGTCCAATCGTTCAGTGGTGTTCATCTGAACCCCTGGTCTTGTCAGAATCCCAGGAAATGAACGTGCCCACAGGCTGGCCAAACAGGCTACGCGGAATCTGCTTCTGGAGATTGGCCTCCCTGCAATTGACCTGCATTTGTTATTACATCACAAGGTTTTCCAGCTTTGGGGGACGGAATGGCAAAGTCTCAGTATGCACAACAAACTGCAAGCCATTAAGGGGACCACGAACGTGTGGAAGTCCTTGATGAGGGCCTCTCGCAGGTACTCTGTGGTTCTCTGCTGGCTTCACATTGGTCATGCCTGGGCGACCCGCAGCTACCTCCTGCACTGTGAAGACCAACATCAGTGTCTGTGCGGCTCCCGGTTGACAGTGGCTCATATTCTTCTGCTCTGTCCTTTGGTTACCCTGCCACTTCATCTTCAGTTGCGGGACTTTGTGTTCTCCACCCTAGTGCTTTTGGGATGGAGATTTTAATGTGCTGCAGAGTGGCTGTCTTGTAATCTTTCTTGTTTTACTCTCTTCTAACTGTTTCTTACGTGTGTCTGTTATTTTCTTGTCCCCTATCGTTCCTTCTAGTGTTCTTTGCCTTTCCTTATTTCTTGTGGTTCTTTCTGTTTTGTGTTAAACGTATGTTTGATTCTCGCGCTTGGGGCTATATTTTATTCAGAACAAAGGGCCCATGACCACGCAGATTGGTCCCTTCCCTCCCACCCCCACCCCCTCACTTCTTTAAAACCAACCAACCTCTGCCAGCTCCGCATTGTCCATGCTTGGGCGACCCACAGTTACCTCTTGTCCTCTTCTGTTCCTTCAAGTGTTCATTGCCTTTCCACAGTTCTTGTGGTTTTTCCTTTATTTCCATTTTGTGCTACATGTCACATCTGTTTTATTCTCACACTTGTGGCATTGGTTTATTAGGAACAAGGGATCAATGACTTCTTAGTTTTGTCCCTTCCGTAATCTTTCAAATCAACCAATCAGCTCTGTCTGTAAAATCGCCAAGTGTCAAGGTAGCATCACAATCCCCCCCATCCAGCTGTCCCATAAAAACTCTCGTCTCAAGGGGTGAAACCACCAGCTACACAACCGATAGGCGGGAAAGGACAGAAAGAGTACTCCCATGAAGACTTCCTATGTCCCAACACTCAAACAACACCAGAGTCTTCCTCTGCTTACCAGAAAGGCTCGAAGTTCACTAAAGGCAAACAGTCTTCTCCTTCGCCAAACCTAAGATCCTCTTCAACAGTGTCACCACATGGTACCTTAGCCAGGCCAGTCTCCATGCTGCTGGTGCACACCACCAACCATTTTCAGGGTTGAACTCCACAGGCCGACACACACTCTAGCCGGTGCTTCTGTTCACCCCATGGAGCAAGATCCTCCTGCTTCTGTGCCCTATCGCAGCAAGTCTTCGCATGCTGTCACTCGGCAGCTGCTGAGGTGACTCCCATTCATCTCTTCATCATTACCCTCCTCCAGTGGAACGTGTGTGGCCTTTGGTCCCACAAAAAGGATTTATGGCTGCTTTTAGCACTGCGACGTCCCCTTGTACTCTGACTTCAGGAAACAAAATTCTATTCTCACGACTGCTTTGCACTTTCTCATTTCTTTCCAGTACGTTTTGACCTTTCCCCTGAGGTCGGCATTCCATCTCATGGGGACGTCACGCTGCTCAACCTCCGAGCGCACTCTGGGACCAAGATCCATTCCCCAATTTCCAGCTTGACAGTAGCAGACAACGCTATCGTGGACCCTATTGCTATCTCCAACAACTTGGGCCACCATTTTGCAGGAGTTTGAGCTATTCCCAATATCACCCTGTCTTCCTCCATCGGAAACGACTGGAGAAGACTCAGTGATGCCCTTTTCTTCTCTAAATCGTGAGTGCTGCAATGCCGCCTTCACTATGAGGGAGCTAGAGCAAGCTCTCAGTTCATCCCAATCCTGTGCCCCAGGGCCAGACGCTGTCCACATACAGATGTTCCAGTACATCTCTTTCGTGGACAAGCACTTTTTGCTTAACATGTACAACTGCATCTGGGCAGAGAGCACATTTCCTGGACATTGGCATAAATCCACTGCCAAACCAGTGCACATACCTAAGCCTGCTAAGGACAAAAGCCTTCCTAAAAGCCTTCCTTCTAGTTACTCCCCCATCTCCCTCACCAGCTGCGTTTGCAAGGTGATGGAACATATGATTCAAGCTTGGCTGGTATGGTAGCTTGAGTCTCACAACCTGTGTGGACATAGAGCGCAGTGCTATGCAGTTGAACATTTCGTTACTTTGTCCGCCAGTGTCATGACTGGTTTTCTGTGGAAACCCAAGACTGTGGCCAGGTTTTTCGATTTGGAGACGGCCTACGACACCTGCTGGAGAACAGGTACCCTCTGTACTCTTTACACGTGGGGTTTTTGTGGCGGCCTGCCCTGTTTCCTTCAGGCATTTTTAAAAGATAAAGTTTTCAAGGTGCCTGTGGGTTCTGCCTTGTCAAACACCTTTATCCAGGAAAACCATGAGCCTCAGGGTTCCATCCTGAGCATTGTCATTTTCTTTCTATCACCATCAACCCTATAAGACCTGTCTCAACGAGCGGTGTCTTGATCATCTTTGCTCCCAGAGCATCAACAATGACATTCGTTTCTCCACTAACAAAACTGACTGTCTGAATTTCTGGTGGTGCAAGTGATTTCTCCCATCATCCCTACATCTTGTGCCTTTTGCCCTTCCGTTCATTGAATGGAAGAAATTCCTGGGGCTCATGCTCAATAGGAAACTCTCTTGGTCCTCCCGTGTGTCTCAGCTGGCAGCCCGCTGTATGCGGTCCGTCTGTCCTTCGTGCACTCAATGGTACTTCCTTGGGTGCCAAACGAACCACCCTCCTCCAATTCTACTGGTTCTTTGTCTGTTCGAAACTCGTCTGTGTGTGCTTTGTTTACACGTCTGGACGGCCATTCCTCTTATGCCATGCCCCCTCCAAGTTTGGGGGTTAGAATAAGCCTGAGGTATTGCTGCTTGTCATAAGTGGCAACTAAAAGGAGTCCCTCCCACTCAAGGGGGTAGTTAGCGCCTGTGTCCAGAGACAGACGGTTCCACGACCTATATTTGCGTTCATTTTGGTTTTTCACTTCTTCTGGTTTCTTCCTTCCTTTGGTTGGTTCCTTCCTTTGGTTGGTTCCTTCCTTTGGTTGGTTCCTTCCTTTGGTTGGTTCCTTCCTTTGGTTGGTTCCTTCCTTTGGTTGGTTCCTTCCTTTGGTTGGTTCCTTCCTTTGGTTGGTTCCTTCCTTTGGTTGGTTCCTTCCTTTGGTTGGTTCCTTCCTTTGGTTGGTTCCTTCCTTTGGTTGGTTCCTTCCTTTGTTCTTCTCCATTTCACTGTCTTACTTACTCTTTCCCTTGGCTTCTTTCCCTTGGCTTCTTTGGCCTCCGCCTCGGCGTTTGAGACAGTCTGTCCTTTCTTTCCCTCTCTCCTTTCTTTTTCCTCTTCTTCCTTCCTCCCTGTGCGTGCCTGAAGGCTGACCCACGCGTTCGCATGCATAGCCGGTGACGGAGTAACACGTAATTCCCCGCCCTGCGTAGACAAGTAAAGCATGCACGTACCCCCTGGTGAAGGCCAGGCCCAGGGATGGGTGATTGTCTGAGCTGACACCTTCCGACCATGCCGATTGGTCCCTCCGTCCATTTCTCGTGAGGTGTGAACAATCACCAAATTCGGGAGTGCCCTCTGAGAGGGTCCCCACAAGGAAGGAGCGCGCCATCGGAGATGCTGGCAATCATGGGGATTCCTCCACAATGGATTTCTCTTCTTCTTCTTCTCTCCGCCTTATGCCCACAAACGGAAACTTAACCAGCCACCAGTGGCGAAAGTACTACCGCCTGCCACACAGTTCCTCGTAGTTTTTCGATCTGAGGACGGAAAGGATTTTTCCTCTGTCAACCCTTTCATTATCCAGAAGGGCGTAGATGCCATAGCCGGATCGGTCAAGTCTTGCACCAGGTTGGGTAACTGTACTTTGTTACTAGAAACTGAGAGCACCTTTGAGGCACAAAAAGTGCTTCAGACCACACTCCTGTACACGTTCCCTGTCCGGGTGGAGGCTCACCGCACTTTAAAATCGTCTCGTGGTGTGGTATATACTAGATCACTCAACGGATTGACCGACGAGGAGATTCTTTCCTCGCTGAGCAGGGCATGACGGCTGTCCATAGGGTCATGAAAAAGGTCAAAAATGACCTTGTACCAACCCAGACACTTTTCTTGACCTTTGATAATGTTCAGCTGCCGTCGCGCATCAAAGCGAACTATGAGGTTACTTCTGTTCGCCCCTATGTCCCGACACCTATGCACTGCTACCAGTGTCAGCGTTTTAATCACACTCGCCAGTCTTGTTCCAATGCAGTTAAATGTGTCACTTGTGGCAGGAATGCCCATGAGGGTGACTGTCCACCTCTGTCTCCTCATTGTGTGAACTGTCACGGTGACCATGCAGCGTCCTCCTGCGACTGTCCCATCTACAAGGAAGAACGCTATATCCAAGAAATTCGGGTCAAAGAGAAAGTGTCTACCTCAGCTGCTCGCAAGCTATTTGCTAGTAGGAAGCCCACGCCGCTGCCAGCGGGGAAATACAGTACTGTCCTCGCCTCTCCTCAGACTACCAGGGAGGTATTGATGCAGACATGCGATCTGACCTTTAGCGCTACGGTCGTCCATTCGGCCAGTGCTACGATCGCTCGGTCGACGTCTCCTCTTCCTCCCATCACCCCTCTGACACAAGCACCCTTATCAGCTTCTGCCAGGACGAAGACCCAGAAGTCAGATGCACGGGCCTTCAAGAAGGAACCGTCTCGTGCAGACCTCCTATGTACCTCGAACTCTCGGCCACCGACCAATACTTCCACAAAACGACCTTCCAAGAAGGCTCATAGGAAGCACAGTTCTCCTTCCCCGCCACGGCGCATTTCTTCTCCTGCACCACCCAGCGGTTGCCACCCCAGTCAGTCATCCGTTTAGCCTGGCCGCACCGCTGGTAGCCGAACATCTGGCCGTTCACCAGCGGAGGAAGCTCCCCCTCCTGGCCATCTTAACAAGATGGCCGATGAACCTATAGAACAAATGGACGATGACTGTCTGCCTCCTGCTAGCGGCGGCAGTGCTCGCTCGAAGCCGGGCCTGCAGCGGCCTTCGAGATGACCCCTTCTTGTATCTTCTTCTTCTCACGATGGCACTTATTCACTGGAATATTCGCATCATTCGCTCCAACTGAGAGGACTTGAAATTGCTGCTTCGCTTGCGCCATCCGCTCGTCGTAGCCCTCCAGGAAACGAAGCTACGCCCATATGATCAAATTGCCTTGGCACACTACACCTCTGTGGCAGGTATTCCGGCTCATGGAGGGGTTATGTTGCTGGTCCGGGATGATATCTACTATGATCCCATCACATTGCACACCGGTCTGCAGGCAGTTGCCGTCCGCATTACTCTCCCCACTTTTACATTTTCCATTTGTACCGTTTACACTACATCGTCGTGTGCCGTTACCAGGGCAGACATGATGCAAATTTTTGCTCAGCCACCTGCACCATTTTTGTTAACTGGAGACTTCAATGCTCACCATCCTCTTTGGGGCTCTCCAGCATCCTGTCAGAGGGGCTCCCTGTTGGCAGATGTTTTCAACCAGCTCAGTCTTGTCTGCCTCAATACTGGCGCCCCTACTTTTCTTTCAGACACCTCTCACACCTATTCCCATTTAGACATCTCTGTATGTACTACCCAACTTGCACGCCGGTTTGAGTGGTATGCGCTTTCTGATACATATATGAGCAACCACTTCCCATGTGTTATCCATCTCCTGCATCATACCCCCTCTCCGTGCTCAACTAGTTGGAACATCTCCAAAGCAGACTGGGGGCTCTTCTCTTCCAGGGCGACTTTTCAGGATCAAACCTTCACAAGCTGCGATAGTCAAGCCGCACACCTCACAGAAGTCATTCTCACTGCTGCTGACCATTCCATCCCTCACACTACTTCTCCACGTCGCGTACCAGTCCCCTGGTGGACCGCAGCATGTAGAGACGCTATACGTGCTCGTCGACGTGCTTTACGCACCTTTAAACGCCACCCTACAGTGGCGAATTGTATCAATTATAAACGATTACGTGCGCAGTGTCGTCGTATTTTTAAAGAAAGCAAGAAAGCCAGCTGGGCTGCTTTCACAAGCACCTTCAACAGTTTTACTCCTTTTTCTGTTGTCTGGGGTAGCTTGCGCCGGCTATCTGGCACTAAGGTCCACTCACCAGTTTCTGGCTTGACGGTCGCGAATGACGTCCTTGTGGCCCCTGAGTATGTCTCCAATGCCTTCGGCCGCTTTTTCGCCGAGGTTTCGAGCTCCATTCATTACCCTCCTGCCTTCCTCCCCCCAAAACAGGCAGAGCAGGCTCGGCCATCTAACTTCCACTCCTCGAATCGTGAAAGTTATAATGCCCCATTAACCATCCAGGAACTCGAAAATGCACGTGCCCGGTCACAGTCCTCTGCTCCAGGGCCTGATTCTATACATATTCAAATGCTGAAGAACCTTTCTTTTGCGGGTAAAGGTTTTCTTCTTTGTATTTACAATCGCATCTGGATTGAGGGACATGTTCCCACATGCTGGTACGAGTCTATTGTTGTACCGATTCCTAAGCCGGGGAAGGACAAGCACTTGCCTTCCAGTTATCGACCCATCTCGCTTACCAGCTGTGTCTATTAGGTGATGGAGCGAATGGCTAACTCTCGTTTGGTTTGGCTGCTCGAATCTCGACGCCTACTTACCAATGTACAATGTGGATTTCGTAGGCGCCGCTCTGCTGTTGACCATCTGGTTACCTTGTCTACCTTCATTATGAATAACTTCCTGCGGAAGCGCCTGACCGCGCTGTGTTCTTTGATTTGGAGAAGGCTTATGACACCTGTTTGAGGGCGGGCATTCTCCACACCATGCATACATGGGGCTTTTGCAGTCGCCTCCCTCTTTTTATTTGTTCCTTTTTAATGGATCGACAGTTCAGGGTACGTGTGGGTTCTGTCCTGTCAGACACCTTTCGCCAGGAGAATGGGGTGCCACAGGGCTCAGTTTTGAGCGTCGCTCTCTTCGCCATAGCGATCAATCCAATAATGGATTGCCTCCCAGCTGATGTATCAGGCCCCCTTTTCGTGGACGATTTTACCATCTATTGCAGCGTGCAGCGTACATGTTTCCTGAGCGCTGTCTTCAGCGTTCTCTTGACCGTCTTTACTCCTGGAGTGTCGCCAATGGCTTCCGTTTTTCTGGCGAGAAAATGGTCTGTATTAACTTCTGGCACTACAAAGAGTTTCTCCCGCCGTCCTTATGACTCGGTCCCGTTGCTCTCCCATTCGTGGAGACAACAAAATTTTTAGGTCTTACATTTGACAGGAAACTTAGCTGGTCTCCACATGTCTCATATTTGGCTGCCCGTTGTACCCATTCTCTAAATGTCCTCCGTGTTCTCAGTGGCACTCCGTGGGGAGCGGATTGAACCATCCTACTTCGCCTATATCGGTCGATCGTCCGCTCCAAGCTGGATTATGGGAGCTTTGTATACTCCTCTGCACGGCCATCCATCTTTCGCCGCCTCAACTCCATACAACATCGGGGTTTACGTCTTGCGATCGGAGCGTATTATACTAGTCCCGTCGACAGTCTTCATGCTGAAGCTGGTGAATTGCCACTCACCTACCGGCGCGATATACTGCTTTGTCGTTACGCCAGTCGGCTACTGTAAATGCCCGACCACCCATCGTATCGTTCCTTTTTTTGGCGACTCTTTCGACTGTCAGTACGGGTTGTATGTCTCTGCCCTGCTACCCCCTGGAGTTCGCTTTCGTCATCTTCAACACCTTGATTTTTCACTCCCTGTAACCTTTAGAGTGGGCGAGAGCCACACGCCACCTTGGCTCCAGGCACAGGTTCGCGTTCACCTTGACCTCAGCTCGCTCCCAAAGGAGGTTACCCCCGGTTCGGTATACCACTCCCGTTTTGTCGAACTTCGTTTGAAGTTCATTAATATGACCTTCATTTATACAGATGGCTCTAACACAAATGACGGGGTCAGGTGTTCTTTTATTGTCGGGGCACAAAGTTTGAAATACTGGCTTCATGGCCATTGTTGGGTCTTCACAGCTGAGCTCTTTGCCCTCTACCAGACTGTTCTTTACGTCTGCCGCCACCGACATTCTGCTTATGTCATCTGCTCCGATTCTCTGAGCGCCATCCAGAGCCTCAGTGATCCGTATCCGGTTCACCCTTTCATGCACCGGATCCAACGCTCTCTTCAGCAGCTGGTTGACGACGGGTCTCCAGTTAGCTTTATGTGAGTTCCTGGCCATGTCGGTATCCCTGGGAACGAAGCTGCATATGCAGCGGCCAAGGCTGCAGTCCTCCAGCCTCGGACGGCTTCTTGTTGTGTCCCTTCATCAGATTGTAGCAGGGTCATTTGTCAGCCCATTTTATCGTTGTGGCATGCCAATTGGGCTGCACTCACAGACAACAAACTTCGGGCCTTGAAACCTCTTCCTGCGGCTTGGACGTCCTCCTCACGCTCTTCTCGGTGGGAGGAGGCTGTTTTGGCCTAGCTATGAATTGGACACTGCCGGTTCAGCCATCGCCATCTGCTGACGGCAGCGCCGGCGCCATTCTGTCCATGTGGGCAATTGCTGATGGTCCACCATATTTTAACGTCCTGTCCGGATTTTTCTGCACTGCGTCTTGATCTTGGCCTGCCATGTACTCTGGGCGCCATTTTAGCGGATGACCTAGAAGCTGCTGCTCGCGTTCTTCGTTTTATCAACTTGACACACCTGTCTAAGGACGTTTGATTATGCTGCAGTTTTTTTAATCCTATGCCTGTTAATACGTCTTTTATAGTGTTGCCCCTTTAGTTGCTGTTTTAACCTTGTGCCTTGCGGTGCATTCCTAACTTAGTCAGGGCGCTAATGACCATTGTAGTTGTGCGCCCTAAAACCACAAAAAAAACTTCCCCTCGTTCTCCAGCTGTTGCGTGAGGTCACCCTCCTGGGTGCATTTTCCTCCATCCTCTGTGCAGCATCACTTTCTGCGCTGTCAACGTAATGGATTTCTTAGCTCATTTGCGCATAATATCCAGCACGCTAGCCAGTCTGTTGTGATGGGGCCGCCATGTACCCTGTTGGTTGTAGCCTCCTGACCAGACAGGGATTGCTCTGCCGATGGCTGCGCTCTTAACTTCCCACTTATGCCAAGCAGTAGATGCCTGTCACCCTGGGGCATTGGGACTCCTTACAATGCCCATCCTGCCAGGTGGACTTTGCTGCGGCTGGGTGGCACTCGTGGGGAGGGCCCCTGGTTGGAGTGAGGGGCGTCACAGTGGATGACACGCCATCTCTTGCTCCTGGTCAAACACCAGCAGTCTCTAAGCAATTAAGGTCTAACTTCAATGTTAAGAAATACGACACCAACTCGTTCCCCCGCTGGCCACATCATGGGAGGAACGCCAGGCTACAGATGGCAGTGAAGTTTATTTGCCCCATTACCTCGTATATACGAGAGTTGATGGGGTATGTTTCTTGTCAGTGAAACCTCAGTTTTTTGTTGAGCATTTAAAGGACAAGTTTCGGTAGGTGGAAGGCTTGTACAAAATGCGGTCAGGGTCAGTCTTGATTGAAACAGCATCCTCTGCCGAGTCACAGGCACTACTAACCTGTGACAAGCTGGGGGATGTTTTTCTTACCATAAGAGTTTAAACATGGTCCAGGGTATGATATTCCATAGGGACCACCTTTCACAGTCTGACGATGAGCTGCGCACAAATTTAAAATGGCGAGGTGTACATTTCATTCCACATGTCCACTGGGGTCAGAAAGATAATCAGGTTGCCACTGGTGCCTTCATCTTGGCCTTCGAGGGTGACACATTGCCTGAGAAGGTCAATGTGATGGGCTACTGCTGTGACGGCAAGCACCTTGCTTGCCAGACTGCAGGATTCTCCATAAAGAAAGAAAAATAATGTAATAAAAGACCCTGGACTGACTGACCTACACTGAGGCTAAGAGAAAATATAAGACGCTACATCCTGTGCATATGTCGTCAACATTTGCCGCCACTATGACACAGGTTCTACCATCTTCCATTCCGCTTCGTGCAGTTGGCTCACTGAGCTGTCAGACTCCACCTGCACTTTTGATTGTGGGGGCACTTACCTCCCTGTTGCTCCTACTTCAGGAGCAACACCCCTACCATCGGGACGCCAGTCCCCACTTCTCATCTGGAGAAACATAAAACTTCAGCTCCTCTCGCCAGGAAGGGACTCCTTGGGTCACTCCCTTCCCAAGTTCCTACCATTGGCCAAGCTGACAATCGTCAGTGGCTGAAGCAAATAGGAAGACTGAATCAGTAAAGCCCTACCAGCTGGACAAACCTGAGGAAGAACAAGAGAAAACTAAAAAGAAATAGACCCTCAAGAACCAAGGCACTGTGGTGGCACCCACACCTCAACTACCTAAAAGCTCTGTGTCTGAGGATGAGGTGGAGATTCTGGTGTCCGCTGAGAACCTAGATCTCACTGGGCCCCCAGATACAATGGATGCCAATCGCACAGGTACTCAGGTGACCCTGAGGCATGGACTGCCTCATTGAGTGTTTCATGCCTTCGCAGTCTCACAATAATGTGATCTTCCAATAGAATTGCGGCAGTTTTTTCCACCACCTGGCCGAGTTACAGCAACTGTTAAGCTTTACACCTGCTTTCTGCATTGCCCTCCAAGAAACCTGGTTCCCAGAAATGCACACCCCTGCCCTCCGTAGCTATAAGGGATATTACAGGAACCTCCAACTGCATCTCCGGGGTTTATAATAGGCCCAAGGTATTTGTGCCTGTTGTAAGAGGCGACCAAATGAAATCTCTCACTTTTCGGCCCTATGGGTTCAGGCCCCATTCTATGGTTTGACGTGCCACTTTCAAAGTTCTGCAGAAGTGCGGGCTATATGGTGAGACACCTTACGTGGCGCACGAGTAATCTATAGTGCCTTTACATTCGAACTCCTGAATCTCTTGTCATGGCTTTGCTTCTCCACCTGTGATTAAACTATTTGTGTGAGGACAGTTGCCAGGGTATATCATCTTCCGTTGTCTACTGTCCTCTTTCGCCCCTATGACAATATAGGATTTCTCTACACCCAGTATCCAGCACAGTAGCCAGCAGTCTTGCGCATAATAGTTCGCGACCGGGAACATTCAGTTTAGTTCGCGGTTCCGTCGAGAACTAGGTCGCTCTTTTAGTTTGTTAGCTCCTATCTCGATTTCCAGAAAGACAGTTCGCTTGCTTTGCTACCACTACTGCACACGCTCTTTTATTAGTTATGCTAGTCGTTTAAATAATGACCAGTATTACCAATGCCTGTATTATTACAGTTTTATGTTGAGTAATTAGACTTCGAAAGGGCAAATAAACCAGTTATTTACTCAAATGGGTAAAATGGGGTAGTCAACTACTTTACTTTACATACAGTGCACTCGTAGTATTTTAATTTTAGAATTTATTTATTTATTAGTTCATTGTGGGGATATTACTTAGAGAATATGCTAAACGTGTTCTTTTTGAATAAAAGTACGCTTTCATAAATAATCGACTTTTTAAAGTTTTGGAAATAACCAACAAAAATATTTCTGCTTCAGGTACAGGTTAAGTACTATACGGCCCAAACAATAATAGCTTTATCATTAACAGAAGAAACACTAACACTTATGATTTGTTATCAAACAATTAGACATAGAAAAAATAACTATGACCCCTGAGTGAGGTCATATTCTAAAGCATACTTATTGTGTCTAGAATGAAATTCTCACTCCACAGCGGAGTGTGCGCTGATATGAAACTTCCTGTCAGATTAAAACTTGTAACATTACAGGACATATTGGGACATATTGAAGTATTCGATACTGTAGACTTTTAGGGGATGTCGATACAGATATGCAAAATGTAAAGGGAAACTTTGGTGATGTTTAAATATTGTAGTGTGTCAACATTGGGACATTTTGCACAGAAAGAACAAAAATAGAATTAATGTAAATATATATTAGTGTTAGTAACCTATTTTCATTCAATTTTGTAATTATATTTCATTTTGTAAAAGAAAGACTCACTGTTTGCTGTAGCTCTGATTAATTGTATAAATTATCAGTTTTGAGCTAAATTATTTCGTATAATATGGACAAGATGCTTTTGGGGACTCACCAGCTAGGGAGAAGGTCTGTAGATGAACGTTTGGTGCACACTTCTGGAACTTTCGATGGAGAAATTCTGTATTATGATCGCAAAAATACGAAAACTTGTGAAAACTGTTTCATAACCTAATTTCGAAAGACGATTTGTATCAAGAAATATTGCTAAAAAGATTTATTTACGTTTTGAAACAAGATTTAAATCATTTTACATATAAATAGTTCTAAATCACTCAAGAAATATTCAGAATCAAATGTCAAGATATTTCTGGAAACATCGGTACAAATCTGGTGAAGGTTATCCAGAAGCTGGTAGAAAAATGTTACAAAATCTATTTGGAAATTTTGCTTGTAAGAATTTATATGTACTGATCCTTTTACTTACTTTAATCTGTACTAAAATTCTGTAATGTCTAATTTAGTTTTAAGTCGTGAATTGCTATCGTATTGTAAACAAAACATTGTCGAAGACTCTCATTGTTTGGAAAGATATTAATACACCTAGGGGTTGTCAGTGGCCAGTTCGGATATGCAGTGCGGTTAGCTCGGAGAGTCAGTTTTTGAGTCTGTGAAGTCTGTCAGTTCTGTTTGTAAATAAACGTCTGTAATGAAGAATTACTTGTTGTCGTCAATATGAACTCAAGACCTTTTGCACGAAGCAGACACCTCCTAATGCAACGTTTTAATTTGGTGTTGAGGAGCTGAAATGTTATAATTTGGTGCAGAAAGTCCTGGGACGTTATAATTTGGTTGAGGAAGCTGGGATGTTATAAACTGTGTGCCGGACTGAGACTCGAACTCAGGACCTTTGCCTTTCATGGGCAAGTGCTCTACCAACTCAGCTACCCAAGCACGACTCACGCCCTGTCCTCACAGCTTTACTTCTGCCAGAACCTCGTCTCCTACCTTCCAAACTTTACAGAAGCTCTCCTACGAACCTCGCAGAAGAGCTTCTGTAAAGTTTGGAAGGTAGGAGACGAGGTACTGGCAGAAGTAAAGCTGTGAGGACGGGGAGTGAGTCGTGCTGTTTGTCGTCCTATCCTTCTCCCATCTATCCACTAGAGAGTACATGACGACCTGTGTGGTGGTGACAACTTCCCCATCTTCCTGTCACTCCCCCGGCATCATACCCACTGTGATGTCCCCTCTCCGCCGCGTGCTGGTGTTAACGCCGTGGAGCAGTTACTGCTACAGTTCAGTCGGTGGAGTCGAGACACGATGCGCGATAATGTCTCCGTTGGTTAACGAGATACAAAATCTGAAAAAGCTCTTAAGAAATTGTTCCTCGTGTAATGATTAAAGTTTGATTCCAAGTCCGCACAGTTTCCTTATTAATGCGAACTGCGCATTCTGATTGTCTCTTTTGGTTTGAAGTTGAATTATTACGTGCCCGGTTAACACTTTAGAGCAGTAACTGATGAATCTTCCCTAATGCTCATCGTGCATATCACCAAAAGCGAGGAAAAAGTTCAATTGCAGATCGTATTGGTCGTTGTTTATTCGTTGCTAAGTAAAATTGTTTGCACTATATGACGCAAGATACACAGGTACTCTTTAACAATGTCTTAATCATCTTGTGTCGTAATATTCTGTATGTACAAACCTCCCTTGCCACAACTAACAGTCCATGAATTTACTTCAAAGTTAGTCACTGTTCATTAACTTTTGATGAGCAGGTACCAAATATTCTTAGGATGATGGCGGCGACACCTTGAATTTCCACTTTTGATGCACAATTTTATTGTTCCTTTTCGCTAAATACTTTATAAACATCATGCCACACGCACTCACGAGTAATTAGCAGTGGCATTTCTGTTAGTTTCAAGTATCCTGACAATTAAGACAGCTTTAACCCCCAGCAAAATTCATCTATTCGTGTCAATGTCTCCTCCTCGGGACTAAACGTGTATTATAGTCTTTTGAAACTTTGTCCATTCCTTTCTATAAGTTCACTTACATGAGTGTTGAGTCCGATATTGCCTACTTCCGTTAATAAAGTCCAACAACTCGGTATCACAGTCAGCATACTATCTTGGTTCAAGTCTCTAGTCTGAATATCAGTTCAGCAAATCTGTGCGTCTACGTCACACAACAACAACAACTCTTGAAAGCAAAACCATCTCGTCGCGCTCCGTTCGCTCAACTGTGGCAAGAGCTGCTCTCGTATAACTTGATAGCACGATAGCTAGCAAGCGACTTAATTTTTCTGTGAGTGAGTATTGTAGACGCATTGAATTTCTTTGTTGCATTTACAACTCTCTTCCATATAAAAGTTCACTGACCGACGTTTCTTTGGACTTAACTTTAATGGTATTAGTTTGCAATTATTACTTAAATGTGTGGCAAATAACTAAAGATGACCTTTCTTTCTTCCTTTCTACCAAAACACACTCTGCAATGCTTAATGTTGGTGTTCATCAAGACTTTTTGGTGTTAGGCCTTTATCATCGGCAAATTGTCGCACCTTAGTCTTTTCTAATAGGGCTTTGGGGTCCATTAGGGTGTTACACCACAGACATCTTCACAGATGGGCTTTTAACAAGGCGGACTGGGAAACTTTCACCTCTACTGTCACCACTGAATCTTCCCCACACAGTAACATCGATGTGATGGTTCAGCAGGTAGCTTCAACGTCGTTACTGAAGCGGAAAATGAGAGCCCTCATTCTTTAGGGTGTCCCAGCGAGACAGTCTCTTGGTGGTCGCTGGAAGTCGCTCTTCCCTTGAGCACCTCATAGCCTTCAAACGGCTCCGTGCCTGAATTCACCAGCTTGTAAAAAGACTGAAACAGGAGTGTTGGGAGAGGTACGTATCAACCATTGGGTACCATACATCACCTTACAAGTCTGGGCAAAGATAAAACGAGATTATGGGTATCAGAACCCAACAGGTGTACCTGGCATTAACATCTACCAACACACACGGTTGCCGACCGAGTACGTTGCCGACCGCGTACGTTGCCGAGCACGTATGTTGCCGAGCCTCAGCCTTTCGCTCTCTCAAACGGCGGATGGAAGATAAAGTCCTCTCGTTCACTACATGCCACAGTGAACTCTATAACACCCCATTTACAGAGTGGGAGTTCCCAGTGCACTTGCACATTGCCCCAACTCAGCTCCTGGGCCTGATCGGATCCACAGTCAGATGATTAAACATCTTGCTACAAGTGATATCTCCTCATCATCTTCAATCAGATCTAGTGCAATGGCGTCTTTCCATTGCACTGGCAGTGGAGCACCATCATACCAGTGCTCAAATCCGGCAAAAACCCGCTTGATGTGGTAGCTATTGTCCCATCATCCTCACCAATGTCCTTTGCAAGCTGCTTGAATGTATTGTGTGTCGGCGTTTGGTTTGTGTCCTGGCCTACTGGCTCCGTGACAGGACGGCCTTCTCCTGGGTCTCTCTACCACTGATAATCTTGTGTCCCTTGAGTTTGCCATCCGAACAGCCCTTTTCCAGATGCAAACACCTGGTTGCCATCGGTTTTGATTTACGAAAAGCGTATGACACCACCTGGCGACATCATACCCTAACCACATTATGTGAATGGGGTCTCGGAGGCCTGCTCCCGATTTTCATCCAGAATTTCCAGTCGCTTCGTACTTTCAGGGTCCAAGTTAATGCCTCCCATAGTTCCCCCAAACCCAAGAGAATGGGGTCACACACGGTTCTGTATTGAGTCTATCTCAATTTATAGTGGCCATTAATGGTCTAGCAGCAGCTGTAGGGCCGTCCATCTAACCCTCTCTGTATCCAGATGACTTTTGTATTTCATGCGGCTCCTCCAGTACTGGTGTTTCTGAGCAGTGCCTGCAGGTAGGCAATCACAAAGAGCAGTCATGGGCTTTAGCCCACGGCTTTCAGTTTTAGACCGCAAAGTCGTGTATTATGTAAGTCTGTCGGTGTTGTACCGTTCAAACGGAACCAGAACTTTACCTTATTGATGACCACACTATAGTGGAGACATATGGATTTTTAGGACTAGTTTTCAATGCCCGATTTACTTGGCTTCCTCACCTTCACCATCTTAAGCAGAAGTGCTGGGACTGCATTAGTGCCCTCCACTGCCTGGGCAACACCAACTGTGGTACAGATCACTCTACGTTGCTGCAGCTCTACAGAGCCCTTGTTCAATACCTCCTTGATTATGGGAGTCAGGTTTACAGTTTGGCAGTAGCCTCAGTGTTGTTTGCTCGACCCAGTGCACCACTGTGGCGTTTGACAATCGATGGGAGCTTTTAGGATGAGTCTGGTGACCAGAGTCCTGCCAGTGACTGGAGTCCCTCCATTGCTGGTCAGCCTTGCACAACTGCTCGCCAGTTACGTTGCACACATTTGTAGTTCTCTTGTGCATCAGAATTACTGTCTCCTTTTCCCACCCATGGCGGTTCATCTCCTGCATCATCGGCCCAGGTCAGGGTTTACAATTGCAGTTTCCATCTGATAATACAAGAAACAGAACATCTGTAGACGTACCATATCATACATTATCAAAATTGCATAATTCTTACCTACTTCTTGGACTAAGGATGTTTAATAGACTAAGTGCTGACTTTAAAGAACTGTCTGTAAATATCTTTAAAGCTAAATTATACAAGCTACTAGTGAACAATCTGTTTTACACCATTGATGAATTCTTTGAAGATGAAAATACTGTATTCTAACGTGTATCTATTTTATGTAAACCAATTTACATCGATATAGTAGTTTATGTAGATATACATGCTCTTGACTTTGTATCTTGCTCTTATCAGCTGAACGACAATAAAATTATTATTATTTATTATTATTATTATTATTATTATTATTATTATTATTATTATTATTATTATTATTATTATTATTATACCTTCTACCTGAACTGGAGTCCTTGCCTTTACCACCGATACTCGAGGTCCATTTGTGTACACCCCCATGGTGTACACCTAGGCCATGGCTTCACCTGGACCTTTCACATGGCCCAAAGGACTCCATTAACCACACAGCTCTCCGCTGTCTCATCCTCTAGATTCTTCACATGTACTGAGGCCGTGAAGTGGTTTACACCGATGGCTCAATGGCTGATGCTCATGTTGGCTTCACGTATGTCCACGGAGGACATATTGAACAGCATTCCATACCCAATTGGTGCAATGTCTTCACTGCAGAACTGGTGGCTATATCTAGTGCTCTTGAGCACATCTGTTCATGCTCTGGGGTATTGTTTCTTTTGTGTACTGACACCTTGAGCAGCCCACAGTCTATCGACCAGTGCTACCCTTGACCTTTGGTAGTGACCATCTATGAGTCCATCTATGCCCTAGAACGGTCCTGTCGTTCAGTGGTATTTGTGTGGACCCCAGGACACGTCGGAGTCCCAGGTAACGAACTTGCTGACAGGCTGGCCAAACAGGCTACACAGAAACCGCTTGTGGAGATCGGCATTCCAATAACTGACCTGTGTTCGTTTTTATGCCACCAGGTTTTTCAGCTTTGGGAGACGGAATGGCACAGTCTCAGTACGCACAACAAATTGCGTATCATTAAGGAGACTACGAATGTGTGGCAGTCCCCCATGCAGGCCTCTCACTGGGACTCTGTAGTTCTCTGCCATCTCCGCATAGGCCACACTTGGGCAACCCAAAACTGCCTCCTGCTTTGTGAAGACCCACCTCAGTGTCTACACAGCACCTGGTTGCGATGACCCATATTCTGGTACACTTCCCACTTTGACTGCCCTGCTACAAAATCTTTGGCTACCGGACTCGTTGCCTCTAATTTTATCTGACAACGCCTCATTGCCCGATTTAGTTTTGTTTTATTTGTGAGGGTGGGATTTAGCATTTGATCTAAGTTTTAGCACATGTCCTTTGTCCCTCTGTGTCCCCCAGCCTAGCGCTTTTAGAGTGGAGGTTTTAATGTGTTGCAGAGTGGCTGGCTTCTCCTTTTTATTCTCGTGGTCAGTCAGGCTTGGTAATCTGCTCTCTTGTTTTGATCTCTTCAATGATTTTCTTGCATCTCTCTGTGTTTTTCTTGTCAGATTTTGTCCATTTTAGTGTTTGTGGCACTGCTGACATTCTTGTGGTTTTCTCCTTTCTTCCAGCTGTGTTTTGTATGTGTCTCTTATTTTACTTCCATCCTTGTGGAATTATTTTAATTGGGACGAGGGACCAATGGCCTAGCAGTTTGGTCCCTGCACCCTTTTTTAACCAACCAATCAATCTTATTACGTCTCACCACTATCCACCATCGTGGCATCCATTTGGCCACTGGTGCCTTTTATAGTAGCCTGGTTGAGAGACTGTGTGCTGAATCTGCTAAACCCCCACCATCCTACTGTCATGACTTTCTTCTCAGCAGGTATGTATGCCGTTTGTCTGCCATGTGTGGCAACCCATCATTTGCCTCTTTCTTCAACGATTCCTTTGATTACCATTATGGGGCATGCCTATCTTCTGTTACCTCCTGGAGACTGCTTTTGGCACTTGGTATGGTGGCTTAACTTCACAGTGCCGCCACTTTCCCAGTGGATGTGAACCCTTCACCCCCCCCAGGGGACTCACAGTTTTTTTGTGAGTATGTGCATGGCAAGCACAGGGCCCTGAGCTGTTGCAGCCTTCTTCCTTCTCTCCCGAGCTTCATTTCTTTTCCCTTCCCCTTCCTGCCCTTGCTCCTTCCCCTCTGCCCTCTCCTCTCCCTCTCTTGGTGTCCTTGTTTATGTTGGCCCTGCCACCCTCCTGGTTATGTTGGCTTTGTGATTTGGTTTTGTTGCATAATTAACTCATCCTTTTGGAATTCTCTGTTCCCCCCCTCTGGAGTTTGATCTCCATTATTAAATTTCTATTCTGTTGTGTGAGCCATTTGGGGGAGAGCACCTTACCTAGTATCTCTGCTGTGTGCCCTCTTCATTCCTTCCATCTTGTCCTTCACATCGTCATCTGATGCTAGGGTACACAGCCAGCAAGGTAGGCAGCCCATGTGGTCTGGTCGATATGTACCCTTTTGGTTGAGCCCCCGGAAAACACAGGGATCACACTTCCGATACCTGAGCTGTGACCACCTCATGTAAGCCTAGGACTGGTTGCTTGTCATCCTGGAGCATCAGAACTCCTGGCAATGGCCACCATGCCAGACGGCCCTTGCTGTGGCTGGGTGACACCTGTGAGGAGAGCCCCTGTTCGGAGCAGGTGGTATCAAGGCAGATACTATGCAAATGAAATGCATACAGGTCGAGAGCTCTGGCTGTTCTTCTATGGTCATCTCTTTGAATGGAAATGATTTTTTAATGCTGCTTCTTCTGCCCCTTTGGCCTTCCCTTTCATGGCTACTCCCTGGGAGGAGGGTCGTGCTCGTCTGCTCGGGATGAAGCCTTTCCCTCACTATCTGGTTTGCACCAGGACTGATTGGGATACTTTCACAAATACCAAACCTTTATTTTTTGTGGAACACATTGAAGACAAGTTTGATGAAGTGGACACTCTGAGCAAGATGCAGTCGGGTTCATTGTTGATCAAAACTGCTTCTGCTGCCCAGTCTGCAGCCCTTCGTGCCTGTGATAATCTTGGCACAATTCCTGTGTCCATTAGCCCCCACCAGTCTTTGAATGTGGTTCAAAGTGTAATTTTTCACAGGGTCCTCATCCTTCAAACTGATGAAGAACTTATGGACAATCTAGGATGGCGGGGTGTTCACTTTGTTCGGCAAATAACATTGATACTGGTGCCTTTATCCAAGCCGTTGAAGGGGATAACCTCCCTGAGAAGGTCAAGATTGTGGTTTATTGATGTGACATGAAGCCGTGCATCCCACCACCTATGAGATGTGTTAAGTGCTTGAATTTTGGTTACATCTTCCCCATGGAGCAGGATCCTCCTGCTTCTGTGTCCAGTAGCAGCCAGTCTTCACATTTTGTCACTCGGAAGCTGCTGTGGTGACATCCCTTCATCCCTTCATCTCTTCCTCATCATGAGCCTCCTCCAATGGAATGTTTGTGGTCTTCTGTCCCACAAAGAGAATTTATGGCTGCTTTTATCATCGCAGCATCCCCTTGTACTCTGCCATCAGGAAAAGAAGTTGTGCTCTCATGACTGCTTTGAGCTTTCAAATTACTTACTGACTCGTTTTGACCTCTCCCCTGAGGTTGGTATCCCATCTCATGGGAACATCCTGCTGCTCATATGGGATGATATTCTTAGTAAACCCATCGTCCTGACTACCTATCTTCAAGCTGTTGCAGTTCGCCTTTTCCTTCCCCACCTGACTTTTTACCTCCATTATTCCATGTCCCCAGGGTAGAATTCAGCTTATTGGTCAGCTAACTCCCCCAGTTTTGCTACTTGACGACCTCAATGTGCACCATCTCTTTTGGGGTTCTCCCAGGACCTGTCAGAGAGATGCCCTCTTGGCTTACCTTCATAACCAACTGAACCTCTACTGCCTTAACACTGGAGCACCCACTTTCCTTTCCAACTCCTCACACACCTATTCCCATTTGGACTATCCTTTTGCACTGTCCAGCTTGCCCAGCATCTTGAGTGGTCTGTTCTTTCAGGCACCTACTCGAGTGACCGTTCCCAGTTTGCAGACTCCTACCCCATCCTTGTGCACGCCCAAATGGTAACTTACTAAGACTGGCTGTCAGCTTTACTCCTCCCTGGCGACCTTCAAACAACAAGATATCCCCAGTTTTGATGACCAGATGGAATATCTCACCAACGTTATCCTTACTGCTGCAGAACATTCCATTCCTCATACTTCCTTTTCACTACATCATGTCCTATCCCCTTAATGGTCTGCTGCACTCCACGATTTAATTTTTAACTATCAACCTACGAAGGCTAGCTGCATTAATTATGAACAGATGGGTGCGAAATGTCATCACCTTCTTTGGGACAGCAAAAGAGCTAATTGTATTTCATTCACTAGTTATTTTAACAGTTCCACCCCTTCCTGTGTCATGTGGGTCAACCTCCAACAGCTCTCTGGGACCAATTCTTCTTTTAGTGCTGCTTCTTCTGCCCCTTTGTCCTTCTCTTCCATGGCTACCCCCTGGGAGGAGGGTCAGGCTCATCTGCTCAAAATGAAACCTTTCCCTCACTATCTGGTTTGCACCAGGACTGATGGGGATACTTCACCAATACCAGGCCTTATTTTTTGTGGAACACATTGAAGACAAGTTTGGCAAAGTTGACATGCCGAGCAAGATGCTGTTGTGTTCATTGTTGATGAAAACTGCTTCAGCTGCCCAGTCTGCAGACCTTCGCACCTGTGACAATCTTGGCACAATCCCTGTGTCCATTACCCTCCACCAGTCTTTGAATATGGTTCAAGGTGTAATTTTTCACAGGGACCTCATCCTTCAAACTGATGAAGAACTTAGGGGCAATCTAGGATGGTGGGGTGTTCACTTTGTTCTGCATGTTCAGAAGGGCCTGAGGGACAATCACATTGATACTGGTGCCTTTAGCCTGGCCTTTGAAGCGGATACCCTCCCTGAGAAGGTTAAGATTATGGTTTATTGATGTGATGTAAAGCCATATATCCCACCACCTATGAGATGTTTTAAGTGCTTGTGGTTTGGACACACGTCTTCCCACTGTTTGCAGACCCCTCTGTGGTGACTGTGGACGTCCACTCCATGAAGGGAGTTCTTGTATTCCCGCTCCTGTGTGTGTTAATTGTCACGGTAATCATTCTCCATGTTCACTGGACTGCCTGACTTATAAGAAGGAAAATAAGATACAGGAGTATAAGTCCCTCAATCGTCTAACCTACACTGAGGCTCGTAAGAAGTATACACTTCTTCATCCTGTGTCAATGATGTCTAGCTGTGCTTTAATTACATTTTCACCCCTTCCTCCCCCCAGTCGCAAAGCTCTCTCCTCCCCCCTCCCCTGTGGTTCCCACCCCCTCCCCTCTGGGCATCGCTCCCCCTCCCGAGCCAAAAAAGTGTCCCACCTTTTCGGTGTCTGCTGGTCAAGGGCGCCCCAACCCAGGAGTCCCGTTCCTGACACCTTCCAGGCTGCCACACAACCACCATGAGAACCACGGTCTGTGAGCCCCCAGGTCATCCGGTCTCTTTCTGTTCCAGAATTTGCTGCAGCTGACTCCCTTTTGGAGCACATCCCTCCTCAATCTCAAACAGAAAAGAAGAAACATAAGTCCCAGGACAAGGAAACTCTGCTGTCACAAGTGACCCCGCTCCACCTTCGCAACCTGGCTCTGACCTGTTCATGGATGTCGTCCCCTCCTTGTCGGTGACAGATGGTGACCTGGCGGCAAGACTGGCTTTAGCTTGTTCACCCCCATTTGAATCATTGTTCAGTGGTTATCCAATGGAATTGTAATGGATATTACTGTCACCTTCCGGAGTTGAAATCCCTTATTTCATTTTACTCTGCAGCTTGTATGGTTCTACAGGAATCTCATTGCACTGATGATCAGTCACCGACCCTCAGTGAGTTCCGTGCTTTCTGTTGAAATCAGGTCAGCCCTCTGGTGGCATTTGTACATTGGTCTGTACGGACATTGCTAGCACATGGATTCTTCTTCAAACTACATTGGAAGCGGTTACTGTTAGAGGGAACCTGGACTCTGGGGTCACAGTTTGCATCTTTATCTCCCTCCTGACAGGACTCTTACACCTGCTGCCTTAACTGCCCTTCTTCAGCAAGTTCCTCCTCCCTTCCTCCTCCTTCGGAATTTTAATGCTCATCATCCCTTGTGGGGCAGTGCATTTCCATCTAGTCAGGGTCTTCTCATGGACCAATTTCTTGCTACCACGACTTGTGGCTTGTTAATGATGGCTCCCCCTGCCCATTTCAGTGCTGGTCATGGTACTGTTAGTGCCATTAATCTTTCTCTTTTTTCTTCCTCTCTTCCTTACACTGGTCACCACACGCCAACCTTTGTGATAGTGACTACTTCACACTGATTCTCTCTCTCCCTTCCCGCTCCCCGATGGACAGGTTACCTCATTGGTCTTTCCAACACGCCAATTGGCCTCTATATACTACACAGGTCGTTTTTTCTCCCTCTTGGCCAGGATGTATTGGTGACGTCCTACGTGTCATGTCTGATGCAACTATTTGCATTGTTAGCCTTGCTATCACACGCTCAACTGGACCATTTCGCCACCAGCAAGTCCTGTGGTGGAGTGCGGCCACTGGCATTGTCATCACCATCCAGCTTTGCAACACCTGAAGAGACACCCATCTGCTGCCAATCTTATTACCTTTAAACTCCTTCATGCCAGAGCCTGTTACTTGATCAAACAGAGCAAACAGGTGTGTTGGAAATGCTTTGTTTCTTCCCTCGGTTCTACTGTCCATGTCACAGGTATGGGCTACACTTGGCTATCTCTAAGGTCGCCAGAGGCAGTCTACCCTCTCTGGCCTTGCCCTCCCGGATGGCCTATGCATCGACCCGTTGATTCTTGCAGAACATCTTGCAACCTATTTTGCAACAGCATCAGCATCAACCTCTTATCTGGCTGCTTTCCTTCACCAGGAACAGCGGGCCCAAGCTTCCGCCTTATGCTTTACCCCTTGTCAGCCAGAATTTTACAACAAACCTTTTACTGAATGGGAGCTTCTTTGTGCACTTTCTTCTTTTCATGATACGGCCCCTGGTCTAGACCCCATTCATAACTAATTGCTTCAACACCTCAGTGCTCCACGATGACATCTTCCCTGGGTGCTTAACCGTATTTCGCTCCAGGATGACTTCTCTTCTCAACGGAGGAATAGCATTGTGGTTCCCGTCCTTAAGCCTGGTAAGAAGCCCCTGTTCATTGAAAGCTATCAGCCAATTAGTGTGACAAATGTTATTTGCAAGTTACTTGAACAGATGATAACCCATCGGCTCAATTGGGTCCTCGAATCTTGGGATCTATTGTCACCTTACCAGTGTGGCTTCTGAGAGGGATGGTCTCCAACTGATCATTTACTTCACTTGGAATCGGCAGTTTGGCAGGCATTTTCCCAGTGCCGCCATTTTGTTGCGATATTTTTAGACCTTCACATGGCCTATGACATGGCTTGGTGCCATCATATCTTACTTACACTTCATGGGTTGGGTCTTCGGGGCCCACACCCAATTTTTATCTGCCAGTTCCTGTTCCATTGGTTGTTCAGGGTTTTTGGGTTGGTACTGTTTTTAGTTCTTCACTGACCCAGGAAAATGGCATCCCATATGGTTCTGTATTAAGTGTACTTATTTTTCCTCATTGCTATAGGTGGATTTGTGGCCTCCATCGGTCCTTTGGTCATCCTGCTCTATAAGTGGATGATTTCTGCATTTGGTTAGTTCCTCTTCGATGGCCTCTGCAGAGTGACAGCTCCAGGGTGCTATATGGTGTGCCTCTGCATGGACCCTCTCCCACGGATTTCAGTTCTCTCCTTTAAAATCACAGGTGGTCCACTTCTGTTGCCCTAATATGGTCCACCCCTATCTGGAGCTCTACATCAATGCACAATGATTACCTGTGGTCCCACAGTTTCATTGTCTGGGTCTTCTTTTTGACAACAAGCTTACTTGGTGCCTCATATCAGACTTCTGAAGATAGGATGTTTCTGTAAACTCAATGTCCTTCGCTTCCTTGCCCTCACCTCTTGGGGTGCAGATCGTTCCACTCTTCTCCACCTTTAACAGGCTTTAGTGCTGTCTCACCTTGGACTATGGTTGTCAAGTTTATGGTTCAGCTGCTCCTTCCAAGCTGCACCTCCTAAATCCGGTCCACCATCGTGGTATCCATTTGGCTACCAGTGCCTTCCCTAATAGCCCTGTCGATAGTCTCCTGGTTGAAGCTGGGATCCCCTCTTTCTGTTCTGCGGCCCCAGCTTTTGGTTTCTTATGCAACTGCTGTCTGCTCCTCTCCCACTCATCCTTCCTATTCTCTCCTGTTCCTAGACTAAGGACGTTGCCCACCTGATTCCTGCCCTCGAGCAGGTTTACCAGTTGATCTCCACCTTGCATCTCTTTGCCATGATTTTCAGCTTCGTCCTTTGTCCTGTCTTCCACATTCCCTCCCCCTCCCCTCTCCTTTCAGCCCTCCCATCCCACCCCCCATTGGTTAGTTCCTTGTCCCCAGATTTGGATGGATCTCTGCCGAGATCCGAAAGATTCCGTTCCCCCGATGGTGTTTCATTGTTTTTTTCTGCATAATTTTACAGGAGTTTCAGGATGCGGTTGTTTTTTACACCGATGGCTCTAAATCTGCTGTTCATGGTGTCTATGCCTTCACGTCCTCTGTTGGCATGGAAAATCATCTCCTGCCAACTGCATGTGGGGGTGTTTACTGTGGAATTGATGGCAATTTCCCAGGCCCTTACCTTTACTAAACAGTCCCAACTCAACCGCATTTTGTTATTTACAGACTCAATGAGCAGCCTTCAGGCTATTGACCGGTGGTTTTTCCCACTATCCCTTGGACTCGGCCATCCATGACCATCTTGCTGATCTTTACCATGCTGCTTGCTCTGTTGACTTCCGTTGGGTCCCTGACCATGTTGTTATCCCAAGTAATGAGCTTGCTGATCATTTGGCTGTGGGAGCAGTCACTTACCCCAACCCCCTTTCTCTGTAACCCCTCCTGCAGCAGAGTTACGGCTTCATATAAAATCCCACTTCACACAATCATAGGCCAACTCTTGGGGGGCTACGTCCCTGTCTAATAAACTTCGTGCGATTGAGATGACACCTGTCCTGTCGTGGTGTTCCTTCTGCCTCTCCTAAAAGGACTTGACCACCCTGTGTCGCCTCTGCATCAACCATACCAGGCTGACCCATGGTTTTCTTTTGTGTAATGACCCACCCCCACTTTGTGGTTGTGGAGCCTTCCAATCAGTAGCCCACATTTTGGTGGAATGTCCCCTTCTTTTAGCTCTGGGTACTAAATACAGACTTCCCCACACTTTACCTTTAATATTGGCAGATGATTCCCAGATGGTTGAAGTGGTTCTCTGTTTCCTCTGTGTAAGTGGTTTTTATTTTCAGCTCTAAGGTTTTTAATCTTCCTCTGGAGTAGGGACAGGGTGGTGAGGGTTGGGGTATCTTCCACTGCAAGCTGTGTTTGGAGATTCCTGACTCCCCTACCTGATCAAGATCCTTTTTCTCTCCCTTTTACTCTGTTTTTATCGCTTTTTAGATTTGGTTAGTCTCCTTTTATAATATACACTGTTACATTCTAGCAGTTACATACTTTTGAATAGCAGGCGGTCTTGCCTGTGCTGCATCAGAAGTGGGATATTTACTGGCTTGGGGTTGCCCACTTGCTGACTTCCCTCCTTTTGTTTTCACCATTCACAACATGACTGCACTTTCATGTGTTTTAGCCTTTTACCTTTTATTGTTATGACTCTTCTGAGATGTAACTCTGTCCGAATGGACCACCTTTGAAACAAGGGATTGATGACCTTTCTGTTTGGTCCCTTCAACCCCAATCAACCAACCAACCAACCCTTCACCACCTTGGCTTCCTGAATCGGCCCATGTTAACCATGGCCTTCATTCACTTCCTAAGGACACTACTCAAGCCTCTCTATCACCTTCGGTTTCACGACATTCGCATGGAACTTTGCAATACTACCTTTGTGTACAGTGATGGGTCTTGGACTTACCATGGTGTCAGGTGTCCTTCGATGATGGTGCCCATGTCTTTTGATATTGGCTTCCAGCACACACCTCAGTATTTACAGCTGAGCTCTTTGCCTTGTATCAGGCCACAAAGTACATCCAACAACACAGCCTTTTCAGTTGTGTCCTCTGCTTAGACACTCTCAGCGCCCTTCAAAGTCTTGTGTGTGCTGTACACCACCCATTTGCTTTGTGCAATGGGTCCAGGAAAACTGTCACTTGCTCACTCTTGGTGGAGCCACTTTGATGTTTCTGTGGGTTCCTGGTCATTTTGGTCTACCAGGAAGCGAGGCTGCAGTCATCGTACCTCAGTCCACTCTTTCCTATATTCCCTCCAGTGATCTGTGTGTTCCCATCTATAAGGAGGTGGTGTCCCTTTGGTATCAACATTGGTCGTCCCTTCATGGGAATTAGCTCTGGCTTGTTAAGCCTCTCCCAGTGTCTTGGATGACCACCTCTCAGCCCTCCCTCTGGATGAAGATTGGGTATTGGGCACTGCCTTTTTAGTCATTATAACTCGCTAAGTGGCGCACCCCCACCACTTTGTACACATTGCACCCAAGTTTTAAC
The DNA here is from genome assembly GCF_023897955.1 of Schistocerca gregaria. NCBI lineage: Eukaryota > Metazoa > Arthropoda > Insecta > Orthoptera > Acrididae > Schistocerca > Schistocerca gregaria. The sequence continues at coordinate 825,739,959 of NC_064921.1, read as the reverse complement.
TCCTGATGGAATGAACATTTTTTTAACCATTTATTTTCCCAATTGGGTTTGCTGTCTGAGTTATTGACAGTTTTAGTAAATGATGCACGGGCTGTTGACAGTGTTTTACTTTTTATCCACCAAAGCAATATGGTGAAGGCCATTTAATTTTTAGTCTTCGACCTCCTTTTTTGTATGGTATCTTTTTAGCCCCTTCTCCACATCCCTGTTTTTTGCTGTCTTCTCTTCTGTCAATTGGGACTGGCGTACAGTCGTTTTTTGACTCCTCCATGTTTTGTGTCTGATAGTTTTGCTTGGGCATGTATGACCCCAGTTGTTCTTGTGCCGTAAAGCAAAACAAAACACTGTATTTTGCTTATCAGCTTATAGCACTCATTAAGTAATCTTGAAGAAATACCATCTATGCCAACAGAATTCTTGCTCTTCACCTCTCTAGTTATATTCTCAATTTCATGTACTGTGACAGGAGACACTTTAATCTGCTTGTTTTTTGTTTTTTTTTTTTTTTTTATTAATGGCTTTTTGAAGGAATAACACAGCTTCATTAACAGAACATGTTTTTCCAGTTTGTACTGTTGATGCCAGAAAGTGGTTGTTAAAAATATCAGTGATTATTTCAACAGTGTCATGAATGGTATCATTTGTTTTAATTTCTATTTTGTTTCCTGCAGCAGGGATTTTACCTGTTTCCCTTTTTATTATGCCCCATATGGTTTTAATTTTGTTATTAAAGACATCAATTTCTGCTTTTATAGAAATACTCTTTGCCCTTCTTACAACTTTTTATTACTACATCACAGAAAGAACCAACCACCTGAACTGTTAATAACCTATAGGTAAACTGTCCCAAAATGAGAATTAAACAGGAAAAAAATTTAACATATTCCAGGCCACTGAAGATGTCTTGCAGAGAATAAAGACGAAACGTGTATGGCAATAAAATTGTTGTGTAACATTACACATAATTGAGTAAGACAGGACTAAAACAGTTGAAGATGTTACGTTTAGTGGTTTCCTAGTAAGACCAGAGGAAAAAAATTAGTAATTTTATGCAGCTTCAGTTCACTATATTTTGAGATAAAATTTACACAAACATCAATTTTACATCTACTAAGGGCAAGAACAAGGGGTTTTCATATTTAATGAGGCTTTTAATCAAAACTGCACAAATACTGCAGTTCTGGTGGCTTTTGTAGCTACTTAAAGGCTGTTTACCTGCTTTATGGACTACAGATGCACCTTGTATCAATGTTTCCATCTTAACTTAATCTATATTCATGTGGTCCATTGTAAACATTTATTGTTTCGTTGTGGATAGAAATACTGTCATAAATGCAGAAAAGACTTTTGATGGAATTCAAAGACCTCTCAGAACAATGATAACAATATATATGTTTCAGCAGTTGTTTTACAGCTGCATTTGTCATCTATTGCAACCCACTTTCTTTTCCATCTAAGTATTTTATGTGAGCTTTCTTGCATGGCCTCTGCAAATTCTCCTCTCCATAGCGTTCCATCTACATTACATTACATTACATTACATTACATACATACTCTACAACATGGTGACCATAAGGTTAGTGGCCAAGGGTGCATTATACCAACTAGTCATTTCCTTTCCACTCACAAATGGACTGAACACCTATGTATAAGCCCTAACTTCTCTTACTGTGTCTTCACATCCTTGACAGCAGTAGAAACATTCTGCAAATGCCAGTATCTAAATTTTCTTCATAGTATCGTCTTTCCTCTAGGGAGTCCCACTTGAGTTCATGTAGTATTGTACTAGTGTTCTATACCTAATCTCCTCTGTGGATTAGCCACACGTTTCTAAAATTCTCCCAACAAACCAAAGTTGGTCATTTGTATTCCCTACTACTGTCCTTAAACACTCCTTCCATTTCATTTTGCTTTGCAATGATACACCTAAATATTTAACCAGTGTAACTGTGTTGTGCAGCACACCACTAATACTGTAGTAGAACATTATGGGATTGTTTTTCATATTCATCTGCATTAACTTACATTTTGGGCAAGATGTCATTTATCACAGCAAATAGTTCTAAATCACCCTATATACTTCTGCAGTCACTCTATCCCACCAAGGAAGTTCACCACTCTTAGGTGGGCTCATGCTTGGATACCACAGGTCCCCAGCCTTTGCAGCATCTTATCCCTTCCATGCTGCATGCCTATCCTCTTGCTATCCTTTTCCCCCTCACTTGGGGAACATGTCTGGGATGTTACTGGGAATGTTCTGCATTGTCTGCTGCTGATGTAAGAACAGCCTCACCTTTGTTTTTCACTTCCTTTTCCTTTCTTGTTTCTCTTCTCCTCTCATTCCTCTGCTTGAGAGTTTGAGGTTCCTTTTTTTCATCTTCCTCTCTGTGTGCTCGTGAAGGCTGACCCACACATTGCTGCATAACAGGTGACTGGGTAAGGGGTACTTCCCAGCCTGAGGTTGACAGGTAGGTTTCGTACATAGCCACAGTATAGGCCAGGCCCGGGAATGGGTGATTGTCTGAGCTGCAACCTTCCTAATTTGTCGATTGGTCCCTCTGTCAGGTGTCTGGCAGGTGTGAGCTGAGGTGTGAACAATCACCTAAGGCAGATGTGCCCCCTTGTTAAGGGCCCTCCCAGTTGGAAGGTGTGTGCCATCAGAGATGCTGGCAATCATGGGGGATTTCCTGGTGATGAGTCACTCATCTTCACAATAAACATCTACAAAACATGAACATAATGCGGCTAATGGTTTAAAGACCCTACCTCCTGCACCATGGTTCCTCATGTCTCACATACTGAAGACTGTCAGTCATTCACCATGGTAAATCCATTTTTTATTCAGAAAGGTGTTGATGCAATTGTTGGCCCTCTGAAATCCTGCTCTTGTTTACAGAATGGCACTTTGCTTTTGGAGAGTACTTCTGATTCTTAAGCACAACTGCTTGCTGCCTTGCTTCTCCATGGCTACCCTGTTCGTGTTGATGCTCATAGAACTTTGAATTCTTCCCTTGGTGTAATTTACACCAGTCTGCCCAATGGTCTAACAGAGGCCAAAATCAAATCTTACTTCTCTGATCAGGATGTCATTGCTGTCCATTATGTAATGAAAAAGGTAGATTCCTCCTTAGTGCCCACCCGCAATCTTTTCCTTGCCTTTGATAGTGGTGCTGCCATCAAATATCAAAGCAGGCTTCGAAATTATCAGTCTGGCCATACATTCTGAACCCAGAGTGCTGCTACCATTCTCATTGTTTCAACCAAACCAGGCAAATGTGTAACCTATGGTAGGGATGCACTCAAGGGTGATTGTCCGCCTCCTCCTCCCTGCTGTATGAACTGTAGTGGCATCCATGCCGCTGCCTCTTGGGATTGTCCCATGTATCTTGATGAGCAGGCTGTCCAATAGATCCAGGTAAAAGAAAAAGTGTCTTACCTAGTCACTCACAAGTTGCTGGCTAGTCACAAACCCTGTGTTCTATCATCTGGCACCTATAGTTCTGTTCTTGTTACCCTCACTTTTGGGAGGACATGGCCATGCAGACATGTAACCTCAAATTCAGTTCTGAGGTTGTGAAACCAACCTGTGTCAAGGTAGCATCACCAACCCCCCTGTCCAGCTGTGCAACAACTTGTCAAAATCTCGCCTCAAGGGGCGAAGCCACCACCTACACAACTGATAGGCTGGAAAGGATGGAAGGAGTACTCCCGAGAATGCTTACACTGTCCCTCCAGCCAAACATCACCCAAGTCTTCTTCTAACCAGAAAGGCTTGAAGGAGTCCACTAAAGGCAAATGGTCTTATCCTTCACCAATTCGAAGATCCTCTTCAATGGTGTCACCACATGGTGCCTTAGCCTGGCTGGCCTCTGTATCACCAATGCGCACCACCAACAGTTTTTCAGCATTGGACTCCACAAGCAAGCCGATGCTTCTGTGGAACCCATGGAGCATGATCCTCCTGCTTCTGTGCCCTGTACCAGCAAGTCTTCACATTTTGTCACTCGGCAGCTGCCGAGGTGACATCCCTTCATCTCTTCCTCATCAAGACCCTCCTTGAATGTAATGTTTGTGGCCTTCTGTCCCACAAAGAGGATTTATGGCTGCTTTTAGCATCACAGCTTCCTCTTGTACTCTGCCATCAAAAAACGAAATGGCACTCTCATGACTGCTTTGAGCTTTCACATTACTTACTGACTCGTTTTGACCTTCCCCCTGAGGTTGGTGTGCTGCTCATATGGAATGACATTTGTAGTAAACCCATCTCCCTGCCTACCTAACTTCAAGCTGTTGCAGTTAGCCTTTCCCTTCCCCACCTGACTTTTCCCTCTGTTATTCCATGTCACCAGGGCAGACTTCCTTCAACTTACAGGTCAGCTAACTCCCCCAGTTTTGCTACTCGGTGACTTCAATGTGCATCATCTCTTTTGGGGTTCTTCCAGGACTTGTCAGAGAGGTGCCCTCTTGGCTTACCTTCATAACCAACTGAACCTCTTCTGCCTTAACACTGGAGCACCCACTTTCCTTTCCGACTCCTCACACACCTATTCACATTTGGACTTATCCTTCTGCAGTGTCCAGCTTGCCCGGCATCTTCAGTGGTCTGTTCTTTCAGGTACCTACTCAAGTGACCATTCCCAGTTTGCAGACACCTACCCCATTCTTGTGCACGCCCAAATGGTAACTTACTAAGGCTGGCTGGCAGCCTTACTCCTCCCTGGTGACCTTACTCCTCCCTGGCGACCTTCAAACAACAAGATATCCCCAGTTGTGATGACCAGGTGGAATATCTCACCAACGTTATCCTTACTGCTGCAGAATGTTCCATTCCTCATACTTCCTTTTCACTACATCATGTCCTATCCCCTTGGTGGACTGCGGCACACCACGATGCAATTTGCCCATGGAGATGTGCTCTCTGCATTTTTAACTGTCAACCTATGATGGAAAACTGCATTAATTATGAACAGATGGGTGCAAAGTGTCATCACATTCTTCAGGATAGCAAAAGAGCCAGCTGGATTTCATTCACTAGTTATTATAACATTTCCACCCCTTCCTCTGTCATGTGGGCCAACCTCTGGTGGCTCTCTGGGACCGAGATCCATTCCCCAATTTCCAGCCACACAATAGCAGACGATTTTATCTTGGACCCTATTGCTATCTCCAACACCTTGGGCCACCATTTTGCGGAAGTTTAGAAGTCTCCCAAATATCACTCTGCCTTCCTCTATTGGAAAAGAGTGGAGGAGGTTCAGGTGATACCCTTCTTTTCTCCGAATTGTGAATGCTACAATGCCGTCTTTACTAAGAGGGAGCTCAATCATGCTCTCAGTTAATCCCGATCCTCTACCTCAGCACCAGACACCATCCACATTCAGATGTTGCAGCACCTTTCTCTTGCAGGCAAGCACTTTCCACTTAACACATACAACCACATATGGGCAGAGGGCACATTTCCCGGCCACTGGTGTGAAGCCACTGTCACACCCATACCTAAGCCCAGTAAGGACAAAACATTCCTTCCATCTCTCTCACCAGCTGCATTTGCAAGGTGATGGAATGGAGACTGGATTTCAAGTATGACGTTCTGCAGTTGATCATCTTGTTACTTTGTCCACCCACGACATGGATGGTTTTCTGTGGAAATCCCAGACTGTGACCGTGTTTTTCTACATCTATATCTACATTTATACTCCGCAAGCCACCCAACGGTGTGTGGCGGAGGGCACTTTACGTGCCACTGTCATTACCTCCCTTTCCTGTTCCAGTCGCGTATGGTTCACTGGAAGAACGACTGTCTGAAAGCCTCCGTGCGTGCCCTAATCTCTCTAATTTTAAATTAGTGATCTCCTCGGGAGGTATAAGTAGGGAGAAGCAATATATTCTATACCTCATCCAGAAACGCACCCTCTAAAAACCTGGTGAGCAAGCTACACTGCGATGCAGAGCGCCTCTCTTGCAGAGTCTGCCACTTGTTTGTTAAACATCTCCGTAACGCTATCACGGTTACCAAATAACCCTGTGACGAAATGCGCCGCTCTTCTTTGGATCTTCTCTGTCTCCTCCATCAACTCAATCTGGTACGGGTCCTACACTAATGAGCAATACTCAAGTATAGGTCGAATGAGTGTTTTGTAAGCCACTCCTTTTTTCAATTCAGAGAAGGCCTAAGACACCTGCTGGATAACAGGTATCCTCCATTCTCTTTACACATGGGACTTCCGTGACCTTCTGCCCTGTTTCGTTGTGGAATTTTTAAAAGATCGAGTTTTCAAGGTGCATGTGGGTTATGCCTTGTCAGACACCTTTATCCAGGAAAACGGTGTGCCTCTGCTATCACCATTAACCCTATCATGGCCTGTCTTCAGCCAGGCATCTCCGGCTTTCTTTTTGTTGATGATTTTGCCATTTATTGCAGTTCTCCATGGACCTGTATCACTGAGCAGTGGCTTCAGTGATGTCTTGATCACTTTTACTCCTGGAGCATCATCAATGGCTTTATTTTTTCCACTGACAAAACCGTCTATATGAATTTATGACTATGCTGTTTGTTGAAACTATGAAATTCCTGGGAATCATACTTGATAGGAAAATCTCTTGGTCCTCCCATGTATCTTACCTGTCAGCCCACTGTATGTGGTTCTGCTATGTCCTACGTGTCATTAATGGTACTTCCTGGGGTGCCAATTGAACCACCCTCCTCCATTTGTACCAGTCACTTGTCTGTTCGAAATTCAACTATGGGTGCTTTGTATATGCATCTGCACACCCATCCCTCTTGTGCCGTCTCAACCCCATCCTCCATCATGCATCCGTTTGGCTACTGGTGCATTTTACATTTCACAGTTGAGATTCTGTATGCTGAATCTGCTGAACAACCATTGTCCTACCACCCTGACTTTCTCCTCAGCAAGTATGCATGCTGTTTGTCTGCCATGTGTGGCCACCCATCCTACACCTCCTTCTTTGATGATTCCTTTGATCATCAGTATGGGGCTCTTCACTCTTCTGTTATCTCCTGTAGTCCGCTTTTGGCACTTGCTACAGCGGCTTACCTTCACACTACGTGCAACTTTCCCAGTGGGTGTGAACTCTTCACCACCTTGGCTTTGTGAGGCAGCACAAGTTAATCTTGGCCTTCATTCACTTCCTTCACATGGAACTTCGCGATAGTACATCTGTATACACTGATGGCTCTTGGACTGACCATTGGGTAAGGTGTGTCTTTTTCATTGGCACCCGTCTCTCTCAATATTGGCTTCTAGCACATTCCTCAGTATTTGCAGCTGAGCTCTTCACCTTGTATCAGGCCACAGAGTACATCCAACAACATACCCTTTTCAGATGTATCATCTGCTCATACTCAATCAGTGCCCTTCAAAGCCTGTGTGGGCTGTACTCCATCCATCCCTTAGTGCAGCAGGTCCAGGGAAACTGTCACTTGCTCACTCTTGGTGGAACTAGTGTGATGTTTCTGTGGGTTCCTGGTCAAGTCAGTCTGCCAGACAACGAGGCTGCTGACGCTGCGGCCAAGGCTGAAGTCCTCTTACCTCAGCCCGCAAGTACCTATATTCCCTCTGATGATGTGTTGCAGTCATCAGGAGGTGGTGCCATTTGGCATCGCCAATGGTCCTCCCTTCATGGGAATAAGCTCCGGCTTATTAAGCCTCTCCCAGCAGCTTGGATGACCACCTCTTGGTCCTCCCACTTGGAGGAGGTTATTTTAACTCGGTTTTGTATTGGGCACTACCTTTTTAGCCATTGTTATTTGCTAAGTGCCAGTACCCCACCACTTTGTACACATTGTGCTCAAGTTTTAACTGTCCACCACTTCCTGGTGGAATACCCATTTTTTAACCCTTTATGTTCCCACTTAAATTTGCCATCTGATTTATCTGCCATTTTAGCAAATGATGTGTGGACTGTCGACCGCATTTTACTTTTTATCCGCCAAAGAAATATGGAAAAGGCCAATTAATTTTTATTTTTGGACCTCTGTTTCTGTATGGTGTCTTTGTTAGCCATTTTTCCATGTGCCTGTTTTTGGCTGTCTTCTATTAGTTCATCTGGGACTGACGTCTAGTCATTTTCTGTCTCATATCTGTCTTCGTGTTCTATAGTTTTGACTTGGGCATGTATGACCCCAGTTGTTTTTTGTGCCCTAAAGCAAAACAAAAACAAACTGTAACTCTATGATGATGCTTTCCCATTTCCTATGGTGTCATTACCAAACAGTTGCAGACTGTTGCTCACCCCCATCTGTTAGAGCATTTATGTATACAGAGGAGAATGAAATCGGGAATTATCAGGACCAGTGATATGACATGGAAGGACTAGGGTGCTTTGACCAACATCATTTATTGTTTCTACAGAAAATATTAATGTTTTTAAATAACAGGCCCCCTTCAACGAAAAAAGTAAGAAAATTCAGAGTTAATTTGCCATCTTCAGTTTATAGTTATGGAGGTGTTCTAAGTGGTGAATGACACAGTCATTGAATTACAATGATAATGGTGTCAAACAAAGTTCAAGAAAATAACTTTCATATTGGCCTTTAAAAAAATTTGAGTAAACCAACCCATAAAAATGATTAAAACTGAGTTCTAGATAAATTTCTTCAGGCAAGCTCAAATCAGACATTAGGAAGACTAAATATTAACTAGTTAACAAGAGATAACAATTGGCCTCTATGGCTTACCTATAAGGTTTATACCTAATAATTTACACAACATAGAACAATAATAACATTAAGGGAAAATTTCATTTACAGTGCAAGTCAGATAACATAAGATGCTCAGCTTGGGCCCAGTCAGTCCGGAGACATGATTGCAACCTAATAGCAAGCCACACTAGCAAATGCTCAAGAGCCAGGCCCACATGGCAGCTTAGTAGGTGCTGTTAATGGACACTGAACATATACACTTCACTGTATTACACTACAAGTGAAAGTTATTGTTTAACCATGATTGCACTTACAGAGCCTTTGTAATAAGTTTGTACACCATAGGAAATAAGCTTCACTACAAATGTAAGGTGTAAATGAGAACTACTCAAAGGGAGCTGTAAATTATTCCTGGAAGGAATATAAATCAAAACTTGGCTGGATAACAGTAATACCAGAGGGCCCACCAGCTTCTAAAATATAATGAAGACAAATATTAGAATTTCAGAAACATTTTGTTCTCTTGCATAAAACAGTTTAAAAATACAAAATTTAAAAAAAAACATAGGTAATTAACAGGCCCCTGGTATAATTATGCGTGAAAGCTGGACACATTACATAACCTTAACTACATGAACCATGGCAGATTTTTAGCGAGATAACTGCCCACCACATTAACACAAGTTACTTCAAAATCGCACAGGACAGTAAACTGGTCCTAGAATCGCATAGTCAAATAACAAAGGAGTGCATGACAACTCAATGAATATAAATACAAACATCTGCTCAAACAGCCTGCAAAGTGGGAAATCTGTGCACACAGCTGAACAGCTAGCAAGGCATAAGCCAACCACGATTTTTGTTGTCTACCCAGTCCTGACAAAGAAGAGTGAGTGATGACCAGGAAAAGATGGCATACCCATTAGCACCAAGTGTCCGTTGCACCAAGCATTGCTGCTGGCCCCAGCTCCACACTACACAAAGACTCCATAAACACCTGCACTGCGCTGTTCGAAGTCACCCCCTGATACCACTCCAGTAGTCACTTGTGAAGCCTAGCTGGGGCAGTGATAACTGCACAAGGGAGTAATTCATGCTGCCTGATGAGATGAGATGCCAGCTAGAGGCTACTGAAAGGAGAGGTTGAAATGAGCTGCCACAGCTCAGAAGAGTGATCCTATCACACTTCCTGGGAGCACTACTGATGATACTCTTGTCTCTTATTTTACCACTGAGGACAACTTGGTTACTGTTGTTGTGGTCTTCAGTCCAGAGACTGGTTTGAAGTAGCTCTCCATGCTACTCTATCCTGTGCAAGCTTCTTCATCTCCAAGTACCTTCTGCAACCTACATTCTTCTGAATCTACTTCGTGTATTCAGCTCTTTGTCTCCCTCTACTATTATTAACCTCCACATTGCCCTCCAATACAATATTGGCAATATCTTGACACCTCAGAACATGTCCTACCAACTGATCCCTTCTTCGAGTCAACTTGTGCCACAAATTTTTCTTCTCCCCACATCTATTCAGTACCTCCTCATTAGTTACGTGATCTACCCATCTAATCTTCAGCATTCTTCTGTAGCACCACATTTCAAAAGCTTCTATTCTCTTCTTGTCTAACTATTTATCATCCGTGTTTCACTTTCATACAGGGCTACACTCCATACAAATACTTTCAGAAAATACTTCTTGACTCTTAAATCTACACTCAATGTTAACAAATTTGTCTTTTCCAGAAATGCTTTCCTGGCGTTTGCCAGTCTGCATTTTATATCCTCTCTACTTCGACCATCATCAGTTATTTTGCTCCCCAAATAGCAAAACTCATCTACTAATTTAAGTGCCTCATTTCCTAATCTAATTCCCACAGCATTATCTGATTTAATTTGACTACATTCCATTATCCTCATTTTGATTTTGTTGATGTTCATCTTATATCCTCCTTTCAAGAAACTGTCCATTCCATTCAACTGCTCTTCCTCTTCCTCTGTTATGTGACAAAATTACAATTTCATTGGCAAATCTGTTTTTATTTCTTCTCAATGGATTTTAGTTCCTACACCCAATTCTTCTTTTGTTTCCATTTGAGGGCAACTTAATGGGTTCCATTACTTGACGTGTACCTCTGTTCTGCTTTCCATGTCCACATTTTCTGAAGTATTATGTTACCACATACACATCATGTATAACAGTACCATTCTTATCAATTCTATTCTCTCCACTGCAGAAATACTGAATCTATTTGCATCCTTCAATTGATGTCTTGATTCCTCTCCCTGCCCATGACTGTGGCTTTTCAAAATTTTCCTCAGTTGTTACTATAGGTTATTTGTCTTTAGCTGACTGTATTCTAATTAAAAAGAATTACACCAGATGCATTTCACTTTTATTTGCAAAGCATCTTCTGTGGTTATTGGTCTTTCTTTACATAATCTGCTCCTTCCCTTCTTGCTAGCAGTGGTTGATGTTGACAGGCTTCATTTCACATCTGCTCTTGACAGTTTCTGACATTCTGCAGTATTTCCTGTGCTGCATTATTTACAATAGAATTTCTTAACCGTTTTTCATTCTGCACTAATACCAGCCACTGCTATTAAGAAGGGAAGGAGCAGAGTGCATAAAGAAACATCAATAACCACGGAAGGTGCTTTGTCAATACAAGCGAAATGCATCTGGTGTAATTCTTTTTAATCAGATTGCAGTCAGCTAAAGACGGATAACCTATGTTAACAGCTGCTGCAGAAGATGGCCATGCAAACAAACATATTTTCTTCAGCAGTGTTGTGCCACATGTAGCACAGTGTTTTCTACAAAAATCTCACACAGTTTCCTCCATTGTAACTTGAGGTTTTGTCGTTACAGAATACTTAATGTAGCTCCTTGGTTATGACATTTTCTTTCCATATTTTAGTTTGAACAGCCCTTGCATCAGCTCTGTATGTGACACCCATTAAGAGACTGTCTTTTTAATTATTTCCATCTTGGTTTTTAATTCTTTCTTTTCCACTCCTATGAGCATATACTTTTTTCCAACATTTTTTCTGTACCTCATTCTCTGCACTCTTCTGCTAATTTTCTTGTGTTAATGTTTTTTTTAAATTGAAAGAAAAATGAAAATTTGGCCTTCTTCTTATTTAGCTGAGGGCCACAAATCCATGTCCAGAATTGTCATGGCTTGAGAGGTGTGGGAACCACACCATTCTTTGTGGACAAAAAATCTTAAAGAAATGACAAAATTTAAAATAAAACAGGCTTTGCTATGCCTCTTCAAAACTTTATCAAGACTTTGACATTTGGGGGTGGCAGAGCCATGAATATGCTAACATCCATTAATACTCTCCTACACTGCAAAATTCTTCCTGTTCAAAGTCATGCTTAGTAGTTCTTTTGGGCCCCTCTGCTTTTTGGCTAGTACAGAGAGCTTCTTTACTCTCATCTTGTCACCATTTTCTCAGTTAATATGAAATGCCTTCTGCTACAGGAACAACTGGCTGAATCCATTCTCATATACTGACAGTACTGTAGCTACTTCTCGTATGTAAGGCAAGGTTTAAAACTAAGTCCTCCCTGTTATTCATTTTTTGTCTTTTATGTAACTGTAATATTTGATAAAATCTCACTGCAGTATTGGGAGTAGTGAATGTGCCTAAGTCATGTTTAGTGACAAATCTCAGCAGAAAGAAGGGCTGTTCAGAGTTGAAATTCAGCGAGTTCTTGCCAAAAGGTGGTACTTTTAATTTTTACAGTACAAAGCCACCATATACAAAGGATCAGAAACATGGTCACATCCTGTGACTGAAACGAGTCCACGAATCTGATATTCTGAAAAAAACACAAAATATGATCATTTTTCTTAGAATGATGAGCAAACATTGCATCAGTTACAACTCTCACATTAATTTGTATGCTTAAAATGCCCCCTGCTAGTACCAAACTGTCCAAAAAGTGTCCTGTTTGATGTTAAAAAAGATAGTTTGTCCCAAGTGCTGACCGGACAGTATTCTGATAGTGAAGATAACTACTGTCATCTGCTACAGGAGGTTGTGAATTTGTGTCTTATGTGAGAGCTTACCATTCCCTGCAGTTAAATCTGCCTATTAGCCCCCAGGGGGCTCAACTGTTTTGTGAGTGCATTCTTGGCTACCACAGGGCCCCATCTTTGTGCTGCAAGACCATACTTCCACCATCCCTTTCCTCTCTGCCTTTCTAGTGAATGGTCTTTCTGGTGTAGCCCCTGCATGGACCTGGATTTGATTTAGGATCCTGGATTTCCATTTAATTTTCAGTGCTCTTTATACCTTTTCATTAATAAATACATGGTCCCCATTGTTGGGTTTGACTTGTCATCTCTTTTCTAAATTTTTCAGAGGTTTCGATCACACAGGGAAGGTCATTCAGTGTGCTGTTTGTTCCACCTTTGTGCCTTTCCAGTAAGATAATGCACCCAAAACCCAGCACAGTAGCCACCCCATTGTGGGGTGGTCATAAAGTACCTGCATGATAGTAGACCCTGCCCATGCAGGGATGAGCTGATTCCTTCCCATGTGTGCCCATTGTGACTGGGCATGGGGACTCCAAGCAATGGATTACTGGCCAGGTAGCTGTTGCTGAGGCCCCCTTGGGGTTTGACCTCCATTTTTCAAAATTCTACAGAAGTACGAGCCTTTTGGGGAAGGATGCCTTACGTGGTGTATCACTGGTCTTTAGTGCACTAAGACGTTGGCACTCAGCATTGTAACGGCATTGTAACCGCACCCACTATTCCTCAAATTGGGCCTAAACGCCTGATGGGTTGCACAAGTTACGCCCATAGTGCATCCCCATCTGCACCTACGATCATGATGGACTTTCCATGGCACCCGAAATCCAGCACGGTAGCCAGCCCGTTGTGGTGGGGTCGTCATGTACCCTCTAGGCTGTAGCCCCCTGACAACACAGGGATCGTACTGCCGATACCTGAGCTGTACCCTCCCCACGTCGGCCAAGGAGTAGATGCCCGTCTCCTTGGGACATCAGGACTCCCGGCAACAGTCATCCTGCCAGGTGGCCCTTGCTGAGGCTGGGTGGCACCCGTGGGGAGAGCCCCTGGTCGGAGTGGGTGGTATCGGGTCGGACGTTTCGCAGATGAAACGTCAACATGTATCAGGTCGATCTGCAGCAGAGTCTTTTAAAAAGAAAGGTACTGTCTCTGGTTCTGGTTCTCCTGCCCTTTCCCCCTTGACCACTCCCTGGAAGGAAGGACAGGCCCGCCAGCTTGGGGTGAAGTACTTCCCCCGCTATTTAGTCTGTTCTCGGACTGATGGGGGGATGTTCGCCACCTCCAAGCCCATGTTCTTTGTCCAGCATGTCGATGACATCTTCAGGGAAATCGAGGCTCTCAGTAAAATGTGTTCGGGGTCCGTTCTTATAAAGACCACCTCTGCCACACAGTCGGCGCCGCTCCAGGTGTGCGACTGACTAGGGGACATCCCTGTGTCCATTGTCCCACATCTGGCACTGAATAGGACACAGGGGGTTATTTTTCATCAGGACCTCCTGCTGCAATCTGATGAGGAGCTCAGGGCCAACCTGGAGCACCGAGGCGTGCATTTCGTCCGGCGAGTCCAGCGCGGCCCTAAAGATCGTCGCATCGACACCGGGGCCTTTATCCTCACCTTCGAGGGAGCCGTTCTCCCGGAGAAGGTAAAGGTGATGTGCTACCAGTGCAACGTGCGACCTTACGTTCCACCTCCTATGCACTGCTTTCGGTGTTTGCGCTTCGGGCACATGTCATCACGGTGTGAGGCTGAGCCCCTTTGTGGCGATTGTGGACGTCCTCTTCGTGAGGAACATACATGTACCCCACCACCTCAGTGCGTCAATTGTCCTGGCCTCCACTCGCCTAGATCTTTAGACTGCCCCGCATATCAGAAGGAGAAGAAGATTCAGGAAATAAAAACTTTGGACCGCCTCTCTTATTCTGAGGCCAGGAAGAAGTATAACCGCCTCCATCCTGTGATGTTGACGACTTTGTTTGCCTCAGTCATGTCCACTCCTTCCACAGTATCCTCACCCCTATTCGGGGTCCATGCCTCCACCTCCCAAATCCCTCCCTTCCAAATCCTCCTCCATCGCGGCCCCTGCCCCCTCTGCCCCAGGGGCCACCCTTCCTCCCCCTCCCCCTCCCCCTCCGCCACCTGAGAAGCAATCCTCTTCTCAGGCATCCATCGAGGAAACGTTCCGGACCCCGGCTTCCGAGGTCCGGCATTCCAAAATGGACCCTGCGCGTGAGGACCTTCTTCGGGTCCAGACCACCATTCCCGTGCCTCATCAGACTTCCAAGAAGGCCTCCAAGAAGAAGTCTTTATCCCCCTCTCCACCGCGGCGCGTTTTGTCTGACGCTCCATCCATGAGTCGCTGCTCCCGGCTGTCCTCAGTTTTGCCGGGACACTCTGCTGCCAAGCACTCAGCTGGCCTGTCATCGGCGAATGATGCTGCCCCTCCTACGCAACCCAGGAATGTGGCCGCAGCTTGCGATGACTCGATGGAACAGGATCCGCCTCCCGCCGGTTGTAGCGTTGTTCCCTTGAAACCTGGCCCTCCGCAGCCATTGAGGTGACCAGCTCTTCACCCGTTTCGTTCCCCCTTTTTTCTGACTAGCGATGGTCTTGTTACATTGGAACATAAGAGGTATTCGATCCAATCGGGAGGAATTACAACGGCTCTTCCACCTGCACTGTCCGCTCGTCCTTGGTTTCCAGGAAACCAAGTTGCGCCCAACTGACCGTATTGCTTTTACCCACTATACCTCAGAGCAGTCTGACCTCACCCCTGTGGACGGTATTCCCGCTCATGGTGGGGTCTTGTTGCTCGTTCGGGATGATGTCTATTACCATCCCATCCCATTGACCACCCCACTGCAAGCAATAGCTGTCCGTATTACTCTTTCTGCCTTTACTTTTTCTGTTTGTACTGTCTACACTGTCTACACTCCATCATCGTCCGCAGTTAGTCGGGCTGACATGATGCACCTGATTGTTCAGCTTCACCCGCTGTTTTTATTGTTTGGCAACTTCAATGCTGATCATCCCCTTTGGGGCTCTCCTGCATCCTGTCAGAGAGGCTCCCTCTTGGCGTATGTCTTCAACCATCTCAATCTTGTCTGCCTCAATACTGGCGCCCCGACTTTCCTCTTGGACTCTACTCGTACCTGTTCGCACTTGGACCTCTCAATCTGTTCTACCACTCTTGCCCATCAGTTCGAGTGATATGTCCTTTCTGACACCTATTCAAGCGACCATTTCCCCTATGTCGTTTGTCTCCTGCACCACACCCCATCCCCACGTCCTTCGAGCTAGAACATACCGAAAGCTGACTGGGGACTTTACTCTTCCCTGGCGACCTTTCCGGACCACAATTTTCTCAGTTGTGACAGTCAGGTCGAATACCTCACAGCTGTTATCATCAATGCTGCCGAACGTTCCATTCCTCATACTACCTCTTCTTCACGTCGCGTTTCCGTCCCCTGGTGGAATGAGGCTTGTAGAGACGCTATCCGTGCTCGACGACGTGCTTTACGCACCTTTCGCCGCCATCCTACGTTGGCGAATTGTATTGGATACAAACGACTCCAAGCGCAATGCGGAGGAGTCATCAAAGACAGCAAAAAAGCTTGTTGGGCCTCTTTCACCAGCTCCTTTAACAGTTTTACTCCCTCTTCTGTCGTCTGGGGTTGCCTGCGCTGGATGTCTGGCATTAAGGCCCACTCCTCGGTACCTGGCCTAACTTCAGGTAATGAGATACTTATTGATCCTGTGGATGTCTCCAACGCCTTCGGCCGCTTTTTCGTGGAGGTTTCAAGCTCCGCCCATTACCACCCTGCCTTCCTTCCCAGGAAAGAGGCAGAAGAGGCTCTGTGACCTTCCTTCCACTCGCTGAATCTGGAAAATTATAATGCCCCCTTTACTATGCGGGAACTCGAACGTGCACTTGCACTGTCCCGGTCCTCTGCTCCGGGGCCAGATGCCATTCACGTTCAGATGCTAACACACCTTTCTCCGGCACGCAAAAGCTTTCTACTTCGTACCTACAATCGCGTATGGACCGAAGGTCAAGCCCCCATGCGTTGGCGTGACGCTGTCGTTGTTCCTATACCCAAACCCGGGAAGGATAGACACCTTCCTTCTAGTTACCGCCCCATTTCTCTTACAAGCTGTGTCTGTAAGGTGATGGAGCGCATGATTAACGCTCGGTTAGTTTGGATTCTTGAATCTCAACAGCTACTTACCAATGTTCAATGCGGCTTTCGTCGCCGCCGCTCCGCTGTTGACTACCTTGTGACTTTGTCGACATTCATCACGACCAACTTTTTGCGAAAGCGCCAAATGGTAGCCATGTTCTTCGATTTGGAGAAGGCTTATGATACCTGTTGGAGAGGAGGTATCCTCCGCAGTATGCACAGGTGGGGTCTCCATGGTCGCCTGCTCTTTTTATTGATTCCTTTTTAACAGATCGAAAGTTTAGGGTATATGTGGGTTCCGTACTGTCCGATGTCTTCCTCCAGGAGAACGGAGTGCCTCAGGGCTCCGTCTTCAGCGTAGCCCTTTTTACCATAGCAATCAATCCAATTGTGGATTGCATTCCACCTAATGTCTCAGGCTCTCTTTTTGTCAATGACTTCACGATCTACTACAGTGCCCAGAGAACATGCCTCCTGGAGCGCTGCCTTCAGCGTTGTCTTGACAGCCTGTACTCATGGAGTGTGGCTAATGGCTTCCGGTTCTCTGAAGAGAAGACAGTTTGCGTCAACTTTTGGCGATATAAAGCGTTCCTTCCACCATCCTTACATCTCGGTCCCGTTGTTCTCCCATTCGTGGAAACAACTAAGTTTCTAGGGCTCACACTGGACAGGAAACTTTGTTGGTCTCCGCACGTCTCTTATTTGGCTGCCCATTGTACACGTTCCCTTAATGTCCTCAGAGTTCTTAGTGGTTCATCTTGGGGAGCGGATCGCACTGTCCTGCTTCGCTTGTACCGGTCCATAGTCCGATCAAAGCTGGATTATGGGAGCCTCGTCTACTCGTCTGCTCGGCCATTCCTCTTACTCCATCTCAACTCCATCCACCATCAGGGGTTACGTCTTGCGACCGGAGCATTCTACACTAGTCCCATTGAGAGTCTTTATGCTGAAGCTGCCGAATTACCATTGACCTACCGGCGTGACGTACTGCTTTGTTGGTATGCCTGCCGGCTGTTGTCAATGCCCGACCACCCCTCTTATCAGTCCTTCTTCGCCGATTCTCTCGAGTTGTACGTGTCTGCCCTGCTGCCCCCTGGAGTCCACTTTCGTCGCCTGCTTCGACAATTGGATTTTGCCCTCCCTTCCACCTTCAGAGAGGGTGAGAGCCCGACACCACCTTGGCTCCAGGCTCCGGTTCATATTCATCTCAACCTCAGCTCGATCCCGAGGGAGGGTACTCCGGCTGCAGTGTATTGCTCATGGTTTGTCGAACTTCGTGTGCGACTTGCCAGTCACACCTTTATTTACACTGATGGCTCCAAAACTGACGATGGTGTCGGCTGTGCCTTTGTCGTCAGGGCCGTCACCTTTACATACCGGCTCCTCGACCAGTGTTCCATCTTTACGGCCGAGCTTTTTGCTCTCCATCAGGCCGTTCAGTATGCCCGCCGCCACCGCCATTCGTCGTATGTACTCTGCTCTGATTCATTCAGTGCTTTTCAGAGCCTTGGAGCTCCATATCCGGTCCATCCCTTGGTGCAACGGATCCAGCAGTCCCTCCATTCTTTTGCTGATGATGGCTCTCCTGTCAGCTTTCTGTGGGTTCCCGGCCATGTAGGAGTGCCTGGGAATGAGGCTGCTGATGCTGCAGCCAAGGCTGCTGTCCTCCTGTCTCGGCCAACCTCCCATTGTGTCCCGTCATCTGACATTAGTGGGGTCGTTTGTAAGAGGCTTGTGTCATTGTGGTGGGATACTTGGTCATCACTTCAAGGAAACAAGCTCCAGGCTGTAAAACTGTTCCCAACTGCTTGGACAACCTCCTCCCGACCATCTCAGTGAGAAGAGGTCCTTCTGACCAGGTTGCGGATTGGGCATTGCCGGTTTAGCCACCGCTACCTGCTCTCTGGTGACCCAGCCCCGCAGTGCCCTTGTGGTCATGCATTGACAGTGCGCCATGTTTTATTGTCGTGTCTCCATTTTAGTCAATCTCGTGTTGTCCTGTCTATGCCATCTACTTTACAGGATATTTTAGCTGATGACGCTCGAGCAGCTGTTCGTGTTCTTAGTTTTATTACTTGGAGATTTTATTACTTGAACGTTTTATTACTTGTCCAAAGACATCTAACTCTTTCACTTATTTTATCTGCATCTTTGTAAGAACTTTAACTTTCTGGTGTTCTCCCCCCCCCCCCCCCCCCTTGAGTTTTACTAGATTCTATGTGCTCCTATAATTGTGACTGGGCGCTAATGACCTCAGTAGTTGAGCGCCCTTAAACCCAAAAAAAAAAACTGGCTTGTATAAGGGCAGATGAGGATTCTTTTTTTGGACACAATTATAGAGACAACAGAGGCCTCAAGTTTGGGAAAGTTGCAGCCATATCCAAAATGAAGAGTGGGTCAGTTTTGATTAAAACAGCATCCCCTGCCTAGTTACAGGTGTTGCTTGCTGGTGACAAGCTAGACAACATTTCAGTGAATGTCACTCCACTTAATAGTCTAAACATGGTTCAGAGCATCATTTTTCCCTTGTGACTTCCTCTTGCAGTCTGATGATGAGCTACAAACCAACTTGGAGTGTACACTTCATCTGTCTTGTCCACAAGAGGGCCAAAGAACAATAGGTTTGCTACTGGAGCCTTCATCTTGGCCTCTGAGAGCAATTTGTGGACTGGAAGGGTCAAGGTGATGGTATACCGATGTGATGTGAAACTATAAATCATATTTTGTCGTCGTCTGCCCCCTGCTCCCCCCCCCCCCCTTTCCCCATGTGGAGCTTTTATTTGTGTAAAATTCAGGCACATGTCATTTCCTTGCAATGCCACGTCAGTTCGTAGGGATTGCAGTTGACTGTTGCACGCAAACATTCCTTGGGCTCCTCCCCACTTCTGCATCAAATGTAGAGAGCACCATCCTCCTTGCTCATCAAACTACACTTTCTCTCAGAAGGAGAAATAAGTACAAGACTTCAGACAGATTGACACACTAAGGGGCCAAGAACTAGTACAAGCATCAACATACTGCACACATGACAATGTTGTACAATGCAGCTATGATGATGTTGCCCTCTGTCTGTTGGTACTGCTCCATTATTCATCCTACAGGGAGGCCTCAGAGCTGCTCAACCACACTTGTTTCCATGATGGTTGAGGGCTCTCCCTCCATGCCCATTTTGGGTGGACTCGCATTCGGGAGGACGATGGTTCAACCCCGCGTCCAGCCACCCTGATTTAGGTTTTTCTGTGATTTCCCTAAATCTCTCCAGGCAAATGCTGGGACGGTTAATCTGAAAGGGCACAGCTGACTTCCTTCCCTAATCCGATGAAACCGATGACCTCGCTGTTTGGTCTCTTCCCCTCAAACAACCCAACCAACCCACTTTGTGAGCAATGGCTACCCACCCACAGGGGTCACCAATCACCATCCTGCAGCCAGAGATGCATCACCATCATCCGACTTCTCATGCCAGTACAGTGTCCCTCGGGACACACCCCTCCAAGGTTTCTGCCAGTCAGCAACTGGATACCAGGAGCCACAGGCTGATGGTTGTACGGCTTCAGTCCCTGAAGCTTATTCAGGAAAACCCTCCCAGTTATCCAAACCCCTAAAGAAAAGAAAGATAACAACAAGTATTCAAAGACAAAGGAAATTCTTGTGGCCCACATGTGTTCTGCTTCTGTGACCATGGCGGTGATCCTGGTGGTCCCTGAGGCTCCAGATCGCAGCATACGTGTCTCAGAACCTGTGTGTCTTCGTGCTATACTCTCTCAATAAGAGGCAGCAGGTGACCCTGGGATGTAACATGCCCCCTTCGTCCCTTAACGCCCTCACAATATACCAACACCATGATCCTTCAGTGCAGTTGTGGTTTTTTCCATCTCTAGCCTGAGCTATGATGTCTCTTACGCTCCTCTCCTGCTTTCTGCATTGCCTTTCATGAAACTTGGTTTCCAGCAATGCAGACCCCTGCTCTTGTGGCTACTGGGGATATTTTAAGAATCATACTATTTATAATAGGGTATCAGGTGGAGTTTTCACATATGTTTCAAACTTGTGTATAACTAACTAAAACTTTAGAAGCTGTGGCTGTTCAGGTAATGGAATTTCAGGATTTTACCACCTGTTATGTTTATCTCCCTCCTGAAGGTGAAGTGCCTCGGAACTTACTGCCTGCATCAGATTCTCAGCTCATGCTACCATTCCTAATGTAGGGCAGCCTCAATGCCCATAACCCCTTGTGGGCTGGAACCACAAGCATTGCCGTGGTAGACATTGAAAACTTACTGACAGATCTCGACCTCTGTCTCTTGAATACTGGGGCCTCTGCATACTTTGGTGTGGCACATGTAACTTACTCAGCCATTGACCTTTCCATCTGCAGCACTGGTCTTCTCCCATCCATCCACCTGAGGGACAATGATGACCTGTGTGGTAGCGATCAGTTCCCAATCTTCCTGTCCCTCCCTCAGTCACACTCCCCAGGACACGTGCCTACATGGGCTCTCCACAATACCTACTAGTGCTCGAATGCTGCCCGTTGTGTTACCACCTCAACGATGTCACCAAAACAATGTTGTTCACTAAGCAACAATCCTTTGCACCGTGGAGTGCCATTAAATAGTCAGGCTTTGGAATTGCCACAAAGGACGTGAGAGTTTTACGAGCAAGAAAAAGAATTTGTTTCTGTTCATGGGCATGCATCAATTCCTGCTGATAAAGTTTTATAGCATACCTCGAAAACTCTAGGACTCAGTGAAAGAACAATTATAAGGAAAGGGGTGCTACTTCAAGACTTAAAAAGACAGTGAAGTAAACAGTGTGGAAGAAAGCACTTGGAAGAAACAGTGTGTTTTTAATAAGTACTCCAGGCAAGAAAAAAATCGGCCTCATCCTGTTACAGATATTGACTCTTTCCAGTCTGAAGCAATTCGTCAGCACACATACTGATACTATAAAAGGAAACAATACCCCACAATAGCAAAGTTGATGATTTCTTTAAAAGAAAGTGAACTTTTCCCAGGGGGGAAAACTTCATCTAAGATGTTATTAAAAAGCATGAGTTTCCATTTTAAAAAGTTAGATGAACGAAAACTGCTACTAGAAAAAGCTCATGTTGTTGCAGGTTGTACCTTTTTCTTACACAAAATTTTAGGAAAGGTCACACACTCAGTCATATGGTTAGACGGAAACTGGGTCAATGCTAGAGAATCAGTTGAGAAATGCTGGACAGATGATACTCCAAATAGAAGCAGTCATCAGCCAACAGGAAGAGGATCCTGATTAATTGTTGCCCAAGCAGGAGCTTCAAACAGCTTTGTGCCTGAAGGACTTCCAGTTTTTTGATAAAAAAATGGTGATTATCATGAGAATATGGACCACCCACGGTTTCTACAGTGGTTTAAAAATTTATTGCTCCAGATTAGTGTTCCGGCAGTTTTTGTGATGGACAATGCACCATACCATTCCGTGATTTTAGATAAAACTCTGACCACTAGTGACCATAAAAAAACTATGATGCAGTGGTTGCAGGCAAGAGACATTGCTGCAGACATGAGCATGATAAAGCTGCTGTTATACTCGCTCGTGAAACAAAATAAGCCTGTGACACCTAAATACGTTGTAGATGAAATTGCAAGTGAACAGGGTCACTTGGTAATTAGGCTACCACCTTATCACTGCCATTTTAATCCAACTAAATTGGACCCCCTGCGGGTTCGGGGGTACGAATAGGCCCGCGGTATTCCTGCCTGTCGTAAGAGGCGACTAAAAGGAGTCTTCAAAGTTTCGGCCTTATGTGATGGTCCCCACTTGGGTTTGACCTGCCATTTTCAAAATTTCCGTTGTTAGTGCGTGCCATTTGGGGAAGGACGCCTAACGTGGTGTTTTTCTATTGGTCCATCGTGCACCTCCATATTGCATGCTATCCATTGTCGTGTGGAGGGATTTACACCCCATGTCTTCTGGGTTGCCTCCTCGTCTTGTGCGCAATCCCCTTCTTAGCGCCCACGGCAACTGTGGACCCTTTCAACACCTAAAATCCAGCACGGTAGCCAGTCCGTTGTGGTGGGGTCGTCATGTACCCTCTTGGTGGTAGCCCCCTGACCACGCAGGGATCGCACTACAGATGCCAGAGCTGTTTCCTCCCCATGCATGCCAAGGAGTATGTGCCCATCTTGTCTGGGGCACGGGGACTCCGGGCAATGGGATATCGGCCAGGTACCCATTGCTTTGGCTGGGTGGTGCCCTTGGGGAGAGCCCTCGTTCGGAGTAGGTGGCATCTGGGCGGATGTGGTGCAATGAAGCGCAATAAATCTCAGCAAGCTGGTGGTCGCACTGCCACCAGCGTCTCTAAGCGAGGCAAAATTGAATTCGATGCTGCACAATATGATCCTCAGTCGTTCCCCTCGTTGGCTGCGCCATGGGAGGGACGCAGATCTAGTGCCAAGCAGGAGCCTTATGTACCACAATACCTTGTCTGCAGCAGGACTGATGGTGACTCCTTTCTTTCGACAAAGCCTATGTTTTTTGTGGAACACCTGGAGGATAAGTTTGGGGAAGTGGCGGGTTTGTCTAAAATGAGGAATGGGTCCATCCTCCTCAAGACGGCCTCCCCAGCCCAGTCACGGGCGTTGCTCTTGTGTGATAAGCTGGGAGAAGTCCCTGTTACCGTCACTCCCCACAGTAGCTTAAATATGGTCCAGGGGATTATTTACCATCGCGACCTCTTGTTACAGTCCGATGACGAGCTGAGAGCTGACTTGGAATGACGTGGTGTGCATTTTGTCCGTCGTGTGCACAGAGGACTCAAGACCAACAGGGTGGCCACCGGTGCCTTTATCTTGGCCTTCGAGGGTGCTGTATTGCCTGAGAAGGTCAAGGTAATGGTTTACCGTTGTGACGTCAAGCCATACGTCCCTCCCCCGATGCGGTGCTTCCAGTGCTGGAAGTTTGGGCATATGTCCTCCCGTTGCCCATCCAGTGCCACATGTCGAGATTGCGGACGCCCCTCTCATCCCGATTCTCCATGTGCGCCTCCGCCTGTCTGTGTCAACTGTGGGGAACACCACTCTCCATGCTCGCCAGACTGCCCCGTTCTTCATAAGGAGCGGAAGATTATGGAATTTAAGACCCTGGACCGGCTTACTTATCGCGAGGCAAAACTGAAATTTGAAAGGTTGCACCCTGTCCCTCTTCAAACTTCCTATGCTGCAGCTACGTTATCGTCGCCCTCGCGGGCGGCAGTTGTCGCCTCCTCTGTGCCGCCTTCAGTTGGCCCTCGGGGCCGTCCATCTCTGTCTGCCCCCCTTGTGTCTGGGAGCAAGCCTTCCTCTGTTGCCCCCTTAGCAGTTGGGGGCAAACCCCCTTCTGTCACTCCCCCCGCACATGCTTCAGGAGTGACATCTGCTCCAAAACCAGGGGGCTCGATCCCTCCCCCTCCCCCTCCCCCTTCTCTGCCGGCGTCGTCTCCCCCGGCGTCGTCTCTGCCGGCTCCTCTCTCGCGGAAGGGGTCCCTCGGGGCCCTCCCTTCTTCCGTTTCTTCTGCTACCCCGCCGGATGTCAGCCAGTGGCTGAAGGTTCTTCCACCTGCTGGTCGTAGGGCTTCTGCGTCGTCGTCAGCCTCCGACGCTCCTTCAGAGAAACTCTCCCAGCCCTCTAAGCCGAAGGACGGACGCGAGAAGAAGGACCGGAACGTGTCCAAGAAGAAGGACGCTCTGGCAGTTTCAGTACCGCCTGCTGTCAATAGCTCTGGCTCTGGGGATGCGGTGGAGATCCTCGCCTCTGCCGCGGATCTCGCCCTCACGGAACCCTCGGGAACCTCTCCTATGGACACAGCTGACTCTCGCTCGGTGGCGGCCGTTGACTCTGCAGCGCCGTCTGCCTCTTAGTGGACTTAACGCCCTCCCAGTCCCTTCCTGCTTCCATTCTCCAGTGGAATTGCGGCGGTTATTTCCGCCACCTGCCTGAGCTCCGGATGCTTTTGAGTGTTTCCCCTGTTCTGTGCATTGCTCTTCAGGAAACTTGGTTTCCAGCAATGCGGACACCTGCCCTTTGCGGTTATCGGGGATACTATAAGAACCGCGCTGACTGTCAACGAGCTTCAGGTGGAGTTTGCCTCTTTGTTCACCACTCTGTCTGTAGCTCACCAGTACCCCTTCTGACGCCTTTAGAGGCAGTCGCTGTCAGGATTGAGCTCTCGCCGGCTATTACTGTTTGCTCTGTTTACGTTCCTCCGTATGGGCAACTCCCCCGACATGTCTTGGCTGCGCTGCTGGCTCAACTCCCGCCGCCATTGCTGCTTCTGGGCGATTTCAATGCCCACAACCCTCTATGGGGTGGGACTGTCTCCGATGACCGTGGTCGCGCTGTGGAGCATGTGTTGGCTCAGCTCGACCTTAGCCTCTTGAACACCGGTGCTCCCACGCATTTCAGTGTGGCCCATGGCTCGTTCTCGGCCATCGATCTCTCTCTTTGCAGCCCCGGACTTGTCCCATCCCTTCACTGGAGAGTTCATCCTGATCTGTGTGGTAGTGACCATTTTCCCATCTATTTGTCACTGCCCCAGTGTCATTCTTCTGGGCGCCTGCCCCGCTGGGCTCTCAACAGGGCTGACTGGCCGGCTTTTACTTCCGCTGCCACCATTGCTTCTCTCCCACAGGGTGACATTGACGAGGTGGTCCGTGTCTTGACCTCGTCAATTATTTCTGCGGCCGAGACTGCCATCCCTCGCTCTTCTGGACTCCCTCGGAGGAAGTCTGTCCCCTGGTGGTCGCCGGAGATTGCTGAGGCTATTCGCGACCGTAGGCGGGCTCTCCAGCGTCATAAGCGGCACCCGTCTCTGGAGACCCTCATCGCCTTTAAGAAGCTCCGTGCCTTGGCCCGTCGTCTTATTGCACGGCGTAAGCAGGAATGCTGGGAGAGGTACATTTCATCCTTGGGCTCCCGTGTCTCCCCGTCGCTCGTGTGGTCCCGCATTCGGCGGATTTATGGATACCAGACCCCTATGGGTGTCCCTGGAATCTCCCTGGACGGCGCTGTCTGCACGGACGCCGCCACCATTGCTGACCACCTTGCCACGCACTTTGATACGAGCTCTGCGACTGCAACTTACCCTCCTGCCTTTCGCTCTCTAAAGGAGTGCGCCGAGCGGACGCCGTTATCATTCCACACACGTCGTTCTGAAAAATACAATGCTCCTTTCAGCGAGAGGGAATTCCTCGCTGCCCTCGCCAATTGCCCTGATACAGCGCCAGGACCGGACTGCATCCACGCGCAGATGCTGAAGCATCTCTCCAGGGACTGCCAGAGACACATCCTCACCATCTTTAACCGCATTTGGAGCGAGGGCGTGTTCCCGTCGCAATGGCGAGAGGGTGTTATCGTTCCCATCTTGAAGCCCGGTGCGGACCCTCTGGCGGTGGACGGCTATCGTCCCATTACACTAACCAACGTTTTGTGCAAATTGCTCGAACGTATGGTGGGGCGGCGTTTGTGTTGGGTCCTTGAGTCGCGCGGTCTCCTCGCTCCATCCCAGGGTGGCTTCCGTCAGGGCCGGTCTGCTGCGGACAATTTGGTGCGGCTGGAATCTGCTATCCGTACGGCCTTTTCCCGCCGTCAGCATCTCGTTGCTGTATTTTTTGATCTGCGGAAGGCATATGACACAACATGGAGGCATCACATCCTTGCTACGTTGCGCGAGTGGGGTCTTCGTGGTCAGCTTCCAGCTTTTCTTCAAAACTTTTTATTGCGCCGCTCTTTCCGGGTGCAAGTCGGTGCCGCCTCTAGTTCCTCTTATATACAGGAAAATGGGGTCCCGCAGGGCTCGGTATTGAGCGTTTCCTTATTTCTAGTGGCCATTAATGGTCTGGCTGCAGCTGTGGGGTCGTCGGTGTCTCCTTCTTTGTATGCCGATGACTTCTGCATCTCATTTAGCTCAACGACTACGGGAGTCGCCGAACGCAGGCTGCAAGCAGCCGTTCGCAAGGCGGCATCATGGGCTCTGACTCATGGATTTCAGTTCTCTGCGGCCAAGACTCGAGTTATGCACTTCTGCAGGCGTCGGACGGTCCACCCTCATCTGGAACTTTACCTCGACGGTCACCTACTTGAAGTGGTGGACACTAGCCGCTTCTTAGGACTCGTCTTTGATGCCCGGCTCACATGGGTTCCTCATATTACTCAGCTGAAGCAAAAGTGCTGGCAGCACCTCAACGCCCTCCGCTGCCTGAGCCATGCGTCTTGGGGTGCAGATCGCAGCACGCTGTTGCGATTGTACAGAGCCCTTGTGCAGACAAGGCTTGATTATGGGAGCCTGGCCTATGGGTCTGCATCGCCCTCAGTGTTGACGTTGTTGGACCCCATACACCACTGTGGGGTTCGGCTTGCAACTGGTGCTTTCCGTACGAGCCCCGTGGATAGTCTGCTGGTGGAGGCTGGGGTTCCCCCGCTGCGGATTCGCCGCCACCGACTGCTCGCCGACTATGCTGTCCATGTGCATTGCTCACCGGGCCATCCCAATCATCGCCTGCTTTTCCCTGCCAGGGTCCTCCCTCTGCCCGACCGGCGACCTAGGTCTGGGCTTTCCATTGCTGTCCGTGTCCAGTCCCTGCTGTTGGAACTGGGGTCGTTCCCTCTTCTGCCGACCTTCCGGGCCTGTGCACCCATGCCTCCCTGGTGTATGACCCGTCCGTCCGTCCGCCTGGACTTGGCACGGGAACCCAAGGACTCGGTTCCGCATGTGGCCCTCCGTCACCGTTTTCTTGCGCTCGTCGCCTCATTTTCAGGCTGTGAGCCTGTCTACACTGATGGTTCCCTGGTGGATGGTCGTCCTGCCTACGCTTTTGCTCACGCTGCCCATGTTGAACAGCGCTCCTTGCCGGCTGGCTGCAGTATTTTTACTGCAGAGCTGGTGGCCATATTGCGCGCTCTTGAGCATATGCGTTCCTGCTCAGGTACGTCCATCGTCATCTGCAGTGACTCCCTGAGCAGCCTCCAGGCTATCGACCGCTGCTATACCTCTTCTCCTCTGGTATCCTTTATTCAGGAGTCTGTTTTTGCCATTACCCGCTCTGGTCGTTCGGTGGTCTTTGTTTGGACGCCAGGTCACGTTGGCATCCCGGGGAATGAACGTGTCGACAGGCTGGCCAAAGGGGCGGTCGACGCCCCCACTTTGGCGATCGGCCTCCCGGCTCGTGATTTGCAGCTGGCGTTGCGCCGTAAGGTGCTTCAGATGTGGCGTGACGAGTGGCATAGCCTGACTTCTCCGAATAAACTGCGGGCTGTCAAGGAGACGACCGATGTGTGGCAGTCCTCCCTGCGGGCTTCTCGCAGGGACTCTGTCATCCTGTGTCGGCTCCGCATCGGCCATACCTACCTGACGCACGGAAATCTTTTGCATCAGGAGGATCCCCCCCTGTGTCAGTGTGGGTCCCGGTTGACGGTCGCCCACATTTTGTTGGAGTGTCCCCGCCTTTGGTTTTATGCGACGATGCCTCCATGGCTGACGACGTTTTAAATTTTATCCGTGGTAGTCCTTTTTATGGTTCCATTTAGGGGGACCTTTCCCTTTCTGTGTATCTTGTCCTCGAGTGTCTCATTGGTTGCAGATTTTAATGTGTGTATTCGGATGGTTGACTCTTTCCCAATTTTTGTACTCATGGTCAGTCAACCAGTCTCCGACCCTCTTATTTTCTTCCATTTCTTTCTGTCCAGTGTTCGTCTGTACTCTTCTTGTCTCTAGTGTTCGCTGACACATTGGTGTTCTTTCAGTGACTGGGGGGAGGGGCGTCTCCTCCCCCCTTGGGGTTTTACCTGTTCCGTAAATTTTGTTTCGCCGGTTTTTTGGAATGGGGGACTGATGACCTTAGCTGTTTAGTCCCCCTTAAACATCCCAACAACAACAACAACAACTAAATTGGTTTGGAGTGAAGTCAAGGCATCAAGGCATACATTAGAAGTAACAACAAGACTTTTACTATAACAGAAGTAGAAAGACTGCTACGTGAAAGTCTTGCTACTGTAGATGCTATCTCATGGAGGAAAAAAGTAGACCATGTTGCTAGACTGATAAGAGAAGCACAGACTAGAGATAGCATTATAACTGAAAATCAACAATTAATGATTGCTCTTGATGATGATGATGATGATGATGATGATGATGATGATGATGATGATGATGATGATGTCGATGTCGATGTCGTCATCACCGTTGGTTTTGGTGCCAATTCCGATTATAGTGAAGGAGAATTGGATGGAATTGTGCCACTGACATCGTAAATTGGTGAGTGTAAATGTACACAGAATTAATTCTTTTTCTCTCTGCAATTGGGTAGGCTATGCAGGTTTTGCTGTGTTTCTTTCTGTGAGTGTGGATAGTGTGCTATTTGATATGCTTACATTTACATTATTATACGACATTTTACATGCAGCTACTACTGTAACAATTTGTAACAACTTTTATAGATATTGTCATCAACTTTGGGTGCTTTTATTTCCCTGTTTCACATACTATCAAATGCTTAGTCTCTGTCGTTGTTCCCTCCATTGTTAGAAAAATGTACCTTGGTGCGGTTACATATAAACATTGATTGTGGCTTACATTTACAGAATGTATTTCGGAGTTGTGGGCGTGTATGGTAGGAGCTATTGCAACCTCGCAATCGCAGTGTAGCCAACCACACGCAAGCTGTCAAGTGACATGTTTCACCGGCCCGGGTAACACACCACCTTATCATCTGTAACTGTATCTGGAATGAGGGTGAGCTCCCATGTTGATGGTGGAAGAGCACCCCCAGAGACAGACAGCTGTCGCCCAAGTAGTCTCACCAATGTTCTCTATAAGTTGCTTGAATGCATGGTGAGCCAGTGGCTGTGTTGGCTCCTTCTGGCTCTGATCCAGGACAGATTTTGTCAAGGCCATTCCACTGCTGATAATTTGGTTTGCTGGAGTCTGCCATCCAGACAGCTTTTGACCAATGTCAAGAACTTATTGCTGTCTTATTTGACCTACAAAAGACTTGTGACATCACATAGCAACAGCACGTCCTGGCTAACTTACATGAGTGTGATCGCCAGGGCCCACTTCTTGTTTTTTTTATCCAGAACTTCTTGTAACACTGTGCTTTCCGCATTAGAGTTGGTGCTTCCCACAAGTATCCCCCCATATCCAAGAGTATGGGGTCCTGCAAGGATGTGTATTAACAGTAGCTGTGAGATCTTCAGTATCAGCCTCCTTGTCTGTCAATGATTTTAGCTTTTACTATTGCTCCTGGAGTGTGGGTGTTGCTGAATTCTAACTGTAGGGTGCCATTCATAAGGCGCAGTCTTGGGCCCTCACTCATGGCTTTCAATTTTTGCTGACAAGACTCACATTGTGCACTTCTATCACTGTCATAATGTTCATTCACCACCAGAACTTTACCTTGAAGAACAATTACCTAGCACTTTGGGCCCTGAGCCATAGTGCATGAAGCTCTACCACAAGTCCTAGCTGTTTTTAGCGAATTTTAATTTACTACAGCTCTCAAATGGTTTTTGTTATAGTAATTACGTTGCTCTTATTGTAAAGCCTGAACTTTCTAGTTTGAAGTTATGTATAATACTTTGTTCTTTTAATTAATATTTGCTTTCATGAAACTTTCAATTATAGCATTGTTTTTGAAAAGAGGAAAAATTGGTCAAGGGTATATGCACTTAATGCTCAGAAGGAAAACTACATTATTTTAAACAAGAATTTTAATAATTATTTATACTGCTTGTTTTATATACAGTTACCTCCTATGGCTTTATTTTAAGATGCAATTTTGGTCTTTGTGTGATAAATTTTGAAACACGGTAGTTTGCATAATGCTACTTTGTATTCACTACATTGGTATCTTGTGTCTTTGCACCACATTTTCCCAGTAAGCTTTATGCCTCTCAGAGAACACGCAACACATTGTTTTTGCTTCTGTTTCTTGCCTATTTCTGTCTGTCTTTTCCGGAAAATGGTTTCCAGTTGATAGTCTGGAGAGTCCTGATGTACCAGGTTGTGGCTTAAGATCTCTGCTGTCTGCAAGACCTGCACAAATAGTTGTCATAAACTGTGATGTTGTGAGGCATTTTCCAGTTACCTTGTTGTGCAATATACCTGAATTTATTACTATAATTAGTATTATGTGGAATGACAACTTTCTCCACCACTTCAAAGTTCGATGCTCAAAAGCCACGTATGATAGTCGTTGGTCTGATAAGTCAACACCCAACTTGTTTTTATTATAGTCCACTACACAGGCTGGTTTTGACCCCTCTGCCTCTTATCAATAAATGTCACAATCTCAGCAGTGTGTCTTATACTTATCATGTGCACATTTCTTTTGTCCTTCCAACAGAATGCCAAGGTATTTCCTTAATGCCTAAAAATTAGTTCACCTTGCTGAAGTTTTGGATCTTCTGTAGCAGAAGGTAATTCCTGTCTACATTTTCTTGTAGTTCCCACAAGAGCAGTTTTTGCAGCTTCCAATTCTGAAGCAAGGACTGGATGGTGTAGGATCCATCTGTAAACAAAGTGTAACCTTTTACTGACAGACTCCCAAGCAATGTCTTTACAAGTGTCAGACATCTCACCTACATAAACACAAAATTTCTAGACATAACCTCTCTCTGACTCTGACAACATGTACAGTTTTATAACACATTTATTTGGCTTCTGTGGCATGTAATGCTTGAAATACACATGGCCACTAAATTTGCACATGCCTTCATCAATAGTAATGTTTTGAGAGGGTGTATATGTTTTCTGGAAATTAATATACACCATATCCAAGAGGGGTCTCACTTTTTTAAAAAAAAAATATGTAAAAATCAGCCAACGTCAGTCATGTCCAAAGTTCGTCTCACACTTACACACATACGGACTACAATTGCCAGAAACTTTCTTATTTGTATGAGAGTAACTCCTTTCCACTTTGATAGTGAGCTGGTAGGGGAAAGGGAATTTGTGCTTTGTAATTTCCTTATGCTTTGTTGTGCATACAGATTAGTTTTCCGCTTTATATGATTCACCATACTGTCTTCTGTAAGTAAAAACAAAAAGTCTAGAGGCGTGCTGTTCTGGTCTAAACTGTAAGGCTGCACGTTCCAGAGTGACCTGAGAATGGATATATATTTGGCACTGATCAGTGGTCATCCAGCCGTCCTGAGAATCAGTATGGTGTAAAGTTCTCGGTCTCTCACTCACCCTTGGTCGCCCACGCACTTCAGGTATGGTATCAGCAGCAACAATGACAATACATGCTTCTGAAGAACTTGGACACTCCCTCTCCTTGTCTGAATCTACCATATAAGTAGTATTTGCAAATAAAATCACTTACTACAGTAGTTTTGTACTGAAAGCTCTTTCAATTGAAATCTGAATAAAAGTATTGTGTATTTTGCTATCTGCATTCCTTACCTGAAGACTCAGAATCTTCTTCTTGAGTATAGTCTACGTCATCATCAGAATCAAGCAAATCATCATCCTCTGAAGAAAGTAATGTTGATTTTTCAAACTCACGCCATAACTCACGAGGAATTTCATCATCCATCAAACCATGATTCACCATGACGACGAGACTGAGTGCGTGTATGCGTGGCAGAATATTTCCGCTCGCAAAGCCTCACGAAGAAAAGGACTGGTTCTCCCTTCTCCAGCATGCTCGCACCATCTTGTGTCAAATACTTTAACTATAGCCTCTGTCATGCTTCCCAGACCATTGGGAGCTCTACGAACACATAAAGGAAGGAAGGGAAAGATCGAGCACACGAGCCCGTAAAATTACCGGCATCAGATTTTTGGGATGGTCAGGCGTGCCCTTATTTTTACAGGCATCAGCTCCTAAGTGTTAATTTCATGAAGACTTATCACTTTTTGGGACAGGTCTTCGATACCAGGCTGATGTGGCTTCCTAATCTTTATCAACTTAAGCAGAGGTGCACGCTACACCTTAATACAAGTTCATTGCCTCAGTAACACCAGCTGCAGAGCAGACCTCACTACCCTTCTGCAGCTTTACGAAGCCCACTGCCTGTCCTGTCTTGATTATGGGAGTATGGTTCAACATCGGCCTCAACATTGTAGTCATTGGACCCGATACACCACAGTCATCTGCAGATTGTGGCACATGTTGGAACAAATTATGCCTGTCGTCTGGGCTCTGAGATCATATGTGGGACAGATGAGGTACAGAAGACCAGCTTTGTGCATGAAGTTACAACTATATTCACAATTTGCAGCATTTTCCCAAAGAACTGATTGTGACAGTTTTTCTGAGTCAAGTGGAAGGATTAAACCAGAGACTTCAAAGATTCTGTGAAAAGCTAGCCTGCAACTTCCTGGACATTCGCAACATATGGATGAGAACTGTAGGATCCCCCTAAATGGTTCAGGTGTGCACTACCTGTCAGAAGCTCCTACACAACTAGCTGACTGTGTGTGTGTGTGGAGTGCACACAACAGTTTTTTTTTTATATAGGCAACTCTTCATCCAGTCCAGATAACGATATCTGAAACCAAGAAGTATCAGTGTAAGGTCAAAAGCAATGTGTGTCACAGGTGAGAGTATTAAAATCCTAATAGTTGACTGCTCTGAAGCATTTGAAACAAAGTGCCAGAGTTGGAAGCTCTCCTGAAAAGCAGAGCAGCTAACAGAAAGCTGCCCAAAATTCATAGCAGCGAGATTCTTGGGGAAAATTTAAGTGTATAGCAAAAGAATAGGCAAACAGGAAATGGAGGTGGTGTATTTGTCACAGTAGACAAGAAACTCAAATCCACCAACATAAAAATTGAAGCTGTGTATGAGATTGTTTCGGCAAGACTCAGTATCAGAGGTGGGCACAAAATGACTGGATCCTTCTATCACACACCAGTCTTATCTCCTGATGTCGTAGCAGCTCTGCCTGCTTTTATTTCATTTGGTGTCCTCAGTGTTGTTGTATTGCACTGCTACACTGGCTGAAAAGGCAGATGTCAAAACAAGAGGGGAAGTAAAAATATCCCAGCTTGCTTCATCACATTGTAACTGGAAAATTTAGAGAAAACATCAGTTCACTTTTACATAATTCCCCAATCATACTATAATCACTGAAGGAGACTTAAATCATTCAACAGTCAATTGGGAAAATTACAGTTTTGTTAGGGGTGGGCATAATAAGAAACCCTGTTAAGCATCAGTAAATGCATTCTCTGAAAACTACATAGAACAGATTGCTAGAGACCTGACTCTTGATGGAAATATATTGCAACTAATGGCAACAAATAGATCTGACTACTTTGAGGATGTCCATATTGCAACTGAGCAGTGATGCAGTTGTAACAGCAATGATTCCCAAAGTACAAAGGATAACTAAAACAAGCAGAAAGGCATATGAGTTCAGTAAACTAGATAAAAAATCAGTAGTGTCATATCTCAATGAGGAACTTGAAATTTTTAGCAAAGGGCAGGTACATGTAGAGGAACTGTGGCACAATTTTAAAATAACAATGGACCATGCACATAGATATGTACCCAGCAGAACAGCCTATTCCATGGTGCACAGCCACTGTGAAGAAACTTCTAAAGAAACAGAGATTACTACATGATAGGTCTGAAACAAAGTGAAGGGCTATGGACAGAGACTGAATGAAATGTGTTTAGCTGTCAGCAGAGCAATGCATGATGCCCTCAATGACTACCATAGCACAATATTGTGATCTTTCACAAAATGTAAAGAAATTCTGGTCATGTGTATAGGCTGTTTGTAGCACCAAATTTAGTGGCCAGACTCTAGTGAACGAGACAGGTGCTGAAACTGAAGGTACCAAAGCAAAAGCTGAAATGCTTAACTCTATTTTGAAATGTTCCTTTACATAGGAAAACCCAGGAAAAATTCCCCAATTTCATCGCTGTACCCCTGAAAGGATGAAATCTGTATTAGTGTCAGTGGTGTTGGGAAACAGCTTAAATCGTTAAATTTAACAAAGCTCCAGGGTCCGATGGAATACCCTATCAATAGTTAGCCCCTATTCCAACTACAACCTATTGTAGAGCCCTCAAAGAAAAAACTGTGCCCAGTTCTTCTACGAGAAGTGTAGTAGTAGTGATCCACAAAACTACCATTCATTATCCTTGACAGTGATTTGTTGTATAATCTTAAGACATATTCTGAGCTCAAAGATAATGAGGTATCTCAAAAAGAATGACCCACTCCATGCCAACCAACATGGATTCTGAGAACATTGATCATATGACACACTGAAAGCTCTGGACCCAGGCAGTCAGGTAGACGTGGTATTTCTTGTTTTCTGAAAAGCATTTGACTTGGTACCACACCTATTGTTATTGGTAAAGTATGATCATATGGGGTATGTAGTGAAATTTATGACTGGACAGAGGACTTTCTGGTAGGGAGGACGCAGGATGTTATCTTGGATGGAGAGTCATCATAAGATGTAGAAATAACTTCTGGTGTGCCCCACAGAAATATGTTGGGACACTTGGTGTTCACATTGTTTATTAATGACCTTGCAAAATATTAATAGTAACCTCAGACTTTTTGCACATGATGCAGGTATCTATGATGAAGTACTGAGTGAAAGGTGGTCCATAAGTATTAACTCGGATCTTGAGAAGATTTCAGAGTAATGGAAAGATTGGCAGCTTGCTTTAAATGTTCAGAAAAGTAAAATTGTGCACTTCACAAAATGAAAATACAGTTTCCAATGACTATAACATCAATGAATCACTGTTGGAATTGTCCAACTCATATAAACAGCTGGGTGTATCACTTTGTAGGGATATGAAATGGAATGATTACATAGGCTCAGTCATGGGTAAACAGGTGGTAGACTTTGGTTTATGGTAGACTACTAGGGAAGTGCAGTCAGATTTCTTACAAATCACTCATGTGACTCATTCTAGAATATTGCTCAAGTGCTTGGGACCTGTACCAAATAGGAAGAACAGGGGATATTGAACATATACAGATGAGGTCAGCATGAATGGTCACAGGTTTGTTTGATGTATGGGAGAGTGTCACAGAGATACTGAAGAAACTGCTGGCACTCTCTTGAAGATAGGGAAAAACTATCCCAAGAAAGCATATTAACAAAGTTTCAAGAAGCAGCTTTAAATTATGACTGGAGGTAGAAACTGCTGTGCAGTCCTGCTGTACCCTGCGCTGCTAAGTTCCACAAGAAACTAAGTCCTTTCCCTGAAGCAGAATAATATAGGTCCAGCATCTGAGGCAGACTGAGTTTGGAATTCCTAGCATGCCAGCATGCTGCTTATGACCCTCATGACGCAGCTCCCACGCAATCATATGCCATCCTCCTGATGTCTGGTCATTCTAGAAGCTGCTTCTACAGCCGGTCATGTAGGCTGACATTAGGTTACTCCTTTACATGCATACATCATGCAACATTTCCAGTCTGGCTACTCTCATCATATCTCATGCAACTTGTTTGAGCCAACTCCCTCGATGAGGGAAAATGTTTTAGTTTCTGTCCTCAGAGACTGCAACTTTTGTATCAGCTGCGTTAGAATGTGCCTCATGAATTCATTACTTTGTTTACAATTTCCCATACATAAATCTTTTAAATGTAAGTCTTTTTCTTCATTTACACCTACATTTTCTAAACACTTTCACTTTTGCAACCATTCATCAATCTTGAAACACTTATGTTTTCTATACGCACCATTAATCATATATCTTTATCAACTAAAACATCTACTACACAGAATAATTTTCTCACTTTGAATTTCACATTTTCTGTCACAGTACTTATATTCTGGACGCAGCAGTATTAACTTTGTATCTTAGATTACACACTTTCTTTACAATGCATGCTTTTGCACAAAGCAGCTTCTTTAACAAAAACACATTATAACTTTTCACTTATCTAGGGCAACATACATTACCATTTCATCATAAATTCACAAGTTATACATATTTGCACAAAGAAACTTTTAACATAAACATATTATGATCTATTTTCTTTTCAATGGTACACAACAATTGTCCTTTCTGGCTACACACTCATTACAATTACAACAGAAGTGAACTGTTTCATTCTCTTACTACTTCAGCTCTTCAGTTTCACTTTTGTCTCTTCTTGACACTAGCATTAAGGGCTCTCTACATCTTACAAATATCTTGTTAGTACAAGACTTCATTCATATGTCACATTACCACTATTTCTAGCTTCATATTGAATAGATATTCTATCAACATCAACTTCTTCATTTGCTCTTAAATCTCTTCGAGCAGGCTGGTAGTATCTGACCAGTTATCTACGGGCTACTGGTTCCCTACATTATTTCTTGCAACAGTTGTCACCCGTGATTCTAAACATGAACTGAAAACAATCCCTACAACATTCACACTGTTTGGTAAATACACAGAATTACAATTATAATCACAATACATGATCTCATATAACTCCAAGTAGGTATAATACTAAATGAAAACCCACTAAAAGCTAATCTTTGCTGATATAAAATTCCATTCTTTAAGTCATCCAGTTTGTGACCTACTATATTTAAATCACTCTACTGTCTAACCATATGATCGACAGGTAAATTCAAAGCAAGTTCTGTTATACCCCTTTTTCTTGGTTAATATTGCATTGCTCTACATCCATATTCAAGTTTGGAACTATATCATTATTTGGTATGTTTGTCCTAACAATATGCTATATCAGTTTTTGAGCTGCATATCCTCTATATTTACCGAGAAATTTCAATTTACCTTTACAATGAGTAACTACATCACTCGGTTCATTATCACTGTGTAACACTGTAAGACCTCCATCTTTCAGAGCTACAAATAACCATTCAGCACCACATATGTGTGTCAACACTTTTATTTAACACTATATACTATGGGATACAGTCTTTGGGTATCTTTGTAACACGCTGTAACATTATTACTTCACTCATCTTATGATCTTATGTCAACAATAGAACAAGTGTCTGTTTACACACTCTGTGACTTTGATCTACCTTTTACATAATAACTGATCGTACTCAGCTTACATGTTGGCTTTTAGAATAATCTATGAACAGTATTTCTTTCTCTGGAGCAATATAGTTTTCTTGCATTAACTTCTACAGAAAGTAGCCAAATTTTGTACATGTCAAACACATCTTACTTACAAAGGGAATATTTAATATGTGGATTAACATATTTTCAGTAATGAATACACCAAGATCTGTATTACTTCAAGCAGTGGATAATCATTATCCCCTGTAAGAGCTATTGAAAATGTCTTATCTTTCGTATCATCTTTTGTCAGTTCTAGATAATTTCACTACTTGCACAGTGCTCACCAAGTGCAGTTTCAAAATACCTTTATGTACATTTACAATTGCTGTACTTAGCAATTCATGTTCCTGTTCAATCTCATTAAAGAAATGCAGCAGCTGAATGAGTCACATATTAATGGTTATCAACATAACAGCTCTCTGTACCTTCTCTCAGTGCTGTTCTAGAACTCTATGATGATGTGCTGACCGAGCCCTTTCATCCTTTGTGTAATGACCTGTTTGTTTCTCTTGATGGAGCATACTGTTTGACAGAAACTTGTTAACATGGCATTTACTGTTGTTACTGACTCTATGGTTAATCATAACTGTTGTTTTTTCTGCCTGTAGCACACATTTTTTCCCATAAAATAAGATGCACCATCTACATCTAGGGTTACAAATTATATCTTTCTGATTAATGCAATAAAATTCAGTACTCCACATTTTGTTATTCTTTATTCATGGTGAGCTGATTGTCCAATTCGACTGAGATTTCTCAGTTTTATGAATGTGCCATTGTAATGCCTGTTTTGCACCTTCACACTCTAAAGCACTCATGTTAAGTAGAGTGATAGCTCTGGTAGCTATTATTATGGTGTTTTCTAATTTATCCTTTAATTCTACTTAATTGAAACAACTTTCGATTTCCCGTGTTACACTGTAACAACTGACTTTCCTCATGTTGTCCTGAGAAGGACTAGAGTTTCATAAGCTGTAGATCCAAATACTGTAACATTGTTTGGCCTGACTAATCCTGAAAGATAGAATGGTAATTCCCACTACCAGACGTGTTACTGTCTGAGTAACTGAAAGAAATCTTTCAGGCAGTTGGTGTGTACTGTAATACTTATTCCCTCTTAAATGTATGACAACATTTGATCCTTTACCTTGATTTGCAATACATGGGCCATGCCATTGACTATCTAATTTCTTTGACCTTCCACTGCATACACTTTTGCCAAATAACAAAACTTTATCTCCTGATTGGAACTCTGTGGATGTTGGGCTCTAGTATAATATTACTTGTTCTTCAATTTAGTCTGAGTGTCAAAAGTTTGTGCATAATGATACCTAGTTCTCATTCACTCTTTTAACTTAAGTACATAATCAGCATGATTGTAAATTATTTTTGCTGGGTTCTTTTGTAAAACTTCAGTACATTACTCTCTCTTCCAAAGAATAACTCGTGAGGTGTATACCCAGTTGCATCATGCAGCATTGTGTGAATACAAAAAACGCATATGGGATCCAGATATCTGTCAGTCTGTGCTCATTCTACATAATGGCTGAGCATTTCTGTTGGAGTTCTGTGTGTTCTTTCTAATGCTCAATTACTCTGTAGCTGCTAACACATGGTTTGGACTTTCTCTGTACCCCAGTAGTGTACATGCCCAGCACATGGTTTCACTGTGCCCCAGTAGTGTACATGCTCATCACATTGTTTCACTGGTAAAATTACTACCCCTATCATTCAGTAGTATCAATGATATTCCAAACTTTAAAATAATCTTTTCTGGTAGTACTCTTGCTACCATTTCTGAGTCTTGTTTCTCAATGGGTTCTGCAACAAAAAATTTTATCAGTGTTTTCTGGAAGGTAAAGATGTACTTATTAATGTTATCTGTTCGAAAAAGTGGACCTACAATATTTGTATCATAGATTTCAAAGACTTGCTCAGGGGTTGTTGTTGTTTCCATTGGCATTTTCATTTTATTTTCAGTAGTTTTGTCATTCTGTGGCTTTCACAGCAGCACATACACTGTTTTGTAATAGCTTTTGTGCATTCCCACATAAAATATTTCATTGTCCCATTGAAGGTTCTCTCTATTCCTTGATGACTCAGTTGGTGAATCATGGAACTGCTTCAGGATCACTCTCTTTTCTTCTGGAGTCAAACTAGCAACTGGTTTCTACTCACCTTTGTTCGCTGTTAAGGCCTGTGTGTCACCCACACCTACATGGTATGGGTTACTGCCCTTGTTTATCTTTCCTTCTCCAGGAAACCCATTAGCTTCACCGCATGTGACCTCAGGGACAGCCTTTAAACTTCCACTTCCCACAGCTGTCTTGGCTGTTTTGGTTATCTTTCTTG
The DNA here is from genome assembly GCF_023897955.1 of Schistocerca gregaria. Classification (NCBI taxonomy): domain Eukaryota; kingdom Metazoa; phylum Arthropoda; class Insecta; order Orthoptera; family Acrididae; genus Schistocerca; species Schistocerca gregaria. The sequence continues at coordinate 825,699,687 of NC_064921.1, read as the reverse complement.
AATCTTCAGCTTCATTACTAATTCTCCTCAAGTTTCTGATTCTAGAGAGAGCATCTGTGACTTGATTTCACTTACCACATTTACAAAATTTGATAATCATATTCTTCTAGTTGCAATCTAAATTTCCAACAATCTTGATGATGGATCTGAAATACTAGTTCACCATTTCTGTTTGTGAAATGTGCATACTATGAATTTCTGGCCAAATAAATGTGGTTGTAAATGCTTAATTGCCCAACATCTCGCTAACATCTTCCTCTCAATAGTTCTGTATGACTGCTTTGCTTTATTTAATGTTCTAGATGCATATGCAACGGGTAAGTCACTGCTCACTTTTCCTTGGCTCGAAACAATGCCAATTGAGTCTGGCTTGTGTCAGCCACAACAGTAAGCCCATGGGTAGAATCCGAATACTGAAAAATCAGAGGACTTAAAAGTTTCTCCTTCAACTGTTGAAATGTCTCTTGTTCTATTCCTCAATTTATGCTACTCCTTTCTTCAGCATGTTACATAGAAGTTTTGCAATTTTACTATAATTGCTTATGAAATGAAGATAGTACCAACTTGGCCCCCAAAATGATTTTAACTGAATGGTAGTCTTTGGCTGTGGCTACTGTTTCACTGCCTCAACCTTCTTTGGATCAGGCTTTAATCAACCTGCAGAAAAAAAAAGCCCCAAAAATTTAACCTCTTTGTGCAGGAATTCACATTTAGCCACCTGTAATCTCAAATTATAGCTTCTAAGTCTCTTAAAGACCACCTCAAGATTGCTATTTACCGAGGAGTCAAATGTTACTTCACCAGCTAGATATATGAATAGAATAGAATAGAATATTTTTATTCGCCTTTCAGTATTTTTCATACAATTGGCTTCGTCAAAGTTTACAATGGAGTACAGTTAGGTCAATAAACACTTATATACACATAATTATTTAGCTTATTTAAGAATTGAAAACATTTATCACTTATCAAAAGCTTATATTATAATGAGTATTTCCTAGGAATTCTTCAATTGTATAGAATTCACTGCATTTTAACCAATTTTGCAATACACTCTTGAGTTTATTAAATGGGGCTGTACGAGCTGAGTATGGTAACTTATTGAAAAATTTTATGCGCAAATGTTTATAGTTATTATGTACAGCAGCTAGCCTCGAGAAAGGAAAATCCAACAAGCGACTATTTCTAGTATTGTGTGTGTGTGTGTACATCACATCTCGTGCTAAATTTGTCCAGATTTTCTTTAGCATACATTAAACAGTTATATATGTACATGCTAGGTACTGTCATTACATTGAGATATTTAAAGTGGTTTCTGCAGGAATCTCTGGGTGCTAATCCTAGTATACATCTGATGGCCTTCTTTTGCCATCTGAAAATACATTTAGCCCCTGAGGAATTACCCCAGAGCAAAATTCCATACTCCAGATGGGAATGGAAGAAAGCAAAACATGACTGGAGTAACAGCTGTTTGCTCACACTGTTTCTCAATTTGTACAATAAAAAAGGTACACGGGCTAGTTTGCTGCACAGGTGATTGGTGTGTTTTTCCCAGGAGAGTTTTTGGTCTATGTGCAATCCAAGTAGTTTCACTGCTTTATTTTTACTTTTTGTAGCTTTTAGGTTAAAAATTATTTCTTCTGTTTTGTATTGTTTATGCACAGTTGATTGGCCTGACACCAGTGACTAGCCATTTGCATTATTTCTCTGTTGTTATCCAGCACAGATTGTAAATTGTCACCTGAGGTTATTAGTGTTATATCGTCAGCGTACAGTATATTCTTACATGGAATATAATTTGAGAAATCGTTAATATAGACAATGAACAGGAAAGGCCCAAGAACCGAGCCTTGGGGTATTCCTCTTTTTATAGGGAGTATTGTTGATCTCTGTTTATTTGCATATACAAGCTGTAACCTATTGCTTAAATAAGATTTGAATAAGGTGAGTGGTATATCTTCAACACCGTAGTATTCTAATTTTTTAATGATTATGTCATGAGACACTAAATCAAATGCTTTGCTTAAATCAATAAGTGTTCCAGATATATGCAGCCTCTTCTCATATACTTCATATACGTTGTTCACCAAAGCTTCAATTGCTTTTACAGTTGATAAGTGAGACCTGAATCCGAATTGCTGTTCATTTAGTAGTTTGTTGCTTTCAAAATAGTTGTATAGCTGCATATGCATACAATTTTCTATTATTTTGGATATGATTGGTACTATTGATGTGGGTCTGTAGTTGTTTGGGAGGTTTTTATCACCTTTTTTATACATAGGTAGTGTAACTGTGAGCTTAAGACATTCTGGAAAAATTCCTTCATCTAGTACTCTGTTTGACAGTGAGAGAAATGGCATTTTGATTTCCTTTGCTATACGCTTTATGATGAAATTACTGAGTCCATAATAGTCTTCTGTTTTGGAATTGCTTAGTTTGTTTATCGATTTGCAAATGTCATTTAGGGTGATAGGGGTCCAAGTAAATTTCTCACTAGTCTGTTTTGTACGAATGAGTAGTGTTTCTGCATCTGTGGTAGAATTATTGAGTGGAGTGGTAGTGGCACTATTTACAAAATAATCATTGAGTGTATCGCAGTCTATAGGGATGTTTTTTTCTTTATTGATGTTATTAATATCCTGTTTTATGACTTTCCAAGCTGCTTTACATTTATTTTTGGAATTCAAAATATATTCATCATTTGCATTGCAATTAGCCCCTTTTATTTCTGATTTGTAAAGTTTTCTCATATTTATGTAATTTGCCTTGTCTTGATCACTTTTTCCAGACTTATCCTTCAGAATTAGGAGTAGTATCCTAAGTTTGTTAAGTTTTGTAGTGTACCACTTGTTAGTAGGCCACTGCTTATGTGTATTATTAGGATGTTGTCTTTTTGTTACAGTGGGGCACGTCTTTTCTACAATGTGCTTAATTTTTGTGAGGAAAATAGTAAAGCATTTGTCAGTTATTTTATTATTATTAATTTTATGAGACCAATCAATTTCCTGTAATTCATTAATCATGTTATTTACATTGGATTCTCCTAGAAGTCTATATGTTACTTGTCTTTCTTTAGGGTTGAGTTTTGTATTTTCTATTCGAAGCCATAGTCCTGCATGATCTGATATTCCTAATTCTATTACATCACATTCAAGAGTATCTTTATATACATTACTAATTATGTTATCAAGACATGCATACTGTCTGGTGGGCTTTTCATTAAGACAATAATAGTTCAGTGATTTCAGAGAATTAACCATATAGATAACATTTTTCTTCTTTGCTCTTATATCTATGTTAATATCCCCTACAATTATAATTTTATGTTGTTTATATTTGGACAACTGCAAAATTAGAGTGTTAATTTTTTCTATAAATATTATTTCATCAGATCTTGGGGTTCGATACACTGACACAATTACAATTTTTTGTGTGTGCATTACCATACCAGCTACTTCAAATATGCCTTCAAGGCACATTTTGCTAAGGTCTACTACTGAATAATCTAAATCTAGTTTGCTTTTAACATAGATTGACACTCCACCATGTGAAATGCTTCTTCTGCAATAGCTAGTAACTAGCAAATATCCTGGAGGAACATACAAGCCTATTTCAGACTCTTTCGTCCAGTGTTCATTGATACACAATATACTGCAGTTAATTTTATCAAGCCAGTACTGCAGTTCATTGATTTTGCCACGAAGTGATTGTACATTTATATGTAAAAGGAGAACATTGTTATCTGCACAGAAAGGTATTTTGACGTCACAAGGTCTTGTATGTTCATTTATTTTCACCGATTGATCTAAAACAACACAGTTATCTGAATTAATTACTTTTCTGCATTTTTCCCTTATCGTGGTTTCTACCCTTCCTTCCCCTGTAACGTTGTATTGCCTAAAAAAGGAGGTCCATAAGTGTCCATAGAAATAGTGTCTTTTAAAACTAGACAGTTGCGTTCGTGAATTTCGTTTATAATTTTGCTTATCTCATGACAGAGTAATTTTTTACCCTGGTAATTCAGATGCTCACCGTGTTCAGTGTGCAGATTTTTCGCCAGTCTGTTAATAACTACTACATTGCATTTTGCGTAAGTAGAGCATAATTGTTTTATTCTAGCATTGGTTTTACGAATTTCTTTATTCACACACGCATTATACACGAATTCGTGTCTATGAGGTATCGTCACAACAACAGTGTTTTTCATCATATTTACGTTTAAAAATCCCTCAAACCTGTTATGCACTTTCCGGCTTCGTTATGAGCTACGTCGTTGGCACCAGTCACACAAACAACGATGTCACTGTTCTTCAGTGTATTCCCGTGTTCTGAGACACCTTCAATAACGTTTTTGGTCTTCGCGCCGGGTTTCATGATGCCAGTTGCACACAGATCCGCATTCACTTCTTGTAAAATACTAGCTAGCTTTCTCCCATGATTGTCAGCTAGAAAAAGCACATTGCATTTCTTTGCCTGCTGCCTACGATTCCTGGTGGTTTTGATTTTACCGTTTGCAATTTTAATTTGATTTTCCTGTTGGATGTAATGTTTATTTTCAATGTTTACGAAGTTGCTGCTGTCTTCTGATAAAACACTGAACCTATTTGTGCATACGAGACCGGTTTTGTTTGATGAATTTTGTTGAGAGAAGGTTACTTTTTTACGCGCTTTGGTAGGCAGTTCTTGAGAAGCAGGGAAAATGTTTGAATGGTTTACGCACTTTTGATCAGTATTTTCACTTGGAACTGTGTTTGAATTATTAACGCACTTTTGGCTGTTATAGGCATTATTTTCCACTATTGCACTGTGATGGTTTGTGTACAGGAGCTTCAAATCATTGGTAGTTTTCCGTATTACATTTTTACCTGGTATTTTGCTTGATGCAACCCAATTAAAACTGAAGTCATTAACTTTTGAGACCTACTGGGAGCTGTCTTCAAACCCATTGGCATTCTTTTATATTTATGATGCCCACGATCTTTCTCATCTAATAGCACTTGGTAATACCGGTTGGCTAAATCAAGAGTTGAGAAATACTTTGCTTTTCCTTGCCCATTGAGAATTTCATCTATTCTAGGGACAGGATACACATTGTCAATAGATACTTGATTTAGGCACCTAGTATCTGCTACAGTCCACTGTTTTTGTTTCCCACGAGCATCCATTTTCTTTGGAGTCATAATTAGGGGAAAATTCCATGGACTGTTAGTTGGAATTATAATGTTGTCATGCAACATTTTATCAATTTCCTCTTGCAAGACCTTTTTAGTGCCTGTGATATTTGATGTGGTCTTGAACATACTACCAGACCTTCTGCTTCCAGTATCAGCTTGATTTCATGTCTTTTAACATCAGTATGCATCAACTGATTGCCTGGCAAGTGAAATATGTCATTGTGTACCATACAAAAGCCCATAATGGTATCTCTTTCTTTGCACTTCAAATTTTTGACTATTAAGATTTTTTTTAACTTACTTGGCCTGTCTGCAGTCTTCCCACTTGCCGTAATTGAAATGTCACCTCTGGTGGTACTTCTTCAACCACCAGTAACAGGGCAATTCATTGACACTCTCTCTTCTGTCGCATTTAGCACACTCATTACACATGTTCCTTCTCTTACCATTACCAGTGCTTCTGGTATGTAGACTCGTGGCTTATTTCTTGCTTAGGAATCATTGCTTTCAACACATTCTGTATATGTACTAGCACTCTGAAAATTCGTTCCTTTCTGGGACCCGTGGTCAATTTTTGCCCTGTTCTTACCTCTTCTCTTGCGGGTTCTCTCCTGCGCTGGCATTTCCTTGTTTTTGCCACTTGGACAGAATTGAGTTTAACTTTTCTCTACCATGGAGCTCCAAGTGCTACCAAACCTACACTTTGGTGTCTCATGGCTTTTACCATGATTGAACCAGCAGCTACCATGTTTGATACAACTCTTCTAGGTTTCACAGCTCCAGCAACAATCAAACCTACATTTTGATATTTCATGGCTTCTACTGCCAAGACTGGCACCCTCAGCATTCCACACAACTCTTCTCAGTTTTGTGGCTCCAACCAACAACTGAATAAATATGTTGTTTCCTCAGGGCTCCTACCACTTCCACATCAACATTTGACGTTTCCATGGCTCCTAGTGCCACCTGATCAGCTCTTCCCATGTTTGATGTTTGACATAACATGTCATTGTTTCAGGCTCCTACTGCTCCTGAACCAATACATTACTGTCTCTCGGCTCCTCCCACACTTACTCTAATGTAATTACTTTCCACAGCCTCTGCTGCTCTGTCATTAATTACTTTTTCACAATGTTCTCTCTCTTGGAGCAGATGTTCCCTCACTGTTTGCAACTCAATTCACTTCCCAATGAATCCATACACTTTTTGCACCATAATCTTTCACAGCATCTTGTCTAATTAGGAAACCTCTTCCTAATAGACCCTCGAATGGTAAATCTACTTTTGTCCTAATAACATGAATTTTGCACCTTATTAACATGTCTGTTGCAACAAGCAATTCCATGTCTACAGCACCTTGTGTCTTAGCAACAGTCTTAGCGATCCCTCTGGTCATAACTCTCTCACCTGGATCACTTTCCATTTTAACTAAAGTTATTTGCGTGCTACTATACATCTAAAACCTCACTGGATACCATTTTCTTTTTTTACACCAAAATTCTATAAATTCACTTCTTTTTGTGCAGTCAATAGTAAATATTTAACCTGCAAAGGTGCAATGTTATTGAATCACTGTGCCTCCTTTTAGTTTTCCAGCCTCTTATTCTTTCTTTTCTCTAACCACAGTCATATGTACATTGCCCCTTACAGTGGTCTCTCTGATAGCACTTAAAAACATATTACGTCACTTGACTCTGCACATTGTGCACTGCGACCAAATAACTTTCACTGGGAACACTTCACTGGCCTTAACTGTCCATTTCTCTGCAGTACCCCTTAAATCCAGGGTTTATTTCTGCGAGCCTTTCCTAATTTCTGTGCTCCAATTTTGGTAGCCAAACTGCCTTGTCTCTTCCCTCCTTGAGGTTTCTTTCTGATTGTCTCATGTAATCACACCCATCTATGTGCACAACAGTCTTTTGCCATGTGTCCTAGCTTACCACAGGTATAACATTTTAGGCTTTTAGGTCAATCAGTCCTCAACATTCCAAATACTTTTTTGCCACTGGCTTTTCTTTTGCTGATGCAATAGCACTCTCCACTGTACTGACAGCATCACAGTGTTACTGTTTCTTCTCTAGCCCTTACTATTATTTTAACGCAGTCATCATGGAGACCCTGTATCAATAATGCTCTGCCCAATTTCAGAAGTAGGGCAATACTCCCAGCTAACTCAGGTTCTGTCATTACACCCGTAATGGCTTCTCTAAACTGATGTTGCAAGTCACCAATGCATGAAGCACACTATGCTATACTTTCATTGTGTTCTCATCAACTTGCAAACATCTTACAAACATAGCAGTATAATGTGCAAGCATGATTTTCCACTAAACTAGCATGTGCATCAGACCAGGTGGTTGTCAGACCCCTGACTAACAATTTACTCCTGGCAGCTCCAAGTGTTCACACCTTAACAAACTTAAGCAAAACATCACGCTGGGGCCACTAATTGAAATGCGCTATTACAATTGTCTTCACTCATTCAACTGTGCTTTGTTACCATCAAAAGGTTGTGGTAATAACTTCAATACACCACTTAAAGTAATGTACTGCATGATTGGTGACAATTGCACAATACCTCCTCTTTTCACAGCACAGTGTACCAACAAGTTTTCTCTCCTAATTTGGCCCTCGTCTCCAGTCTGTGATGCCTTCTGTCCCATCTGTCTCTGCACTCATCACTTTCCAGCCTTTTACCCTCACTGCCAGCCCAGTCCCAGCAGCCATGCACCTCCTGTTAAGTTTTCTGCTTCCTCGCAGCTGGAATGGCATGCTCCCACACCTCGCCTCGCACGTATTGGACTCGCGCCATGAATCTTCCTGGCCCAGCAGAAACTCTTGTGCCATGTCCCTCTGGATCAGTGTGCTGACATGCTTCATTGTCAACCTGCCTCTCACATAGTCGAACCTCTGCTGTAATGGACCTTCCCAACCCATCAATACCATCATCTTCTCTCTTCGCCTCAGGGCACCCACCACCTGTCATCACAGTCTTAGCTCTCAAAGCTGTCAGTTCTTTCCTGATTTTGAGCTGAGTACCGTCAGAAGTTCACTACATCCTACATCTATTTCTCAAAACTGTGGCCTGGCCCCAGTACTGTGTAGAGACATAGTAAGGCTGTGGCTTCCTGATAGCCAAAACCTGACAAAAAGGATGCCTAATTTTTGCCAACCACGCAGAATAGGAATGTGTACTTTTAGCCACCCCCTCATTTGGCACCAAAAATTTCATGTCTTTAGTGCCCTGTGATCAGAGCAGGATGGGGCCTGATGCTCTCTCCAGCTGTGAAGTGTCTCGTCCAACTCGTAGATCAGGTGTCAAGTAGAAATATTTTCAGATAATGAAACTAAGAGGGAAAGAGATGAAGAACTCTAACAAAGGCTTCAGGCTCAACAACAAAGTAGGATGGAAAACTTGTATGTAACTCGTGAAGCTATGTACAACAAGAAACTAAGTCCCATCCCAGAGCAGAGTAATGCAGGTCCAGCATTAAGGCAGACTGAGTTCGGAATCTCTAGCAGCGCTGGCAGCATTTTGTATAAAGCTTCACATGATGCGATCACATGTCATCCTCCTGACCTCTGTTTCTCCCAGAAGCTGCTTCTACAGCTGATCACACAGGCTTCTTCTTCTTAGCATCCCTACTGAATTTAGATTACCCTTCTACATGCACACATTGTGCAACATTAAAATCCTGACTACTCACTCTTAGTATCTCCCACAACTTGTTTGCAACAATAGTAATATGTAATTTATATGTATGTAGTCTTGTTCCGAAACACTTTTGTTTGTAAAAATTGATGTTTGTGACAAATCTCATTACACTCTTGCAGCTGCACTCCCAACCCTTTGTATAAAATGATAATACTGCACTCAAGTACAAATTAAAATATTGTAATTAATAAATACCAAAAGTCGACCACTCTAAAGTTTGTGAGAATCCTAGTCTGTGTCATTATTTTAAGTCTATGGCACTTTTTGTAATGAGTTTTTGCTGACAGTTGATACTGACACTCCTTCACAGTGAACACGCCACACAGCAACTACCTTTGACACATGTGCTATGCACCAAATAGTACGATTTCATCATCATATGGTGCCAGTGTGAAATTCATGTGAATCAGATATATATTATTGAGAACATATGAAACCACACTATGTTTTCTGCCTTGCTGTCACTTGTAACTTGACTCTGAAACTGGTAGCCCTCTATACAGTACACAATTGCTGTCAGCAAGGTTGGTATCCAGTGGACGATCAGGACCATGTAAGTTACATCACATAGCACTGCTACTGTTTTATTACTTTCAGTTAATGAAATAGACGCTTAAAATGTTTCCAGTGTTTCTATAATAACAAAGAGACACTACTGGATGTTGTTATGCACAGATCTCATGTACAGAAGATGGATGGAAGGTATTGTGAGGAGGAATAAATGGGAAAGTAGACAAAAATTCAGTGTCACTTTTATGATACAGAAAGACAATTTCAGGAGCTTACATAGACCATCATCATGGCATGTATTATTGGGGACAACTGTCAGTACAATAGAATGGTAGTTGTGGACCTAAAGCTAATTTTGAAATGCTAGATCATAATTAATTCGCACATGATATTTTGTAAAACACATCATAAAAGAAACCCTTCATGGATGTGGAACAAGTAAGTTACTCATTAACAGCACAAGCAGCCACTGCAGATAGTTCTGTAAAGTAGGCTAACCACAACTTCTCTTTCTCACCATGGTAATCACAGTACTTGCTTCTAGAGTACTTCATATATGATTATTAGGAAATATCGGGTACTTTGGGATTTTTTTTTTTAATATCACTGTTTCCACTCTTATACTATTCAGCTACTGTCTTAATATAATACTTCAAACAATATTTATGTAACATTACAGTGATTATTTCTGTCTATAAGGGGGTTAGTCTGTGTTGTTGCCCCGGATAATGATTACACGAATATTTTAACAGGATTTGTAAGTGGTGGGTCCTTGAGGTACGGCAATACACGAACATGAGAAGTAAGTTTAAACAGTTTTATTAACAAAGGCGGATTATAAAACATGCATGCCATGCGCACCCATCATCACTGTGTCTGACATCCTAACACCGGCTAATTATGGTTGTATCGAAAGGCTCCATGGTGAGCTAAGTAAAGAGACATATTCGTGCCCGAGGCCACGCTAGTTAATACTGCCCGCTGCGGACAATGGCCAGTCGTGTACTCCCCGTCGCAGTGAGGCTGGACATGAGACTACTGACCAAGCAAATCGTCAGCATTCCAGACAGGTCAGCTGGTGAGCGCATGTTAATACACAATACGGCTGCGAGCAATCCGTAGACCCTTACATCACTCTCCTCATAGAAAAAGAGCAACCATAGGTGGCTCAAAATAACCTCCTAGGCGTTATTACTCTATTTTGCCACTTGTGGCTTCAGAAGGCATTGCAACATGTATTTCATTTGCAGGCACAGTAATGTTCAGTACAGAGAAGCGTGCCTTCAAGATGACAATTACATACATGAAAAATGCTGTTGACAAAAGACAAATTAATAAAAGCAATAAAAACACAATACTGACAATCAAGTATTTATTAACATTACTGGAGGGATCAAAGGACTCAATTCTATTTGCTGCTTCAATGAAATTTAACTCATTATTTTAAGAGATTACATTTTCATGGATGTCCTTAATCAAATTATGGTCTTCAGAAAAACTTGATGAGGAATGCTTTCCATATGTTAATATGTATGAATCATTGTAATAAACAGATAACATTCTAGTTAATGGCAAATATAGTTGGCAATACACTAGATATATCAACTTAGTTCACATGATAACTCACAATGTGTGGCATTCAAGATTAACCCACTATTGTTCAATTTTAGTGTAAAGGGTAGCTCAGGTGTATCATAGTTTTTACATGTAAATGCGACATAAAGGGTGGAGTTAAATGAGAAAATTATACCATCAGAATATCATTTAAGAAATGGATGATAAAAATACGTTCAGTCATCTGTTGAGGGATGATTCATAAACAATTCTTTCTCACAGCTGTACACTCTACTGTCTAAGAATACTGTTGATTCAGGGCAAATTAAATTATGACTACATTTACACATATGCAAATCATTTTCATTTAGGGACACACAATATCTTCGATCCTTGCTCATCGGTAGATAATCATTCAGTACATACTTTACACGAATGCCTGCCTGTCTCCATTTCACAGGGTGAGTATAAATCTTATACATTTCAAAATTATGCTTTGATCTAGCAGTGGGAATAGAAACAATAACAGTTAATTCATCTTCAATCATTAGGAAGTGTGTGGTGGTTAACTTACAGTAAGCATATAAACTGTAAGAGTTAACAGGGTAAATCATGGTATGTGTTACATCTAGCTTTTGTTCAATTGATAGTAGGATCTGTAAAAATTGTTCTGGATGTGGTAATACACTGCACAGACAATCATTTGAACTACTTTCTATGGCTGTTCTTAAGTTAAGGGCATCAATTCTAGCAGTGGACACACAGAAGGAATTAATTTAGTTTTTTAAGTATGTATGTCCTGTATCTTGACACTGTTCAACACAGTGTAGTGATCATTCAGGAATTCATCACAATACACACATTTCAATCAAGGTACTGTTAATCACACACGTGTCTGTAACGTGTTTTGTGTATACTCGCAGAATGTGATTACACTCTCTCTCTCGCGAATGCTGCGAAACCAACGTTGCATTGTTTTTGTGTGGCGCGGCTGGCCCCACAGTCAGTCACATATTTTACCCACAAAGACGCTCCGAATCAAATTATTAGAGGTCACGAGTTCCTTTTAACTGCTAATATTGGCAACAGAACTTAGCGTCCATAGCATTGCTGTTACCTTCAACACTACATGAGTGTTCTTAAGGTTTCTTGATCACAGTTTATCACTGTTCACATTTTTCGCTAAATAAATCAGTGTCCACTAGACTTTTGTGCAGTTCTTGTAAGACACAGATCACCTTTCTGATTGCTGTGAGTGCACGTCCATAGTACTTACACACAGTCTATATGCGCACGACACCTTTCATGAAAAGAGGTCCGGTACATTTGCACATATTTTCGCATTACAATAACCAAATAACAAGATCAAAATTTTATCCAGTTACATAAACATAATACAGTATAAAACTTTAGGAATCTCATACATTGTTGTGATCATTAGATCATTCTCGAACAATCGAGATAACAGTATATTTTCATGATCTCTCAGCCCACACATGACCAACACTCTTTGCATGTATGGGACTATATGACTCAATCTCATTTAAAATATTTTATGCATTTCATTGATATGTACACTACATTAAAACAATATATTTATTACATCTAATACAATACTATTTAAGTGAACTTTCATGAAGATACTGATTTCTTTTATTAAAATGTGTTTATCAAGGAGATTCTTAACTTCTTGCACAAATAATTCTCCCCAATCCAGCATTTTATGTATTGCTTTCATGACTTCGTTCTTCTTAGTCCAGGGAACGACTTCGTTCTTCTTAGTCCAGGGAACCGATTAAGCTACTCTACAATAGGTCTTGTGCAGGAATACATTCATTTTATATCGATAATCTTTTATGATACCAGGTTGTTCAACGAATACTTCATGATATTCAGACAATAATTTGGCCAATTGCTTAGCCTCAGAAGTTTTAATGCAAGCTGTCTCCTTTATTTTTTCTTTTATTGTTGCCACGATGTCATTCATGTTTCTGGGTGCATCGTTATTTTGGTTTTGACTACATATTTGCGGGTACTCTTGGTTCAACATTAACACCTTCTGTTTACTGACAGAAAGGTGTACCTTTTGCATTAATGGAAGGTTTGCACTGAACTCCCGATTCAACATCAAAGTTTTTGGTTGCTGTTGGTGATTAAGATCACACGTCTCCCAGGTGAGATTAATTATACCTTCCTTTTCCCGAAGGAACTAAAGTCCAAGTAGCACTGGTACGGATAAGTTATCTATCAATAGGAACAAGCATGTCAAGCGATCATTTCCTAAGGTAACTTCCGCCTGTGTCTGGAATTTTATGGTTTGTGTCTTATTTCCCAATGTTCCAATAACCTTGCAATTTGCGACGGGTAAGATTGGTAATTTTCCTAGTTGTGAAACCTTGAAAAATTGCATATTCATCATGGATACATTTGCACCTGTATCGAACAGAATTTTAGTTGGTATCCCATTTACTCTCTCGGTGGCACTTGCTTTAATTATTTCCTTTTCTATCTTATCAGAAATGACAAGTTCTTGATATAGCCCATCTTCTAATTTATTTCCATCCTGATATCGAATCATGTTTATATTGTGCTTCTTCGACATATTGCCTTCCTTGTTGCCCTCGGTTGCGTGGCAAAGGCCTACAGGGACTACAATTAGTTTGTTGGCTTCTGCGAATTTTTTTTGGTATCAGAAGGTACCTCTGTTATTTTCACATTTTGTGAATTTTCTGTTGGAGTTGGAGGTGGCCTTCTTGTATCCCACCACAGTGGATATTGACTGTTTGAGATTGGAATAGCTTGGACATAGTTTATTGGCTGGCCTGTATTAAAAATACCTTGTGACGGTTGCCAATGGCTTGGTCCTGGTTGCCGCCAATATTCGTTATCTCTGCGCATATTCTTTGGCTTATCTTTGTACAGACTTTCTGGTCTGTGGTCATTCTGTCATTTTCAGTTATTAATGTCACTATGAAAATTTGAATTCTGATTGTGATGCTGCCTTTGATTACCATTTGGCTGTTGGTATTCTTTGCCTTTACTATAATACTTGTTATTGTCGTTGTAACCACAATCTTGGTTGCATTGGTTTCTATTACTGTTATTGTTGTAATTGCTGTGTCCATAAGATTTATTTTTATTTTGTTTAGGACTAGCTTCACCCCTATTTCCCTTGTTTGAATTCCATGAATTCTTTCCATTCGGACTGTTTGTATTGCTGGTGACATCAGAAGTTTTTCTGGCGTCGTCCTGCACAAGATCCAAGGGATCGATTACAGACAGAAATTCTTTTAAGTCAGTGTCTGTAACATTGAACAGTTTCTCTCTATTGTGGACTGGTAGTCTGGCTTTTAGTACTCATAACAAACCTCTAGTGGTAACTGGCTCATCCCACTATCTGGTCATGTTAACGTAGTTTTCAAAATATTTCCTTAATGAACCTGAGTTCAGATTATAGACTTAGGCATTGTATACTATTTTACGAAGTCGCTCTTGAATAGAAGCTGACCAAAATTGATCTAAAAATGCCTTTTCAAAGTCATGAAAGGTTTTACAAGTTTCTGCAGCATTTAATGCCCATTATGACGCATCACCAGAGATATGTGATACCACAAATTGTATCTTTTATTCTTCTGACCATGATTTTGGAAGAACACTTTTGAAATTATGGATAAATACAACAGGGTGTACGTTTCTTCTGCTTTCTTCATTGAAGATCTGAAACTGCCGATGCTTGATGAGACTCTCTTCATGCATCAGAGTTGTTAGTTGCGTTGAACTGCTATCATTTGCAGGTTGTGCATTTATCTTTTTACAAGTACACTGTGCTTCGTTATCATGATAGTTTCTCGCATTGCTGTGATTACCAAAGTCTGGTTTTCTTTGTGGCAGAACAAGATTCAGTGTAGAATGTTCTGTGTACGTTTGCCTGTCAGCTTCAGTGTTGTTATTGCTGCATATTGACAGATTTTGTGGGTTACGGTTTTCAGGATACATTGCTCTGGCTACCTCAGTTTTGACTTGCCTATGAATTTCAGAAGGAATATCTTCCTGCAATGTTTCGACAGCTGTGGCTAGAGCTTTGAATCTACTTTCAAGTTTATCCACATCAGTTTGAAGGCTGCTAACCTGAACTGGAATTTTCATTAATGGTTCGATCATGGATTTCACTGCAATGATCTCTTGTTTCACATGATTAGTAATTGCACTATCCCATTCGTTTAAAGTTTGATTGATCTGGCAGACAATTTCCTCATCTCTTTTAAGAAATATGTTGCTGATATTTTCAACTATTTTCTTTTCCCTTTCTTGGTCTTTAATTTCTTCTCTCTCTCTCTCTCTCTCTCTCTCTCTCTCTCTCTCTCTAGCCATTTCTTCCCTCTACTGGATAGAAAATTTTTCGAATAATGCTGTTCAACGTTCCAGCTCTCTAGCTCTTTCTTCCCTAGCTGGATAGTAAACTTGTCGAATAATACAGTTAACATATCCTGTAACTACATAGCTTGTGCATTGTGCACTTGTGCCCCTGGACCGGTACAAATAGTGTCTCTATTTTCTAACTGAATGACTGGTGGAGTGCCAGTTTGCTTCGGCAGCTCTTCAGTCCACCTATCTGTCGGAACATAATCTACAAAATTGTCATCAGTAATTAAATTCTCTAATGACTGAGTAGGAGTGTGAACAGATTGTTCTACTGGAGGATCTGATACCATTTCTGCCTCCATACCCTCACTACGTTTAACCAGTTTCCTTGGCCTAACCATTTTATACACAATAAACACAACAAGTCTATATATATATCACTGACACATTAATCAACACAAAATATGATTACATTTAGCAGTAACTTTCCCGCAGCCGGTTTATTGAATCTCTACTACTTATGGCTGTTCGTGTTGAATCTTATTTGAATGTGACTGCAACTTTCTAAAATCAAACATGGACCCCTGCTCCTACATATATACTCCTCTGAAGTGGTCAGCAGTGCTCTATGTGATTTGTCTGTCGCACCAGCTCTAGTATTATTATTAGTACAGCAACTCAGTGGACAGATGTCAATGTTCGTGAAAAACAATACATACAAATAATTAATAAATTGTTGTGGAAATTTATACCTGTAATAAACTACAAATTTTTTGTGTTATTTCATTTAAATGAACAAATGTCCATTGGTGGTCCCTGTTCGAGCACCAGTGTGGCAGTTTTTGCGTATCATCAACATGGACAAATGCAATGAATATGGATGATATGATACTCTATGGTATTCTGCGGTTTGAATTCACTCTATGCTTTAGCAGTTGCATTGATTTGATTTTGTAAATGATACTGACAATATTATACACATGTATAATGTATTATTCATACTACTACTCCCAGATAATTATTTTGTTCAAATTGCACAAGAATTCCACCTGACGTAGTGTAATAGTGTTGACTGTGAGTTGTGTTCATATAACTAAAATTACAGATCATACATCAGAGCTTTTATAGTTTTGATCTTCAATGGATTTAATTAATC
The DNA here is from genome assembly GCF_023897955.1 of Schistocerca gregaria. Classification (NCBI taxonomy): domain Eukaryota; kingdom Metazoa; phylum Arthropoda; class Insecta; order Orthoptera; family Acrididae; genus Schistocerca; species Schistocerca gregaria. Next base: position 825,683,216 of record NC_064921.1, on the reverse strand, counting down.
TTAGCAAATTGATCATGAAAAGGAACCACAAAATACCACCCGCACACAACACTGATGCAAGTTACCAGAAATATTTTTTCTACGTGATTCGTGCATAGTTTAATTTTGGCCCTATACATCAACAATGAAATGTTGTTCAAAAATAAATACCATCAGCATTATTCTTAGACAATGCAGTCTGATTTGATTATTTGTTTCTTTTATAAATAGAGTTCAGTACCACCGGTGCACATTTATTTCTTACACATCGGAATATTGTTTGCAGTTTCAAGTAATTTAAATTTGCTGCCGAGATAAAAGTTAAGATGGCGGACAACAAAAGATAGAGGATTTCTTTTTCAATTAAGATTTTCCTTTGCTCAATAAATAATTAATCATTTAAATTGATGCCACCAAAAAAATTATTAATACTGTTTTGCAAATTAGTTTAACACACACCCTTGATATGTCGACCAGAAGTACAGACGAAGTTGCTATATAATCGCACCTAACAATGGCTGTGCTTCTTGCAGCTATGATAAAACAATTAATACAAAATTATAATTAAAAGAGGAAGTGATTTTTCAATAATTAATTATAAATAGTTTTAATGCATTTGGCTCTATTTGTTTTTTACCAGCAAATGAACATAAAAGTACAATAATTTTACATTAAATGTTTTTCATTCAATAGACCTTGAATCGATTCACGTCTTGTGTCGGTGACGTACATCAGTAGAAGATGACAAAAGGGTACAAAACAAAAGAAAAGAATGACATAGATTAGCAAAGAATGTGAGACAAATATTGTCTCTGTTTTACATAATTATCATCTTTTTAAGAAATAATTACATAACTGAATGAATATTGTGGAGTTACGTAATTTTTCCACATGTTCATATTCCAGTCGTTTATGCAACCAACGGTTGCTTCTTCAGGAAAGAGGGAAGGAGAGGGAAAGACAAAAGGATGTGGGTTTTAAGGGAGAGGGTAAGGAGTCATTCCAATCCCAGGAGCGGAAAGACTTACCTTAGGGGGAAAAAAGGATAGGTATATACTTGCGTGCGCACCACACACACACACACACACACACACACACACACACACACACACACACACACACACACACACACACAAGCCAACGTTTAAACCTGTGGGAAGCTGCTAAAAAATGATCGGTTATGTGGGAAAAACGGGAATGGAAATAAAATGAAAGTTGTTGGAAATAGGTGAGACGGTTGTTTAATGGGTGAAAGGAACTGAAGCTGTGAAATACTATTCACAAGTTTACACGAAATGTTTGTAAACTTGGAACAGTGGATTTTATAGCAGTGGTAATGTTGAAAGCGTTAAATTTTTTAGGTTATGGTTTGGAAGTAAATTACGTAGTATTGAGTATAATTAGGCAGGATAAAATGTATGGTAGATTACGGAAAAAGGGAAGATGAATACAAAGTGAAACTACTTGTACAAACAAAAAGAGAAAGTAAGATGATAGAAAAGATTTCGAAATGCAACAGAGACAATAACAAACGTAATTGTTGGGTTCAAATTAATGATGTAAATAAAATAGAAAGAAACTTCCACATGGGAAAAATATATTAAAAACAAAGATTCCAAGACTTACCAAGCAGGAAAGTGCTGGTAGACAGGCATAATAAAATAACACACAAACACACACACAAAATTTCGAGCTTTCGCAACCGGCGGCTGCTTCGTCAGAAAAGATGAAAGGATGTGGGTTTTAAAGGAGAGGGTAAGGATTCATTCCAATCCCGGGAGCGGAAAGTGCGCGCGAGTATATACTTACCCATTTTCCCCCTAAGGTAAGTCTTTCCGCTCCCGGGATTGGAATGACTCCTTACCCTCTCCTTTAAAACCCACATCCTTTCGTCTTTCCCTCTCCTTCCCTCTTTCCTGAAGAAGCAACCGTTGGTTGCGAAAGCTAGAAATTTCGTGTGTGTGTTTGTGTGTTATTTTATTGTGCCCGTCTACCGGCGCTTTCCCGCGTGGATATTATACCGGTACTACCTGATATTTTCTTTGTTTTGTTTGAGTACAATGCTTTGGTACTTGGTTTAGTGGGTTGTTGGAATGTGGCCATTCATTCTGAACTCCCTTGCATCCTTATCCTGGGAACACTGTCAAAATGTTATGTTCGCCACTTCAGGAAGTCCTACATGTCTTCCTGAATGTTCTTTATGGATCAGTGGCAGTGGCAGTACCACTCCTATAAGCGTTTCCTGTATTCACATTCTTTTGTGCAGCTCTGTAAGCTATTTGGTTACCCGAGCAATACTGTAGAGTCCAACAGTTTGCTCTAACATGTCCAGTATTTCTACAAATGGTGCACGCTGGTGCCAAATACTTGGACATTTGCAACAAATGCAGTGCACTTCAGTAATAATGCACGTCTAGCAGGGTTTACCGTGGTCGAAGACAATTTCAAGTCATACAATCTTAGTGTGCTTGACGAAGCACACTTTACCTCAACACCTACCTTTGAGTCAATTGCACAAATAAATACCTTTAGACAGCAAGTTTCGGCTTCACTAAATAGTACCTTATTCCTTTTGTTACAAGGTGTACAACTTTGCTTCCGCTGTTTGCTGATAGGTGGCGACAACGGTAAGTAGCAGTTGAACTCGAAAGAAACACGTCACAGACGTCAGACAATTAGCTTGGACCTCGGTCAACATAACCTCATTTAAACAGTAGTCGATTTGTGTCTGCATCATAAAGTTGTTCTTGATTGAAAATGTCAGTTTACGAGGTGTTATTGTTTTGTTTCAATATGAAGAAAACGGCAGCTGAGGTTCATCGAATGCTCTCAAGTGCATATGGTAAGGACAATATTAGTGAAAGAATGTGTCTTGAGTGGTTTCAACACTTCAAGAACGGTGATTTTTAAAGTCGTAGACCGGCATAGTAGTGGAAGACGGAATGTTTTTGAAGATGCAGAATTGGAGACATTGCTGAGTGAAGACTCACGTCAAACTCGAGAAGAATTGGCACGATTGATGAGTGACACAGCAAACCATTTCAAAATGTCGCAAGGCTATGGGAATGATTCAGGAAGAAGGAACGTGGGTCCTGTGTGAGCTGAAACCAAGAGACATTGAACGGCATTTGTGCGTGTGTGTGCATTGTTGCTTCAGAGACAAAAACAGAAGGGATTTCTGCATTGCATTGTGACTGGGCACGGAAAATAGGTTCATTATGATAACCCTAAATGCAAAAAATCTTGGGGATATCCCAGCCATAATTCCACGTCGACAGCCAAAACAAATATTCACGGGTCCAAGATCATGCTCTGCGTCTGGTGGGAACAGCTCTGCATCGAGTACTGTGTTAAAACCAAGTGAAACAATCACAGGTGCTCATTATCGAATGCAATTAATGTGTCTGCACAGAGCATTAAAAGACAAACGGCCACAATACAGTGAGAGGCATAATAAAGTGATTTTGCAGCATGGGAACGCTCAATCCCACGTTGCAAAAGAGGTCAAAACGAACTACCCCACCCACCGTATTCTCCAGACATTGCTCCCTCTGACTATCACCTATTTAGATCAATGGCACATGGCCTGCCTGACCAACACTTCCAGTCTCCTAAAGAAATCAGAAATTGGATCAATTCGTGAATGGCTTCAAAAGATGAACAATTTTTTAGATGCACGATTTGTACACTGCCCGAAAGATGGGAGAAAGTAGTGGCCAGCAATGTAAAATACTTTGAATGATACATGCGTAATCAATTTGTTTCATTAAAGCCTGAAATGTTGGGGAAAAAATACGGTGGAAGCAAAGTTGTACACCTTGTACTGTCCCTCAATGTGTGTACAAAATGACTCAGTTCTTATTCTGTCAGCAAAGTGCTCTAAATCCTCTCCAGAATTTTGTAGTGTGGAAAGTTGGTCCTCTTAAGAGCTAATGTTATGCTTACCTCCGTATCTATCCACCAGCCCTTTCAAAAGAACATCAAATGCCTTGGTATATGTGAGCCATTCCACAGAATTTACATGAGCATATGTCTCTCCTTGCAACTTAAGGCTGACAACTCCTACGAACACTTAATCACTCCATGTGGACAGTTTCGGGAACTAGTGAACCCATTACAATATCAATTACAGGTCCAGAAGTGGGGAAGCAGCGCTAACTACAGCACTGTGCTGCTTTGTGGTTCTGCATTTACTAATGCTTCATGAGGGATCCTTTGCATATGTCCATTTTCCACCCAGAGTTGCCCAAGCCTTGCTTGCTTGTCAGAATCCATCTCCAGCTGTCCCTGTGACCTGGTGGTGGGCATTACCTTACCTTAACTTACACACATCAAATCAGATAAAAAAATCTTCAGCAACAGGTCTCGGCAACATCTCAGGCAGCACTGGAAGCTGGCACTCTTTCTTCCTAGAAGTGATGCTCACAAGTTCAGATAGTATTAGACGTGTACAAGTCGAGTGTAGGCGGCCTGCCACCTAGCAGCAGAACTGGTGAAGCTGTGATTTTAACAGATGGTTTATACGCTGGGGAGAAATATGAAGCATTCTATTCTGCTGTGGATCTAGTATGTTCAGGTGTATGCATGCATGTGCAAAACACATCATTTTGAGTTAGTTTTCTGCTTGTTTTTGTTTTCACTTGCGGTTAGAAGACAGAAATACATTAGCTTTTGAAGACTCTTTTGGCTGCTGTGAGAGATTTCAGCGAGTTATTTTTTATAAATACAGAAATAAAATGAATGAAAATTCTCTTTCTTATATTCTGCATCTTTGCGGTCGCACTGTTGTGAAATAGCTTCCCCCATTACTGAGTCATTTGCATGAATCCAATCATATACGAACCACAGCAGCTTGGTCAAAACATGGCTTATCATTTCTGACAATATTGCTAAATGCCTTTATATGTTAGGGCCTCTACACATTCATTACCAAGGAGTATATGCCCCTCCCTTCACCCCCCTTCCTCCAAGCTGGGGTGGAACACAATTCCTACCCCTGGCATTGTGTCATTCTGGCCTTCTCCTAGTGACTGTTGTCCAAGGCACAACAGCAGCTTGCAGCTGTGACAAACAACGTGGCTGTTACAAATAATAAATACTGGAGAATATTATACTAGTGCTGTACATGGTGTGATGTAAAACATGGGTTTGACAGTTAAACTGTGTGGCTCCTTTGTGTGAATGGCACGCAGTATGTGGCTAGCGGTAGCACGGTACACTTCGACGGTGCTGAGAGAGGCAGCTGGAAGCTGCATTATAAAGTATTTGCCTCGGATGTGGATCTGGCTAATATTTGGTATTCACGGCATAATGGAATGGCTCTAGTATGTTGAAAATCCGATGCCAAGAGCCATGAGTACTGTTAGCCGCCATGTCGCCTGCCACCAATCTTGGCCACTGCTCCACAAACTTCATACATTCAGTTAAGTAATGTATACGGGCATGGGCCAGTTAATTTGTGTGTTGTTTCAATAACAACCATACAAAACCTAAATTCATGTCCAGAACCATATTTTCGATCCTGATCTTGAACCTATGCAGGGTCCTCACTTAAGTGCTCCTAAAACCAAGTATGCTGATTTAAAAGAACAATTCTTGCATTTATGTTTTTAAAAGTGATTTTTTGTCTAAAATAAACGGAGTAGTAAAAGTTAGAGCTAAAACCACAAAAGTGAAGTTGGATAGGCTTTTGCTCAATTATCCTTAGTTTGTTATAATATATAGTTTTGTAGGGTTACAGTATAAGATTGTTTAAATATTATGGCCTACAATACCTGCTTCACAGGTGATTAAAAGGCAAATACATACAAACCTTTAATGAACAGATTTACAACGGTAATGTTAGAAGTGAAGTAATGCTCATTTTCAAAACTAGTGTGGCTTTGGTTTGAAGTTAACTATACCCAGTGTTGTATTTTATTATCTTGCAAAGTAATTTATGAACCACCCCAAGTGAAGTGAATGATTAGTTTTTTTAATTAGTCTTCACTACTGCAATAATCAAAGAGGGCTGTCTAGTGAAACTAAACTAGTTTATGGGTCCCCATCATATTCTCCACCTATTAGGATAAAACAACTGTCACTGTTGCTAAGGAAAACTGACATTTGTAGAGGAGCTTAAACAGTGTATTTATGATATTATTCATCTTCGTGTTTTTTCATGTCGGTCAAGATAGAAGCCCCTCATGTCCAAATTTGGTTCTGCACTTCATGCAGTGATATTTCAGTATTTGATTAAGTAATGCTCTTGAGTGTGGCTGTCATTAGTATGAGCTTGGTGCGAATTTACTCCCCATAGTTTACTGGTTTGTATGTTATTGGTAACTGCTGCTACACACAGTACAAGAGTGCAGTGTGTCAATTTGTATCCCGTTTGCTATTCAAAATGGAAATCTTGACAAAAGTAACTTCAATAACCAATATTCAATTTTCTCATATACATATATTTCCAAATTAATGTGCCTAATTGGGCTGGTGACCATTTTTTTAAATTTATTTATAATTTTATCACTTTCTTTAGCTCCCAAGTATAAAGTCTAGTTTTTCTGTTAATTTCACCAAAATCAAAATTATAGTCTGATTCCCTTGTCCATTAGACACATAGCAGTCATTCTTCAGAATCCTCTCAGAGGGTAACAGTAGCGTGTTTCATGCCAGAGTGATATATGTTACTTATATATGTGCCTTTCCGGTGACAGGACTAAATGTCCAGTTGCTAGTGATACACAATAGTGTTACAACCTCTCTCGGATTGCACACAATGTGTAATCTTGATGCATACCTATTTGTAACATTGCTAACTCGTCTTGGCAAAGAAGCTGTCCTGGAGCATTGCATTAGCCACTGCTGCCCACTAAGCACAATGTGGCGACATGTAGGTTATATCTAGAGGTCTGCATGGATGCGGATATCTGCGGTATTTGTTACTTGGTGGATAAAATCGCGATCAGCGCAGGTATCCGCAGGTCATCTGCAGATAATGAGCAAGGCATCTTCCCAGTACATATGTTGCAATGTTGGTTGAAAACTTCAAGTCTGTTGACATTCTTGGAATCTTATTAAAAACTGCCATAAATTCAAAAATGTTGACGTTAATAAAGTCTGTTTAGAGCAGCATCTAGAAGCATGTGCAACAGAAGTAGAGTTCCATAACAGATCCGATATAATAGTAACTATTTACCGAGCACCTGCAGGAAATTATAATCTATTCATAAATCATCTAGAAGCTCTTTTGGGTTATTTAACAGTAAGAAACAAAGAAATTTTTATTGCTGGTGACTTTAATACAGATTTTCTAATTCAATCTTCCAGCAAACATTTACTGCAGTTAGTAATGTTGTCCTTCAATCTAACTCACACTGTAAACTTTCCAACTAGGATCACTAAATCCTCAAGGACAGCCATTGATAACATTTTTATAGACAAAACAAAGGAACAAAATCATATCATAAAACCTGTAATAAATGGACTATCAGATCATGACATGCAGCTCCTTGTTGTAGATGTAAATTCTAAGCAGATTATCAAGACTGCTAAATCTGAGTACAGGAGAGATCAACCAAAAATTGAGTGTTTTAGAAAACTGCTCAAAGATATGAACTGGACAGATGTTTATAGTGCTCATAACATGAATGAAAAATATAACACATTCATGAACAATGTCAGTACCATGTTCGAAAACTGTTTTCCTCTAAAAGTTACTCAAATTAAACAGAAGTCTATAATAAAACCATGGGTCACCCAACGAATAAAGATTTCCTGTAAGACAAAAACGAAAATGTATCTGTCGACCAAGAATAGCTCCAATGCTGATGATTTAGCTAAATACAAGGAATACTGTAAAATATTAAAAAAAGTAATTCAGGCATCTAAACAAATACAATACGAGAAGAAGATAGCAATGTCAGGGAACAAAATAAAAACAATATGGGATATAGTGAAAGAGAAGACTGGTAGAACCAGAAAGGAACAGGAGCAAATAGCACTAAGGGTAGATGACACATTAGTAACCGATGGGCATAGTGTGGCAAATCTATTTAACAAGTACTTTATATCCGTTACTGATAGAATGGGATTGTCAGGATCAGTAAATAATGCCCTTGAATATCTGAAACTAACCTTTACAAATAGCTTCAGGTACATGAATATGTCACTCACATCACCAAAAGAAATAACTTCCATAATAAAATCAAATGGGACATAACAGTAACCCATTAACTTGCAACATTTTTGAATCCAAAATATAAAAACCTAACATTTCTTAGCAATGCCGAAAAAGATGAAGTTGTAAAGGAAGCGAAAAATTATGTTGCGAGAAACAGAAGTCTGGCGTACTTTTTAATGAATTTGAAGATTCCTCAGAAAGAATGAATGAAGATGAATCGACGAGAGATCTTGACTTTGCGTCAGATGGAATTCTCAGATATGCGAATGATAAAGTCCAGTTTTCGGAAGGCATCGACCTGATAGCTTGGTGGCATGGACGTGAAAACGTCTATCCGCATCTTTCCAAACTCGCATACTTCATGCACTGCATTCCAACGTCCAGCGCGCCATCTGAGAGAAGCTTCTCTACTGTGGGACAAATAATGCAGGACCGACGGACGTTTCTGAAGCCACAGACGATTGATAACATCGTGTTCCTGCATAGTAATCTTCCAAACTAAAAAGGTACTTGTACAGCTTCTCTTACTTCACTGTATTTTTTGGGCTTATCTGAATTAGTTACAATTTTGTTTCATCTGATTCTTTCTTTTACAGAATTTGAATCGGAAGCAAGCACAAGATGAAAATATTTAATCTGAAGTCTTTGAGTTTTTATTGTAATATTTATAGCAAAGAATTTCCTCAACATATTGTTAGTATTTTTACTATTCCCAACAAGAACATTAAAGTAGCATTAGGTAAAAGAAGGAAATATTTAACAAGCAATTTGTTTTGTTGTAATTTTCATATTAAAGAGCTCAATTTTAAGTTTTTACTCTTCACACCAAGAATATTCAACAGCTAACACGTCAATATTATTAAACTAGGTAATGATGATCTCATAAGTGCCTACCTAAATTTTTGCGTGCACTACAGTAACATTTGCAGCCGCTGAGCATTGTCGCTCTTTGTGAACAGTGAAACAGCCCGGCCGGAGCGGTGGCACGGCGAGCCTTGTAATTAATTACAAGTGTGACATCAAACTACGGCTCACGACCACCAACAAGCTGTGACTGTGATATCCCGTGAAAGATTATTCTGATCACATTGAAAACTTACAAAATATTCAAATCATCCAAAATAATAATGTGTCTTTTAATTTACCAGCCAATTAGAGTAGGTATAGAGCATTTACTGTGATTTAAGAAGTCAAAAGTAGTTAAGTTGTCGCAGAAATGGCACCCTAACAATAACTATGTCATTACATACCATAATTCTAAGTACTACTGTCTATTACTATTAATTACTTATTCAAAACTTAAATATATGCGGATGCAGATAAGGAACTTGCGGATGCGGATTAATTGCTGCGGATGCGGATGCAGTCGCGGATTAGGACCTTGCGGATGCAAATTGCACTTTTCTTATTCGTGCAGACCTCTAGTTATAGCAGCATGCATGAAAAAGGATTGTGAGACAGGCTAGCTGTGTTCTGTAGACCCTGCACTGCATGGTGGTAATAGCCAGAGCAGGAAGGACGGTGTCACCACACCACAGCTAGAACTATGTTATGAGCTATGTGACCAGGAGATAGGCAACAGTGCAACAGATGCACCCTAGAACAGTATAAATAACTGTGCATTTTGAGACCAAGGCATTTGGAGCCCACCAGTAACAATATGAAGCCAGGACTACCCTAGACAACAAGACAACAATGCTGCCAGCTGTAGCCATGGGATCTAGATCGGGACAGGGTAGCCACCTCTGTACTACATCCACTCTGAGGGACTTGGCACTGCAGCATAGTGGGCCTGCCATCTAAACCAGTCACTGCCAGACTCTTGCCAGAAGGCAATGGGTCATGCCCCATGCATAGCAGTCATCCCTCTTCACTGTGGAGGCCACACCTCGATTGCCTGGGCATTGTCATTTGACAGCAGAGAGCCAGTGCAGCAAGAAGGAGTAAGCTGCTGACTTCAGAGCTTTGGCTGCAATGCCAGAGTGAGGTGTGACTGCCTCTCAGTGAAAATGAAGACATGTTGTAATTAAAAGCAAGAAAGTGTCTCTTCAACAACCAGTCTGTCACTGAGCCCCAATAGCCCACCACTCAGCATCACCCTTGGCCAGCTGGAAACTACATACTGAAGGCAGTCTGGACAGGAGGTATCACCTAGAAGAGGTTCTAGGGCCCCAGGTACAGTTCTTCCATTAAGTAATTTCACAATTCATATTTCAGTAGGACAATGTACTACCACAATGTGACACAGAAACTATTGGTTACATGGTCTGTAAATGTGCCTAACATGTTGCCATTTCAAGATGCTTAGGGATTGGTTGGCTGGAAATTTGGATGTCATGGTCCTCCAGTAAGCACTGTTGATGCTTTGTAGACTAAAGTGTGGGGATAATGTTCTGTTCTGGCATAACCACAAGCACCGGAATGAAGATGAAGAATGCAAGAGCAGAGAAGGTGGTAAGATGACGACGGCCAAAGGTGCGCTGACTAGGACCACACCACACGAGGAACGCCCTCTAGCCAAAGAAAGTATAAGTGCCGCTCCTGCTAGCCTCAGCTGGACATATTAGCACAGTACTAGGAGAGCACTACAATAGGAGTGACATGTATCCATACCAACTGCTTCCATGGACCTTGTAAACAGCAAAGGACTTTGGTTGAATGTCACCCATCACTTGCAACACCATTGTAAGTTCAAAGTTAAGTATTGTCAATCTTTTTATTCATAATGAAAACTATTAACATGATTTGCTTGAATTGTTCTATAGCATTCTGAGAATGCAGATCCTTTAGGCATCCTATATGAGACGAGTGGGCAGGACCCCGCATGTTCCCCGGGATCATAAACAGGTCCTATTTGGTTCCATGTCATGATGTTTAGAGACTAATTATTGCATATGGGGCTTCACACCACACCAAAGTCCGAGACTCGGGCATCTTAACCATTTGGGTGTTGTTACAAACTTGATGTATGGCATAAAGTTCAGTTCAGCCCCATGGCTCCTCCTTGGTGTTACAGTTTTTTTTTTTTTTTAATGTTAGTCTATAATGCACTGATAACATATTCAAACATGTCTGTATGCAAGGTCATTACAATCTGTTCTTGTCATTGTGTCTATTATAAATGTCTGAAGAAAAGGATACACGTGGTCACGCTGAGTGTGATCTGGCATGGAAATACATGAAAAAATATCAATGTTTTTCCAGACATGGCAGCAATGAAAAACTTGGAACTTCCATATATTAAATTTAAACTCATAAATGCCATGAATGAGTCTACACTGTCTCCTTATAATATTTCAAAAATGGAAAATTTTGCATTGTTATACAAATGAAGTAGGCAAACAATATCTAAAAATACAACTTCAGAGTGCTGTTAAAGTGGCGATTATGGGGTAGTGTGTGTTCAGAATGAAGAGTACTTTGTGAAGAATTCAGCCACAAAAACAAAGATCATAGTTTTACAAAAGTTTTTATTTTTAGAACATCAATATAAAATATGTATAAAACAAGATTCTCTTAAAAATCACACATACATATATATATATTCCTTTGCCTTCAACAAATTATTGTCTTATTCAAACACCCTTTTCTCTCCCTTTATTTATTTTTCCTTCTTGGTGGAAGGACTTCCTAAAAACTTCCTTCTTTGAGAAACCATATGCAGGAACAATTTTGGGAATACTGTAAGCAAATGAAACTTTATGTTAAAGTGCTTATAAAATGTCATAAACTAAATGACACGAACATGTAAGTTTTACAATTTTTAATTCTATTAAAAAGTCCGTGAGAAGTAAAGTAGAAATCCACCAAAATGTTGCTTTTAGTGTGTGTGCTTCTGAATTTCTAATCTGATACCTCTGGAACATCACAGACAAAGTGTTAAAATAAATAAAGATTCAGAAGTACAAAAGGTAGTCTTGGTGATATGGGAATAACCTTGAGTTATGGACAATATGCTGTGTAGGAGGTAGCAACAAATGCAAGCAATTGCAACTGTCAAATTGCATCAATCATGTGAAGAATGATTTGGCCTGAACAAATGTGTAATACGTTATGAGAACAAATATTCGGTGTGCTGTGAGGCGTATTCATCTCAGTTCTTAGAATTGTCTCATTTTAACTGTATATCTGGTCTAGAACAAGAGTTTGTTAGGAAGAGGCACAAGGTGATAGTAAGTCAAGTGGAGTCAGTGACTATGTTTCACTTTGGCCTATTCATAATCAAAAAGCACATTTAGGGTGTCTTTACAATTACAAACTAGAATTGTTATGAAATATACAGCAAATGTTCAGGGCATCATATAATCATATATTAAGCGTTTCCATTTATGGATGGCATGTGAATAGGAAAGCATTTATTTAATTTTAGTATCTCCCCCCCTCCCCCGCCCGAGAGTGTCAACTTTTTTCTCAAGTGTCTGCCAATACTGATTTATACGAAACAATAAGTTAAACAAACACATGATCATCTGTGCTGTCAACTTGTGTGTGTTTAGTATCCACTGTTGGTTTAATCTTATGTCAATTTCACAATATGAGCAATATTTAACTCTGAAAATTTTGTTAGCCTTCAGACAAATTCTTTTTCTGTATTCTAACTTGAAACAGATATGTCTGTAAGCTAACTACATTTCCAGTATCTTTTATGTGTCCATCTATGACTCAACATTTCTATTATTCAATGAGTTTTTATTTTTTCACACAGATTATTTACATTTTTCTCACATCTTCCATGCCATATTAATACTCTGTTATGCAACACACAACCATTTCATAAGCTGTCTTGTTCAGAGATGAACTGCACTTTTCGATCTGATACATCTGCTGTGTACATAACTTAATGTGTGTTCATTCTCTTTTGCATGCTGAGGCATTCCCATTTGAATTGAACTTTGTGCCCAATATTTAACTTTCCTTTATCTTGCTGTCATATGTCACAAAATGTGTATTTACTTCAGTTCAAAATCATATCATTCTATACATTTACAGCTGTTTACCAGTATTTATACAGTGCTGAAATATTGTAAAAGCCAGGTTAATGGTGCACTTTTCCTCAGCATAGTCTCCCATAAACAATTATGTGGTCTTCAAAAATTCTGACACCTGTTTAATAGTAGATATAAATAGTAATGCAGACTGGTCTGGGTCACACTCAAAATTGAGGAGCATTTTTTCAAATCTCAATAAATACAACAGGTACAGTTTTTCATAAAATAAGTTTTTCCGTTTTCACCTAGATATATATGTTTGAGCATTTGAATTTTTACACAACTACTACATCTCACTGGCGTTATTAAAAGTGGTGTAATGAAATACAAACAATAATGTTAGAAATACAGTGGCATAATAAAATAACAGCAGTGATAACTATTTTCAGGTAATTCTTTAGTTTGTCAATACTACATGAAGTATAAAATGAATTACACAAAAAGTATTGTATGTTACAGTCACATTGTTATTCTCAGGTTTTCCCTCTTACATTTATACGTTCCCTGTGTAGGACATCTTTGTAAAACTCCTTTGCATCCTCTGGAATTTCAAAATACTTTAGCAAGGCAGAAACATCTTTTCTTTGGTTACCACATTTTGTTTTGGTAAAAGAGTGGAGGGTGAATGGTAGTACTGCTTTATGCATGATTTCATTCATTTCAGGATTTCAACTTGTACGGGATCTCCAAAGAATGTACCACTTAGTGACACATTAACAATTTTCTTTGTTTTCCTGTATGAGATGACATGCTGACTGTTCATTTAGAATAATGGTTTGGATTTTAGTACTCTCTGTGCACTATCTTTAACACAGTCCAGTCTGTATTTAGAACTTTGATGGTACCATGCTCTTCTAAAATACTGTAATATTCTTTAGAAGACCAGATGTTTTCTTTTTTTTTCTGTAAGACTTCTCAATTCTACCAAACACTCTGTCTGGAGACACGTAACTATGGCCATGAACAAGGAAGAAGATATGAATATTATTGAATTTTGAGCTGTTTTCCAAAAATGCTGTAAGCATCACCATCACACAACTGTTTTTACTTCGGCTGCTGCAAGAATCTGAGAACAGATGTACAGTATTGGTGCCATCAACTGGTATTTTTTATCTAAGTCTGAAAGAAAGTCCAGCAAAGCCAAAGCAACTTCACTGCATCCTTTTGAAGATTCTGTGTCCAGCCAGGTGTAGAATATAATGCTATCACTTTTTTGCTTCTTAGCATGGATCATGATGCACAGATTGTGTAACCATACTTGTCCAACATAGAAAACCTCACTGATTAATAGTCTTGGAATACGCTGCTTTTGTTGTACATCAAAGCACATCTTAATGAAACTATTATCATCTTCCTTCTTTATATCAAGTTTTGCACGAATTTTATATAATCTGTGTCTAGTTTGTAGTTAATTCTTCTTCTGCAGACACGTTTTAGCTTTTATTTTCATTAAACCAAACTAACAAGTGGAACAGGTATTGGAATGAGGTGTCCTGAATAGTGGGTTGAAATGTTTGTCAAACATATACTTGTATTTTGAAAAAGAACACTGTTTCAGTCCAATTTTTTTCAGAACCTCTGTAACATTTTATTGACTGTGAGATCTGAAGGCAAATAACCTCTTATAGACTTCCCCCTTTCATGGTGGCTATCTCTGCATTTATATATCTTTTCATATCATTCTTAAAGGCAATAGTTACCTCATTGTGATGGTTTCTTGTTCTATAGCTCCCCGTCCTTTCTGTTAGCAACACTCTTTCTTTATGGAACCTGTTTGTTGGATAGTATAACCTATCCTTTGACAAGACAGGTACTCCTTGGAATATGGCAGCACCAACAGGCACTACTTCAATACTCCTTTCTCTAACGGTATACTTGAGTGTCACTTTTTTTTCTCCTTTTTGCTTTCTGGGTGTCCACTACTCTGCACTGAGGTGGAGAAATATTAATAAATCTTAACAGAAACTTATCTTGATCCATTTTATTCAATGATGTCATGTGACAATGAAAGTGGAAAATATCTTCATAGCAGAGTTCAGAAGCTTTGTATTCTTTCATTCCTGTAGCTTTAGAAGGCAAAACGTCAAGTCCATGATTGCATTTAATAATAAGTTCATTTTTACATTCTTCTTTGCATTTTAGGTTGATGTAAGCTTTTCTTGAATTGGGATTTTCTCGCATCAAAACATTCTTTAACCTGTATGACATTTTCAGAGTCATCCACTATCTGCAATACTTCTTTGGAGGTGTACATGTGAGCACTGAGTGAACACTTGTGTAAAAGTAAGCTGCAGGTGTTCTAATGACAATGAAACCTGGTTGCAACACTATTCTTGCCAATAAATGTTACAACAATGAGTAAAATCAATTAATGCAACCAATATATACCATTATTGTTCACTGTTTTCAGCAGAAACAGAGCCAAGACAAGAGAGAGTAATTATTTTGCATTTATTGACTGTTGCTATAACTGTAAGAATGCATATATCATCTTTTGCCAAAAACTTGTTATTTGGAGTGTTCATATACACGGCAGTAGTCGACTTTTGCAAAAACTTGGTTCAGGAGTTGATGTGAAAGGTCAACATTCAGCCATTATCACACCTAACTCAATTTTAATTTTTTTTTTTTGCATAGTTTATGTTTTGAAAAAATGCTCCTCAATTTATTTGCAAATAAGCGTTTTTTCAGTCATATCTGCTGAGAAATTTTCTTTCCAGCAAGCCATTTACTTTTATCTGTTTACATATGTACTTAAGCACTGAATGAAAAACTTTTCAAAATTTGAGAGCATAGGACCAACCTTGTTATCTTAAGTGTGCAATACATATTTACATCTAATTTCATATCATTCTTTCAATATTTTTGGAATCTTTCCTCAGTGCTGTGCAGAAGAAAAGCAATAAAGAGATAACTCCTGTCATTTGTGTCCATTTTATTTTAGTACTACGACAACATTCTTTTGTGTACTTCTACACTCATTTCTTTTTGAAAATTCAATTTTCCAATAGTATTTGTGTGTTATTTTTTAAATCTTGTAACAGAAATTTGTTATGATAATTAGTAGATTAGAATTTTTTTGCACTAGGATAGTTTCTGAGCTGTAATTCTCAAGTAAATATGTACTGTTATTTCAAGGCTTTATGCTTTACAAAAAACTGCGATAACCTTTTTATTCAAGGTAGAGGAAAGTATTTCCACACATCTATACTTTTCCTTTTGCCAACAAAAAATTATTTCTAAAACCAAGACAACTTAATATAAACAAAAAATAAAAATAATCTTCTGCTGCTGCTGGAATCAATTTCCATTCTCTCACACCACAACCCTTTTCCAAAAACACTACAGACCCACTTTGTCAAAATTGTGTTGCACACACAGTGACAAACTGATTAAATTTTTTTTACCTCCATGACTTCATAGTTGGTGGTTTTTAGTCAGCAACACACATTATTTCTCAATACTCCTTGGGTGACAGAAAATCACTACATACAGCTATCTGTGTAAAGGAGGTAAAACTAAAACTTTATTCAGCGTAGTTCAGTGGAACAGGCTACGTCTCCTATCATGAATGGAGCAATGCACCATGGGGACTCACTTCAATCTGTCAACATGGATCCAACAGTCATCGGAGTTTCAAGTGAGCATTGTCACTTAACAGCAAGAAGGACTGCCAATATGGAAAGTTGTCAGTGAACTGGTGTACACTGAAGTGATGTCATTCCAAGATTCAACCACTACTGTGAGACATAAAACATTGAAAATCTGCCTCTTAGTGGTCACCGGCAGTCAGAAACAACCAGGCAATAACCATTACCTACAAATTGTGACTCTTACGTAACCTGATGAGAATGCAACAGAACTGCAGATGTTCTTTTTGGAGGCAACTAGAAGGGATGTGTCCATCCAAACAGTACACAACCACCTACACAAAGCCATTTCACTTCTTGAATATACACTGCAAACAACAGGACAAACTACTCAGCAGCATCAGGTGTTAAAAATGCAGGCAACTGAAAACCAGGTTCTATGGTGTTGGGTTCCCTTTACTGACAAGTGCAGGATTTATCCAATGATCATCAAAGATTGTGGAAGCAGCTAGGTACCAACATATGTTTCAGGTACGCAAACCCTTAGCTATGTACGAGTACTATCTTAAATTAGCATCACAAGCACACACACATATGCCTCGGCAACACATGGCTACTGTTTAGGATCTCTCTGACCCAACTGTGGGCTCTGTTCATGTGTCTTACATGGGCAGCAATCTGGGGTGGGTAATGAGTTTAACAAGGAGGCATGGGGTTGGATGAGGGAGGAATATCAGAGTATCAAACAGGAAAGCTGATGTACTGCTATGGAGTGGCATGATAGAAATTCTCGGTGAAGTATCGGGAGGCTGTGCTATGGAAGGGGATAGGAGAGACACAGAGAAGGGGAAAGACTAGTAAGTGCACAGGAGGAAAAGAAGGCATTAGTAGTGCTGGAGCAGGAAAGGGGGTGAAGGACAGGCACTAGTGAAAGTTGAGGCCAGGGGGGTTATGAGAATGAGGTTCCCACCTACGCAGTTCAGAAAAGCTGGTGTTGGTAAGAAGGATCCCAATTGCACAGGCTGTGGTGCAGTCATTGAAGTGAAACACATCATGTTTGGCAGCATCTTCAGCAACTGGATGGTCCAGCTGTCTCATGACCACAGTTTGGTTGTGGCCATTCATGCACACAGAGAGCCTGTTAGTTGTTATCTCCAAATAGAAAGTGGCACAGTGTGAGCAGCTTTGTTTTTGTGTATCAGAGGGCTGCTTTCACAGGTAGCCTTGCATTCAATGGGGTAAGAGATGCCACTGACAGGACTGGAGTACATGGCGGTGGTAGGACGTATTGGACAGGTTCTACTTTTAGGTCCATTTCAGGAATATGAACCTTGAGGCTAGGGGCTGCGAACAGGGTTAGTGTAGGGATGGACATTCCTCATTTCAGGAAACAACGAGAAGTAGCCAAAACCCTGCTGGAGAATGCGATTCAGTTGCTCCAGTCTTGGGGCAGAGCAGAGGGTACACCACTTTGTACAAGTTATTAGGGTTTCTTCCCATTCCATTCAAGTATGGAGCGGGGGAAGACTGACTGACAGAATGTCTCTGTGCAAGCAATAATTGTTTTAATCTTATCCTTAAAAATCCTATTCAAGTGCTCCATAGGAGGTTGTAGTAATTCATAATGTCATCATTTGAAGCTGGCTCTTGAAACTTTGTTAATAGACTTTCTCAGGGCAGTTTATGTCTATATTCAAGAGTATGCCAGTTCAGTTCCTTCAGTATCTCTGTGAACTCTCCCACAGATCAAACATTCCTGTGACCATTTGTGCTGCCCTTCTGTATATACATTCAGCATCACCTGTTAGTCCTCTCTGGTACAGGTCCACCCACACACCTGAGTGATATTCTAAAGCTAGTTGTAAGCAATCTCCTTTGTTAACTGACTGCACTTCCCCAGTATTCTAGCAATAAACCAATGTCTACCACCCGCTTTACCTGCAACTGAGACTATGTGATTGTTCCATTTCATATCTCGCTCAGGTATTTGCATGAGCTGGTTGTTTCCATTTTGTGAAGTGCACAATTTTACATTTCTGAACATTTAAAGCAAGTTGCCAATCTTTGCACCACTTTGAAATCTTATGAAGTTGTGACTCAATATTTATGCAGCTTCTTTCAGACCGTACTTCATCATAGATAACTGCATCAGCTACAAAAAGTCAGTAGCTACTAGTATTACCTGCAACGTCATTAATATATAACAAGAATATCAACACACTTCCCTGAACCACACCTGCAGTTAGTTCTACATATGACAACAACTCTCCAGCCAAGATAACATGTTGTGTCCTCCCTACCACAAAAGGCCTCAATCCAGTCACAAATTTCACTTGATATTTTTGACAGTAAGCTTATCTATGGACTTAGTCTAATGCTTTTCAGAAATCAAGAAATACTGCATCTGCCTGACTGCCTTGATCCAAAGCTTTCAGTATGTCTTGTGAGAAAGGTGTGAGCTGGGTTTCACATGACCAATGTTTTCGGAATCCATGCTGTTTGCAATTGAGAAGGTCAGTCTGTCCACGGTACCTCATTAGTTTGAGCTCAGAATATGTTCTAAGATTCTACAACAAATAAATGACAACAATACTGGATAGTAGTTTTGTGAATTACTTCTACTACCCTTCTTGTAGAAAAGTGGCCTGTGCTGGGCACAGTTTTTTGTTCAAGGTATATGTGATAGATTACAGATGGAAAAGGGGATAACTCAGCTGCAAATTCTGTACAGAATCTGATAGGGATTCCTTTGGGCCCTGGAGCAAACGATTTCAGCTGTTTCTCAACACTACTGACACTAATACTCAGTTCATTCACCTTTTCAGGTGGGGCAGATCTCTTGCTGAGTCACAAATATGCACAACAAAAAGACTGTCACCACAAATAAGCTTTCGGCCAGCAAGGCCTTTGTAAAAACAAACACACACACACACACACACACACACACACACACACACACACACACACACACACAGACTGCAGTCTCTGGCAACTGAAGCCATAAAGTGAGCAGCAGCACCAGTGAATGATGGAAGTGGATGGGAGTGGGAGTGATGACTGGGTGGCCCACTGGACTTAGAATAGCTTTCTGTTGCTCTCCCAATCTCTGCAATATTCTTGTCAAACCCTATGCTCCTTCTGCACCTACCTCCCTAACCTGTGGCGTCAATCCCTGTGACTGTCCCCACTGCAAGACTTGTCCTCTGCACCCTCCTACCACCACCTACAATAGCCCTGTAACTGGCAAAACACATACTATCAAAGGGAGAGCCACCTGCGAAATGACATGTCATATACTAGGTATTATGTATATACTGTTCAGCTTTCTACATCTGCATTACTACCACCAAATTATCAATTAGGATGAATGGGCACAGGCAGAGGGTATATACTGGCAACACACAATATCCTGTTGCAGAGCATGCTCTACAACATGACATTCGTGACCTTGGCCCCTGTTTCACCACACGTGCCATCTGGGTTCTTTCCCCAGACACCAGTTTCTCAGAACTCCGCAGGTGAGAACTAGCACTACGACATGTCCTTGGTTCTCGCCACCCACCAGACCTCAATTTACATTAATTTCTTCCATCTCAGCTTCTCTCCACTGTAACTACTCTTTGCTTCACCCTGTTTTAGTTTTCTATGTCTTTCATTGTCTTTCCTTCTATTTTTCACCATCCCCTCCCACCTCTATTATGTACAATGCACTTAGCTTCTAACTCTTATTAAGTTGTGCACGATGTTTTAGTAGCAATCTCTCTCTTGTGTATTTCCCTGTCGTCCACCTTTAAGCTCTCAGGTTTTCAAATAGCGTCCGATGCAGTCCCCAACAATCAGTCTTTCCTTCTCATCCCGTATGGTAAGTCTCCCCTGACCTGCGGTTCTGGGAGACTTTCCCAACATCCCTTTTCCTAGAACTCTGCAGTCCTTTTCCTTCACCCTTCTTCCTTCCCCTTCAACCCTTCTGCCTGAAGAAGGAGCCACTGGCTCTGAAAGCTTCCCAATCGCAACAGGTTTTTTTTTTGTGTGTTATGCCACCACTTGGTGAGTAGATTCTTTACCTATCCAATTAAATAATTTTACTGAATACAAAGATTTTTCTCCTTTTTTTTTTTTTTAGTTGTCCTTTGTACTTTCATAATCATTGTTGCCACAACCGCATCTTGGTCACTGATACCTGCTTCAATGTCGAAATCCAAAGAGATAAGGTCTATTTTTTGCCATTAGATCCAATATATTCTTATTATGAGTGGGGTTTCTATCTATTCTAGGTAGTTTTCAGAGAAGGCATTTAGTAATATTCCACAGGATGTCTTATAATGCCCACCGCTAACAAAAATTGTAATTTTCCCAATTAATTGTTGGATGATTAAAGTCTCCTCAGATGATTACAGTATGATGCGGCACTTATGTACAAGATAACTGAAGTTACCCCTGAAGTTTTCTGTTACATCAGAAGATGAGCTGGTGAGCAATAGAAGGATCCAATTATCATTTTATGCCCATCTCTGATACTGAATCTTGCCTCAAACAATCTCAAATGTTGCTTCAATTTCTGTCTGGGTGGATTTGAGTTTCTTCTTGTCTACTGCAACAAACACAACATCACCATTCCTCGTTTGCATACCCTTTCAAAATGCACTCAAACTGTCCCCAAAAATCTCACTGTTATCAATTTCAGGTTTCAATGAGTCATATGTGGTGTGCTCCTTGGTGTCTGACAGTGAATATGTGGGAGATGGTAGATGACTGAACAGACAAGAGACAGTAGATCTGTTTCTGGATCAAGGTTGGGAGGGTAATTTCACCCTGTTAAGGCCTCAGTGAGACTTTTGGCAAATTTGGTGGGGGACTGCCCTTCACTATAGATGTGATAATAATGTGTGGCTGAAATTGGTTGCAGCTGTTAAAGTAGAGGTACTGTTGGTGGTTGGCAGGTTCAGTGTGGACAGAGGCGCTGATGTAGCCTTTCTTGAGGTGAGGTCAATATCGAGGAAGATGGCTTGTAGGGGTTGAGGAGGACCAGATGAAGTGAATGAGGGAGAAGGTGTTGAGGTTCTGGAGGAATGCAGTGCTTTCACCCTCAGTCCAAATCATGAAGAAGCCATCAATGAATCTGAACCAGGTGAGGAGTTTGGGATACTATGTGGTTAAGAAGGATTCCTCTAGATGATCCATGGATAGGGATGGTGCCACACGGGTGCCCATTGCTGTATCATGAATTTGTCTGTACAGTTTACCATTAAAGGAGAAGTAATTCTTGGTAAATATGTAGGAGGTTGTAGGTATGGAGTCAGCTGGGCCACTGGGAGAGGCAGTGTGCAATAGTGGCAAGGCCATGGGAATTGGGAATGTTGGTGTAAAGGGATGTGGCGTCAACACTGATGAGTAGGGCATCAGATATATATAAATGACCTACTAGACGGTGTCGGAAGTTCCATGCGGCTTTTCGCAGATGATGCTGTAGTATACAGAGAAGTTGCAGCATTAGAAAATTGCAGCGAAATGCAGGAAGATCTGCAGCGGATAGGCACTTGGTGCAGGAAGTGGCAACTGACACTTAACATAGACAAATGTAATGTACTGCGAATACATAGAAAGAAGGATCCTTTATTGTATGATTATATGATAACGGAACAAACACTGGTAGCAGTTACTTCTGTAAAATATCTGGGAGTATGCGTGCGGAACGATTTGAAGTGGAATGATCATATAAAATTAATTGTTGGTAAGGCGGGTGCCAGGTTGAGATTCATTGGGAGAGTCGTTAGAAAATGTAGTCCATCAACAAAGGAGGTGGCTTACAAACCACTCGTTCAACCTATACTTGATTTTGCTCATCAGTGTGGGATCCGTACCAGGTCAGGTTGACAGAGAAGATAGAGAAGATCCAAAGAAGAGTGGCACATTTCGTCACAGGGTTATTTGGTAAAC
The DNA here is from genome assembly GCF_023897955.1 of Schistocerca gregaria. Lineage (NCBI taxonomy): Eukaryota > Metazoa > Arthropoda > Insecta > Orthoptera > Acrididae > Schistocerca > Schistocerca gregaria. Next base: position 825,660,558 of record NC_064921.1, on the reverse strand, counting down.
GTGATAGTGTTATGAATATGTTTAGCAAACTCAAGTGGCAGACTCTACAAGAGATGTGCTCTGCATCGTGGTGTAGCTTGCTACCAGGTTTCGAGAGGGTGCGTTTCTGGATGAGGTATCGAATACATTGCTTCCCCCTATTTATACCTCCCGAGGACATCATGAATGTAAAATTAGAGAGATTAGAGCGTGCACAGAGGCTTTGCGGCAGTCGTTCTTCCCACGAATCATACACGACTGGAACAGGAAAGGGAGGTAATGACAGTGGCATGTAAAGTGCCCTCCGCCACACACCGTTGGGTGGCTTGCGGAGTATAAATGTAGAAGAAGATGTAGATGTAGGTATTAAAGGAACAGGAACTGTGGAGGGCTGATGGGGAAATGATTGGTGTATTTCATATGGGAGGTAATAGGCGAAGGCGCTGGTTCATGAAACAGATATTCTGCAAGTAAGTGGCCACAATGGGGTGTCCTGGGTAGTAGTTTTATGGATTTATGGATCCATGCAAAAGGTAGGAGTTTGGGAAGCAGTGGGAGTGAGGGGAGAGAGAGAGAGACACACACACACTGGGGGCAGGGCTTCTCAGATGGACCTAAGGGTTTTAGGAGGGACTGGAGATCTTGCTCGATTTCTGGAATGAGGTCACAGTGGTAGAGTTTGTAGGTGGCTGTGTCCCACACTGTTAGAGACCCTTCCCCAACTAATCCCTATGGTTCATAACCACAGTGATGAGGCCTTTGTTGGCAGGTAGGATTATAAGTTTGTGTTCAGTTTTTAGGCTGGAGGTGCAGATGTAAGACTGGTTTCCGTGTTCAGGGATTTGAGGAATGATAGTAAGGCAAGGTTCAATGTTAAAAAAATCTGGAAAGTTAACAAGGGATCATTTGGGGGCAATGGGGATGGATCATGATTTGATGGAGGAATGAACTGAGTCAGGCAAGTTTCAATATTGGTTTTGGATTGAAACTGACTGGCTGTGTTGGTGAGAAAATGTGTTACCACAGTAGGGACTGGGAGAAGGAGATAAGGTCTTTAAGTCCAGCATGTCTGAATTTGGTATTGGGGCAAAGGACAAGGCCTTTGGAAAGGACTGACACATCTGTAGGACTGAGGCTTTTGCAGGATTGGTTCATGACAGTGTTTTGCATCTGTTTAGGTTTGGATACTGTATGGTGGTGGGAGGGAGTTTCTGAGGGTGTGGTAAATGGACTAGGTCTGTAAGACAGGATCTGTCAGCTATCAGGGGTTGGTGGTGGGGGGGGGGGGGGGGAGGGGCAGTGGGGGTTTTGATGGAGGCTTTTGTAGAGCTGGTGGACGTTGGTAATGCAAGTTGGGAAACTCATCAAGGTTGGAGAGTTTTTACAGGCTGCATTGTGCATGCTGCTCTAGTTCCTGGAGAATGGGTGTTTCATTCTGGAAGATGGGATGTAGGAATTTGGAAGTGCAGAATAGGATAATTTTACGGATGGAGAAGAAATATTGCAAGGAGGTTTGGGCCTGATTCATATGGTTTTGCAGGACTATTGTGGTGAGGGCTACAGATTGACTGAATTTGAACTGATAGAGGTCATTGTGGGAAGAGTGTTCTCAGCCAGCAACTGATAATTTAATTGTCAGGCCATTTGTGGGGATTCCGTGAGCTAGGCAACAATGCATGAACACAATGTGGGACTGTATTCTAGCTGGGAATAGGGGAAACTTTTCTGTACTGGTGCACATGCAATGAACAAGGGTCCATAATGAAGAATTAAAAAATACATAAAAACATGAGGAAAAACAAGGGCATAAAAAGCTGAAATGGATCAGATATGGGGGAAAAAAGGTGAGATCTGAGGGGGCAGAGCCGATAGTGAAAGATGAAAATGAACAAAATCAACAAGAAAACACAACATATCAACAAGAAAAATAAATAAAATGACTACAATAGTGGGCTGTAGATTGTAGAGTTGGTATATGTGAAAAAGGGGGCATCAGGTGTAACTGGAGTGAATGCGGGCATTTCCTCCTTCTGAGGAAGGACTTTTTGTCCAAAAGCTAAAAGTTTAGCAGTCTTTTCATTGTGTCTGTCTGTGACTCAATGTGTCCTCTATCGTGAGTAGCAATCTATCCTTAAATTAATTTTGTCTTGTATTAGGTGGAAATTCTCTTACAAGTAGTAAGTGAAGTATAGGGTTGGTATCTCTGATGCCTCTCACACTATCAGAGGTAATTTGAGGGCTATGCTGTATTGTGACAGGATCCTCCAGCTTGCTGCCCAGCACATCAGACAACATTTTGGATTGCATTTGTCTTTCAAGATGATAATTCTCAAGACTATATCACCCACATTATGAACACCTGCCTCCAGGAGGCAAAAATCAGGAAAATGAAAAATCTGCACTATATGCCGACACAAATCAAAGTGAGTGTGCCTGAGACAAGTTGATACTTGCAGTGCCATTATCAAAGGTTGAATAGGTTAGTTCAGCAACATCTCATGTCAATTATAATCCAAATGTGTTAACAATGGACAAGATGGAGCAATAACATATGGAATGTAACCTAGCTGCAGGTTTAGATTTGAAAGATGTACACTTTCAAATTGATTGCCTTTCTTTTTATTTCGTAGTAAAGTTACTTTTTTTTTCCATAAAACTAAATCTTTAACTCCCTATTCTCCTTCAATTTAAGCCCACACACACTTGTCATATATCCAAGTGATGCAAAACCTTTTGAGTTGTGCACTTAAATTAATTTATGACAATTGTTTGAAAAGGACAGATTGCTGCTTACCATATAGGGAGTACTGAGTCGCAGACAACTGTACAATTTAGCTTTTGGCTACAAGGCCTCCTTCTGAACTAGAAAAAAAAAAAAAAAAAATCCTACACACACACACACACACACACACACACACACACACACACACGGCACTGTCTCTGGCCGCTGTGGATGGAATGACTGACATTTGCACCTGATGGAAGCAGAAAACCATCGTTGGCAGTAAGTAGGCGTAGGCAGCATGGGGTGGTGAAGGTGGGAGAAAGCAGCGTTGGGTGGAGGAAGATGTAACACAGCTTGTGGTAGCATGCAGGAATGTGGCGGGGACAGGGTAGGGCTGCTAGGTGTAGTTGGAAGATTTGGGGGCAGGGGAGGATAGTGGGAAAGGAGAGAATTAGAGAAAGGGAAAAGGACTAGAGGATGTGTTGTGATGGAATAGAAGCCTTTGTTGTGCTGGAGTGGGAGCAGGAAGCGGCTAGGCAGGTCGAGAACAGGGACTAGCAAAGGTTGAGGCCAAGGGGGTTACGGGAACATAGGATACATTGCAGGGAGAGATCTTACCTGCGCAGTTCATAAAAGCTGGTGTTGGTAGCAAGTGCTGAAGTGAAGCACGTGATATTGGGCATCATATTTAGTGACTGGGTGGATCAGTTGTCTCTTGGTCACAGTTTGTCAGTGGCCATTCATGTGGACAGACAGCTTATTAGTCATCTACATCTACATCTACATCTACATGACTACTCTGCAATTCACATTTAAGTGCTTGGCAGAGGGTTCATCGAACCACAATCATACTATCTCTCTACTATTCCACTCCCGAACAGCGAGCGGGAAAAACGAACACCTAAACCTTTCTGTTCGAGCTCTGATTTCTCTTATTTTATTTTGATGATCATTCCTACCTATGTAGGTTGGGCTCAACAAAATATTTTCGCATTCGGAAGAGAAAGTTGGTGACTGAAATTTCGTAAAAAGGTCTCGCCGCGACGAAAAACGTCTATGCTGTAATGACTTCCATCCCAACTCGTGTATCATATCTGCCACACTCTCTCCCCTATAACGTGATAATCATATCCACATAGAAAGTAGCGCGTTGGTTGCAGCTTTGTTTATAGATCACATGACTGCTTTTACAGGTAGCTTTGCCTTTGATGGAATAGGAGATGCCTCTGACCAGACTAGAGGAGGTGGTAGTGGGAGGATGTGCAGGACAGATATTGCATGTAGGTCTATTCCAGGGATATGAGCAATGAGATAAGAGTTTGGGGGCAAGAGTGGAGTAGGGATGGACAAAGATATTGAATAGTTTGGTGAGTGGTGGAATACTATTGTGGGAGGGGTGGGAAGGATAGTGAGTTGGATAGTCCTCGTTTCAGGGCACAACAAGAGGTAGTTGAAACCTTGGGATTATTGGAAGTAGTAGGTGACTGAAGAGACAAGGTGCAAGAGATCTGTTTCTGTGCAAGTTTGAGTGGGTGATTTTGTCTGTGAATGCCTCATTAAGACCCTTGGTATATTTGGAGAGGGACTGCTCATCACTGTAGATATGACAACCATGAATAACTAGGATGTATAAAAGAGACTTCTCAGTACAGAGTGGCTGGCAGATTTCCACAGTTCCTATTCCTTTACCACATAGTGGCCTGCTCATAATTTTTGATGCCACCTACTTTTAAACTACCATCCCCAATGTACATGGCCTCACTGCTACTGAATACTACCTTTCTCCATGCCTGACTGACTCTAAACCTAAAACCTTTTTCCTGGTCACCACAACCAGCTATATCCTCACCTGCAATTACTTGTCCTTTGAAAACAGCACTTACAAAGAAATCTGTGGTACGGCGAAGTGCACCCCATGACACCAACCTATGCTAACCTATTCAAGGGCCTTCCAGAGGAATCCTTCGTAACCATCCAAGTCCTCAACTGGTTCAGATTCACTGATGATATCTTTGTCATCTGGACTGAGGGTGAGGATACTGTTTTAACCATGTAGTGAGAGCATGCATAGTCAAAAAGTGTGTGATATAAGTGCCTCCATGGTGGCCTAGAGAGGTAGCTCACACTCTGGACAGATCGCGCAGCAAGCACTGTACCACATGCGCAATAGCACAATAAAAGCCTATCGCGCTGAGCCCTCGGCCTCACTTATGTTTATGAAGCTGATATCTGTAAAGATAACCATTGGTGATCTTGCAGTTATCAAAGACTGAAATTATAATGAATCCAGACCTTTAGCTACTTACAGGCAATGATAAATATCAACGGGGACAGTTGAAAAATGTGCGCCCTGACCAGGACTCGAACCTGGGATCTCCTACTTCCTTGGTAGATGCTCTATCCAACTGAGCCACTGAGGACACAGATGATAGTGCGACTGCAGGGACTTATCTCGGGCACGCTCCCCGTGAGACCCACACTTTCCAACTTTCTGTCCACACACTACATTTGTAGTGCCCCTGCACAACATACTACTCGCAGCAGTCAACCTACCTATTCCCGTAAGAGTTCGAGCAATGTGAGTGCATCCGCACTTAAGAAGATAATTGGCCGGCAAGCTTTATCTATATGAAGATGGTATCTGTTCACTCGGACAGGAGATCCCAGGTTCGAGTCCCGGTCATGCCACACATTTTTCAACTGTCCCTGTTGATATTTATCAAAGCCTGTAAGCAGCTAAAGGTCTGGATTCATTATAATTTCACTTATGTTCACCTGCTTATTTTATTGCTCACTTATGAGTCTGTATATTGATTTGTTCTATAGTTATGAGACTTTGTACTGTTCCATACTTAATTTGGTGTTATTGTGGATCTCTTCATGTGGAAGAAGAATAAAACTTGGTTGGTATTACTTCTGATATTGCGTACATACAATGTTACAACATACTTGGCAAAAAGTTCAGTATTATTGGAAGAAATTCTTCATCTCTTGTTGAACAGCAGCAAGCTTTAACCAACCATGCCAATAAACAATTTGGCAGCCTCACTGAAGTATCAGGTTCCACTGCCATCAATGCAACTCTCACTGTCTCCCCCTTATGATGATTCTGCAGAAGATTGAGACACACGTTAAAAACGCCTTCAGCAAAAATTTTCAAGCTTTTTGAGCTGCCAAATCCAATGTGTGGGCTTTAATATTATCATGGATTTCTCTTCATGTGGTAGCTAGCTCCTATTCATGAACATGTCAGTATCTCTTTTGATGAAATGTGCCAGTTGCTCTCTAATTATCACTGCAAACATACACATGTTACTGCTGCTCACGTTGAGTTCTACCACTGTCAAATCAGCCACATCAGTCATACAGAGCTTGGGCAGTAGAACTTCATGGGCTCAGCTATCATTGCCAGTTTGTTACAGAGGCCCAACAGAACTCATATGCTGATTTGACAGTTTGTGATGCTATAATATGCTTGTCCCCTGATAGGAAAGTTCGTGAACATGCTCTCTTACAGATGTTCTGAACATTGCTCAATATTTTGAAGTATTAGGGCAGCAAGTATTCAAACACAGAAGCATTGTGTGAAGTAGCCGCCTTTGTTTCCTCTCCCCCTCAGGCGCCGTCAGTTAGCTCATATGAGGAAGATGATGATGCAGCTGTGTAACTGTAATGTCCATGCTGCATAGGGCCGCACCATTCTAAGCAGCAGCAGCAGATAGTATCACAACAATAGCTGTATGCTCCTCTACCATCATGCTCTTACTTTTTGTTCAATATCAATGGACAGTGTGTCCAAAGCTTTGGACGACGTACAACCATTGAAATGAAATAAAATAAAAAATAATAAAAGAACATATTATTTATGGATCATATGTTGAAAACAATAGACTGGCTGGGTGAGATTAAGATATGTGAACACAAAATAAGCAGTCTTGCATATGCGGATGACTTAGTTGTGATGGCAGATTCGAGTGAAAGTTTGCAAAGTAATATTTCAGAGCTAGATCAGAAATGTAAGGACTACGGTATGAAGATTAGCATCTCCGAAACGAAAATAATGTCAGTGGGAAAGAGATACAAACGGATTAAGTGCCAAATAGGAGGAACAAAGTTAGAACAGGTGGATGGTTTCAAGTACTTAGGATGCATATTCTCACAGGATGGCAACATAGTGAAAGAACTGGAAGCAAGGTGTAGCAAAGCTAATGCAGTGAGTGCTCAGCTACGATCTACTCTCTTCTGCAAGAAGGAAGTCAGTACGAAGACTAAGTTATCTCTGCACCATTCAATCTTTCGACCAACTTTGTTGTATGGGAGCGAAAGCTGTGTGGATTCAGGTTACCTTATCAACAAGGTTGAGGTTACGGATATGAAAGTAGCTAGGATGATTGCAGATACTAGTAGATGGGAACAATGGCAGGAGGGTGTCCACAATGAGGAAATCAAAGAAAAACTGGGAATGAACTCTATAGATGTAGCAGTCAGGGCGAACAGGCTTAAATGGTGGGGTCATGTTACACGCATGGGAGAAGCAAGGTTACCCAAGAGACTCATGGGTTCAGCAGTAGAGGTTAGGAGGAGTCGGGGCAGACCAAGGAGAAGGTACTTGGATTCGGTTAAGAATGATTTTGAAGTAATAGGTTTAACATCAGAAGAGGCATCAATGTTAGCACTGAATAGGGGATCATGTAGGAATTTTATAAGGGGGCTATGCTCCAGACTGAACGCTGAAAGGCATAATCAGTCTTAAATGATGATGATGATGATGATGATAAGAAAAGGACATATTGTGTCTGAGTGCACCTCTCATCCTCCCTTCACCAAACATGAATATGGAGGTGAACAGCGGTGCCAAGTGCACCAAACAAACTCTATACTGAAATGAGTGTGACGGATAAGGTATTAGAAATGCAAGGGGACACACGTCCAGCAGTCACTGTTGAATTCTCAAATTTATGTAGATCTGGGATTACTGGTATTTTCCCCTGTATCTTGTCGGTTGATGACAAATACCCATACAGGGACTGGTTTCTACTTTTGTAGTGTACAATGCAGCTGTTTGGCCTTTGACTTTTTCTAGTAGTGGATGATGCCAACATTGGAAACTTATTTAGGTTAGCCACCTTCAAAATTTTTGGGTTCTCTATTTCCAATGAAGAGCATCTGGTATCGGATCAGGTTCCAAACCAACAACTGGATGTGCTCTGCTTAGACCTCCTTGTTTTTGGAGTGTTTAGATATGCTACTGGCTTCAAAGCTCACATTACAATGAAACCAATGGAATGCCCCCCCCCCCCCCCCCCCCTTTGTTTGGCCACTCAGTCCCAGCTATGTTATAGGTGCAAGTCAAATTGGAACTAGAGCAACTTAAGTCTTTGGGTGTTATCACTCCTGTCTCCTCTATCCAATGGTCTACTCCTTTGGAAATTGTCAAAAAATCGAATGGCAAACTTTAGCTCTGTGGTGATCTTAAAGTGTTCTGCAAGTTCATATCTATTACTGACATCTATCCCTTACCCTGTCCGGATGAGCTCTTAGCATTGCTTTCCAGGGGCCAATATTTTTTTGAAACAGACTTGTCAGAAGGCAACTTACAACTGCCTCTAGACGATGATTCCAAATGTATCCTTGTAATGAATACCCCATCAAGTTATATCAGTGCCACTCAGCATGGCTAGCGCCCCTGCCATTTTCCCACAATTTTTGGAGCAGTTCATGGCCTCCATGTCTGGGTGTATTAAATACCTCGATAGTATTTTGGTCTCAGGTTTCTCAACAGCTGAACATTAGCAATACCTTCATGCCTTGTTCGCAGGCCACCACTTTGTGGTGTAACTTGGACAAATCACAATGTTTTCAGCCATCTATCATCTGTCTCAGTTTTGAAGCCCTGTGTACTGGCCTCAAACCTGTGCACCAGCAGTGTCTAAGAGTTGCAAGCCTTTCTTGGAAAGGCTGTTTACTACCATGAATTTCTTCCTGGTGCAGCCATACTGGCCCAGCCACTTCACACTCTCTTACATAAAGATGTTCCTTTTCATTGGTATCCCACCTGCGAGTATGTTTCCCTTTTAAGGTCAAAATTACACTCGGCACCTTGCTTGGCTCCCTTCCAACCAGCCAACATCTTATTTTGGTCACAGATGCCTCCCACGATGGACTTGGGGACATTCTCTGCCACATATATGTGGACAATTCGGAACACCCTACTGCATATGATTTCAAAACTCTGAATCATTCCCAAGAGCATTACTCACATATAGAAAAAGAAGCCCTTGCCATTGTGTGCACACAGCAAATATTTCTTGTTTTTCTATACAGTTTTAAGTTACATTTGATTACTCATCATAAACCTCTGTTTCTCTTTCCAGTGCTTCAGCATCTTTACCTGACAAAGCACCCCATTGCCTACAATACTGGGATCTGCTTTTGTCATGTTATAACTATGAGATCCATCTCCAATTCACAGGACAACACGCTAATGCAGAGGCCCTTTCTCAGATGCCAATTGGCCCTGAGCCAGCGTTTGATCAGGATGAACTGTTGTGCTTCTATTTTGATGTCAAAGCCCAAAACACCGCGGATGGTTTTTCCATTACCAGTTCTCGGTCGGATTTCGTTGGCTATTGTGGCCAGTCCATCAGGGTGTCCAATTTGGGGGAGGAGAAGGGCCAAACTGCGAGGTCATCGGTCCCTTGCTCACAGTAACATAATTACACAATGGAAAGAAGAAAAGAAAGGAAATGTAGAGCACAATAACAAGAGAAAGGAAGAACTAGAAGAATGACAGAAGAACAACCAACACAACTATGGACAAAAACAGGAAAAGGAAACCGTAGAGAGAAGCAAGAAACAGGTAGAAGGGAGAGTGGAGAACACAAAGGGACAAAGGACATGCACTAAAACTTATATACAATTATAAAACCCACAGTCGCATATAAAACGGAAAACTAAGTTAGAGTCCGTAGTAGGGCAGCCAAAGAAGGACAGCTCATCAAGATATGGGCCACGGTCATCCAGGTGCTGCACCAACACTGGGGTGGGTCATCACGGCGCAGGAGGTACCTGTGTAACACCCAAGCATGGCCAATGTGGAGCCACTAGAGAACCACAGAGACCTTGCGAGAGGCCCGCATGGAGGACTGCCACACATTTTTAGTCTCCTTAATGGCATGCAGTTTGTTGTGCGTGCTGAGGTTATGCCGTTTCATCTCCCAAAGCTGTAAAACCTTGTGGCATAGTACTGAATGCAGATCAGTTGCAGAGAAGCCGATCTCCATAAGCAGTTTCCGAGTAGCCTCTTTGGCCAGCCAGTCGGCAAGTTCGTTGCCTAGGATTCTGACGTGACCTGGGGTCCAGACAAACACTACTGAATGACCGGGCCATTCAAGAGCACAGATGGACTCTTGGATGGTCACTATCAAAAGATGACGAGGGTAGCACTGGTCAAGAGCTTGTAGGCAGCTCAAGGAGTCATTACACGGAAGAAACACCTCCCCAGGGCATGAACAGATGTGCTCAAGAGCCCAAGATATAGCCACCAATTTAGCAGTGAAAACACTGCAGCCATCAGGCAAGGAATGCTGTTCAATATATCCTTCATGGACATACACGAAGACAACGTGAGCATCAGCCATCAAACCGTCGATGTAAACCACTTTGTGGCCTTGGTACTTGCAAAGAATCGAGAGGAAGTGGCAGCGGAGAGCCGCGGCATTAATTGAGTCCATAGGGCCATGTGATACGTCCAGGCAACGCTGCACCCTAGGTGTACACCGTGGGGTTGTACGTGAATGGACCTCAAGTATAGATGGTAAAGGCAAGGACTCCAGTTCAGAAAGAAGGGATTGGACATGAACTGCAATTGGAAGCCCTGTCGTGGGCCACCAATGTGGGAGATGAACCACCCTGGGTGGGAAAAGGAGACAGTGAATCAGATGTGCAGGATAACTACGAATGTGTGCTACATAACTGGCCAGCAGTTGTGCATGCCTAATCTGCAATGGAGGGACTTCGGCTTCCACAATGACGCTGGTCACTGCACTCATCCTAAGAGCTCCTGTCACTAGGCGAACACCACAGTGGTGCACTGGGTCGGGTGAACACAATGCTGAGGGCATCACCAAACCATAAACCAGACTTCCATAGTCAAGGCGGGATTGAACAAGGGCTCTGTAGAGCTGCAGCAGCATAGAGTGATCTGCACCCCAGTTGGTGTGGCTCAGGCAGTGGAGGGTATTGAGGTGCTGCCAGCACTTCTGCTTAAGCTTACGAAGGTGAGGAAGCCAAGTCAATTGGGCATCAAAAACCAGTCCTAAGAATCGATATGTCTCCACTACAGTGAGTGGATTGTCATTAACGTAAAGTTCTGGTTCTGGATGAATGGTACGATGCCAACAGAAGTGAAAAACACACGACTTTGCAGCCAAAAACTGGAAACCGTGGGCTAGAGCCCATGACTGCACCTTGTGGATTGCTCGCTGTAGGCGCTACTCAGCAATACCAGTACTGGTGGAGCAGTATGAAATGCAGAAGTCGTCTGCATACAGAGAAGGTGAGACAGATGGCCCTAAAGCTGCTGCTAGACCATTAATGACCACTAAAACTAGAGAGACATCAATACAGAGCCCTGCGGGATCCCATTCTCCTGGATATGGGGGGAATTATGGGAGGCACCAACTTGGATGTGGAAAATATGAAGCAACAGGAAATTCTGGATAAAAATCAGGAGTGAGTCTTTGAGACCCCACTCGTATAATGTGGTAAGGATACGATGTCGCCAGGTCATGTCATATGCTATTTGTAAATAAATAAAGACGGCAACCAGGTATGTTAGCATCTGGAAAAGGCTGTTCAGATGGCAGACTCTAGGGAGACAAGATTATCAGTGGCAGACCAAACCTGGCACAAGCTGCCCAACACATGGAGCCAGTAGGCCACGTGACTCTAGGACCCAACCCAACCACCGATACCCCATATGTTGCAACAGCTTACAACGAATGTTGGTGAGGCTGGTGGGCCAATAGCTATCCACATCAAGTTGGGTTTTAGTGGGTTTGAGCACCAAAATGACAGTGCTCTCCCACCATTGCGCTGGAAAGATGCCATCGCACCAGATCCAGTTGAAGATGATGAGGAGATGTCACTTGTAGTCAGATGAGAGATGTTTAATCATCTGACTGTGGATCTGATGTGGTCCAGGAGCTGTGTCGGGGTAATGTGCAAGGGCACTGAGGAGCTCCCACTCTGTAAATGGGGTGTTCTAGGATTCACTGTGGCATGTAGTAAATGAGAGGACTTTCCCTTCCAGCCGATGTCTGACAGTGCGAAAGGCTGGGGGGTAATTCTCCAATGCAGAGGCTCGACCATAATGCTCAGTAAAGTGCTCAGCAATCGCATTTGCATTGGTAGATAACACATCATTTATGTCAACACCGGGAACACCTGTTGGGGTCTGGTACCTGAAAACACATTTGATCTTTGCCCGGACTTGGAAAGGTGACGAATGGCACCCAATGGTCGAGACATATCTCTCCCAACACTCCTGCTTCCATCGTTTGATAAGTTGGCAAATGCGAGCATGGAGGTGTTTAAAGGCTATGAGGTGCTCCACGGAAGGTTGCCACTTATGCCACTGTAGAGCTCGCTGATGCTCCTTAATTGCTTTAGCGACCACCAACAGACTGTCTTTCAACAAGGGCACCCTAAATAGAGAGGGATCATGTTTTCTGTCACAGAAATGATTGTTGTTGTCACCTACTCAACCATCATATCGATGTTACTGTGTGGGGGAGATTCAACGGTGACAGCAGAGGTGAAAGTTACCCAGTCCACCTTGTTTAAAGCCCATGTGAGCAGGCATCTATGGGCTTGATGCTGGGGCAATGACAGGAAGATGGGGACGTGGTTACTACCACACAGGTCATTACGTGCTCTCCAGTGGATAGATGGGAGAAGTCCAGGGCAGCAAACAGAGATCAATGGCCGAATATGTGCTTTGTGCCACAATGAAATGCGTGGGGGGCCCCTGTATTTAAGAGGCAGATGTCGAGTTGTGACAGTAAATTTTCGACATCTCTGACTCAGCCAGTAAGCACAATGCCACCCCACAAGGGGTTATGAGCATTAAAATCTCCCAAAAGTAGGAAAGGTTTAGGGAGTTGAACAATCAGTGCAGTTAATACATTCAGGGAAATTACACCATCTGGAGGAAGATATACATTGCAGACAGTTATTTCCTGCGTTGTCCTTATTTTGACAGCCACAGCTTCAAGAGGGGTCTGAAGGGGCACAGGTTCACTCAGACTAAGTTTAGGGCAGAAACACAAACTCCACCTGACACTCGACTACAGTTGCTACAGTTCCTGTAGTATCCCTAATAACCGCAGAGGGCAGGGGTCAGCATTGACGGGAACCAGGTTTCCTGGAGGGCAATGCAGAAAGCAGGTGTAAAGCTTAACAGTTGCTGTAGCTCAGCCTGGCAGTGGAAAAAACCGCCGCGATTCCACTGGAGGATGATATCATCTTGAGACTGGGAAGGCATGAACCATTCAATGAAGCAGTTTGCACTTCAGGGTCACCTGCTGACACCGACTTTTTGCCTGCACAGTCTATATCCATTTTGTCTGAGGGTCTGGCGAGATCTAGGTCCTCAGCGGACACCAGAATCTTCACCTAATCCACAGATGCAGAGCTTGGAGGCAGTGATGGTGTGGGTGCCACCACAACTCCCTTGGTCTCGGGGGACCTTCTTTTTGGATTTCTCTTGTTGTTCCTTGGGTTTCCCTGGCTGGGAGGACTTCACTGATTCAGTCTCCAGGAATGAGGATGAGTGTGAAGCCCTGTGACCAGCTGCTTTTGGGCTCTTCAGCCACTGGCAGGTGTCATCTTTCCCACTAGCGGAAACCTGGGAAGGGAGTGACCCAAGGGACCCCTTCCTAACGAGAGAAGCTGAAGAAGTTTTATGCTTCTCCGGCTTAGAAGTTGGGACAGACGTAGTTGGTGCAGGAGCAACAGAGACGGAAGTGTCCCCCACCGTCAAGGGAGGTGTAGTCTTCTGGCACTGAAAGGTGACCGGAGTTGGCGGAGCTGATGGAGCTATAACTGTTGTAGCGGTGGCAGAAGACGATGTCACACATACAGGATGTAGGCGTTCAAATTTCCTCTTAGCCTCAGTGTAGGTCAGTCAGTCCTAGGTCTTGTACTCCATGATGTGCGTTTCTTTCTGGATAATCCTTCAGTCTGGCGAGGAAGGTGAATGGTGCTCTCCACAGTTGCAACAGAAGGGAGACGGGGCACAGGAAGTATTGGGATGTGAAGGGCATCAGCAATCTCGACATGTGATGTTGGAAGTACAGTGCGAAGACACATGACCAAACTTCCAACATTTAAAGCACCGCATTGGGGAAGGGATATAGGGTTTTACATCACAGCAGCAGACTATCACCTTGACCTTCTCGGGTAATGTATCACCTTCAAATGCCAAGATGAATGCACTGGTGGCAACCTGATTATCCCTTGGACCCCAGTGTACACGCCAAATAAATGTACACCTCGCCATTCTAAATTGGCGTGCAGCCCATAAGACTACAAAAAGAAGGTCCCTGTGAAATATGATACCCTGGACCATATTTAAGCTTTTATGGGGTGTGATGGCTACAGGAACATCCCCCAGTTTGTCGCAAGTGAGTAACACCCGTGACTGGGCAGAGGATGCTGTTTTGATCAAGACTGACCCAGATCTCATTTTGGACAAGCCCTCCACCTCCGCAAACTTGTCCTCTAAATGCTCAGTAAAAAACTGAGGCTGCTTCGTCATGAAAGATTCCCCATCCACTCTCGAACATAAATGGTACCGGGCCGAATAAGAGCCACTGCCATCCTTAGCCTGACTTTTCTCCCATGGTGTGGCCAGGGAGAGGAACAACTTAAGGTCATACTTCTGTGAACTGAATTGAGCCCATTAACACTTAGAGACTGCTGGTATTTGACCACCAGCAAGAGATTGTGTACTACGCTTCATCGTGTGTCATCTACCCTGATGCCACCCACTCTGACCAGGAGCCCTCCTCACGGGCACCACCCAGCCGCAGCAAAGGCCATCTGGCACGATGGGCATTGCCGCAAGTCCTGATCCCCCAGGGTGGCAGGCACCTATTCCTTGGTGTACATGTGGAGTTAACGCTGCAGGCATCAGCAGAGCGATCCCTGTGTGGTCAGGGGCTACAACCAACAGGGTACATGGCAGCCCCACCACAATGGACTGGCTACTGTGCTGGATATCAGGTGCAACCAAGCAAACAAGTCCATTATCATTATCAGTGCAGAAAACAATACTGCACAGTTGATGGAAAAATATGCACCCAGGAGGGTGACCACGCCTAACATTTGGAGAATGAGCAGAAGTGCAGATTCAGATCAACAAAGGATGAGATAGTTCTCAGCGCATGATGGACACAATGCACTATGTAAGGTGCCCTTCCCCAATTGGCTCGCTCTTCAGGAAAATTTTGAAAAATGGAGGTCAAACCCTACACAAAGGCCGAAATGTGTGAGACTCCTTTTAGTCACCTCTTACGACAGGTAAGGAATACCTTTGGGCCTATTCTAACCCCCAGACCCGCAAGGGGGGGGGGGGGGGGGCAGCGTATGGATAAATCACCGAGCAGAGCATCAAATATTTTCTCTCCGCCACCATCTTTCTGTTCTCGATGGTGTATTACTATTGGCTACTGAAGAGTCGGCGCACAGAGTTAGGATCCCACTTTCACTGGGGCGGGACATCATGTGCTTTCCACACCTGGACCATTGCAATGTTTCTCGTACAAAATTGCTGGCCTGCCAGAGTTGGCGCCTCAGGTGTTGATAATGAGAACATGTGCTCTGTGGAAGCCTGCCTGCAGTGTGCCATCCATCAAGCGGTACCACAGGCCTCTTTCCCTGTGGAAAGTGGAGTGACTTGTCTGTACATTCAAAACCCAGATGAAAAAATATATCACTCAATCTTTTCCCAAGGAAGCCCTTGACAGTTTCTCAAGGAGATGCTTCATGGCTGCCAGCCCTGTATGCTGCTTCATCTGTTCCAGCAGCCAACACCCGGCCACCTGCCAGTGCCCACCTCACAGTGATTGCACTTGGGCCCTGCTGCATGGGACCACGGGTTTGGTTGGTGCCCTAAGTGGATAGTAGCTAGTGCTACCAGTGGAAGCAGTCATGTGATCTAAAAACTAAGCTGCAACCACTGTGCTGCTTTTTACATGGGCATGAAGACTAACAAGCTATCTGTCTGTATGAGTGGCAACTGACAATCTGTGGCACAAAGACAACTGGAGCACATGGTCACTGAACATGCTGCCAAACACAATGTGCTTCACTTCAATAATTGCTTCACAGCCCGTGCCACCTGGATGCTTCCTACCATCACCAGCTTTCTGAATTGCACAGATGGGAACTTTCTATGTTCTCATAATCCCCTTAGCCTGAACCTTCACTAGCCCCAGTCCTTCACTTACCTATCCCCTCCCTGTTCCCACTCCAGCACAACACAGCTTTCCATTCCACCAACATACCTCCTAGTCCTTCCCCCTTCTCTACTTCTCTCCTTTCCTGCTACTTTCCCTCTTCCTCAAATCTCCCAACTGTGCCTAGCAGCTCTACTGTGTCCACACCATGTCACTGAATACTACCACAAGCTCGTTACATCATCCCCTACTCCACCCTGGTTTCCCCTCCCTCGCCACCCCATACTGCCTCTTTACCCCCCACCACTGGTTTGCTCTCCTATCAGGTGCAGTTATGATTCAGTCTGGCCACAGCAATGTTTTCCATGTGTGATTAATCAGTGTTTTGCTTTTGTGTTTACAGCTGAGTTGTTAGTTCCATTTCATGCACATTATTTACATGAGCGACCCACACATCTTCTTCAGGTGCTCCAAGATGAGTTGTTATGCAATTCCAAGCAGCATCTGCATATAACAACACAGATTGTAGCACCTGAAGAAGATGACTGGGTTGACCATTGTACTGTGCATAAAATGGAACTAATAGCTCAACAGTATTCCTGGAATATAACTATTAAACATACATCTTAGAAATATAAGAATCATGTTGTTATTCATCTGAATATGCAAGAGGAAATACCTGTAATGTGCAAATACACTATGCTGCATGCAGTGCTTGTTATTCTGATCATCTGATATGAAATGGGCACATTTCTCTCATTTATGTGAGAAATACTCAATGCAGTTTATTAACATTATACCTGTGCTGCTAAGTGACGTAACACAATATAGGCCAAATTTACATACAGAATAAACACAGACACCAATAAGTAGCAGTAGATGGGGAAACATCAAGGAAGTAGTAGGTATTTTCTGCTTCATTTACTTTTTAGTCACTACTCAACTGACGATTTCTTCATCAAAATGTTATTACTCCCAGTGATATCATGGATTGGACTGGATTGGATTGTTTGGAGGAAGAGACCAAACAGCGAGGTCATCAGTCTCATCGAATTAGGGAAGGTCGGGGAAGGAAGTCGGCCGTGCCCTTTCAAAGGAACCATCCCAGCATTTGCCTGGAGCGATTTAGGGAAATCAAGGAAAACCTAAATCAGGATTGCTGGATGCAGGATTGAACCGTCGTCCTCCCGAATGCGAGTCCAGTGAGTGATATCATGAAATGATGTCATTGTACTATCTGTTGCTGTGTGATATGTATCATTTTACATGAGATAGTTTTGTTGAAAAGTGTGAGGACATCAGCTGCTAAAATATATTATTTATTTATCCAGTGAACAAAGAGTCCCTGAGCTAGAAAATGTGCTGTTTACTGGATTTGTAAAATACTTGTTCTAAATAAACTACGTTCACAGTATGGAAAAAATAAAAGACATCTATCATCCAATGATAGACTGTAAAAAAAGGTCTCATTCTTCTCGAAATATTTATGATCAGCACAAACTAATCAAAGTTATTAAAAACACACTGTCATTATTAAGGTTTTCTGATGAAGTATGGCCCCCAAAATGTACACACTGGTTACTAGCCACACAAATAAAAATCCTATCAAAACATCCTATCACCAGTCAGATGATAGAAGAAATGTAAAATGGTGGCAAGTATATATTTTCTAGAATACATATTATTTCAAAAGTATTCATAATTAATATCAGTCATGATTTTCACTTACTTGGTATGTAAAGCAGCATGATAATAATGACAAAATAGCTGTAACTAAATGTGAAATTAAATGGATTTGGTAAACTGATACTCCACATGTTGGTCTTTGAAATGTATGTTTGGGCAGCATACATGCACAGCAGTTCTCCTGTTATACCAATTGGATATAAAACCATGAAAAAAGTATACCTGGAAAATAAGTGGACAATTATGAAGAAACACACACAAAAGTGTTTGTGCACACATGAACACACTCTCACTCTCACTCTCACTCTCACTCTCACACTCTCCATCCCCTCACTCATCAGTCAAATAAGGAGCAATAATGATACATACCTACTGAAAGTTGTATTTTGAAAAATGTGAAAATGTTGTACATAATATTTTGTCAGTACTAGGATATGATATTTGAACCTTATATTTCAGTTTGGAGCCATGCTGTCTGCTCGGAAATATAACTGATTGAAATCTGTCAAATAGTGCTTTTGTGCTCTGGAATAATCATACTGAACAATCTATATGATTCACTGATATTTCAAAACCATACAAACACATCCAGAAACAAATGAATTAATGACATTAGTTACCGGTGGGCACTGATTTAAATTAATGGAGAATGTTGAAAATTTTCACCAGACCAGGATTTGAACCTGGGGCTCCTGCTTACTAGGTAGATGCACTGAAAATTGTGCCATCCAGGTACAGCATAATGAACTCCCAGATTTCAGGTTTAAATTGCCGAGTAGTAGTGGCCAGGCATCAGAATTTCATTTCATAGTTTGAAAGAACAATATTTCCCACATTTTTTCCTGCATTTACATTCACTTTATTCCAAATGTAACATTATTAAAGTGTCCCACAATCACTCACACTGAAATTGTACATTACCCTCATCATCATTTCCGCTATTGTTTTCCTGACTGCTTCACATATAGCACATGTCAGTACTTCATTTGCCATCAACCTATTTTTGTGACCCTTGGCCTTCTGGCGCTGTTTAAATGCACTCTACACAGAAGGGAATAGTAAATATTCTGTGTGTCATTTTTTCACAAAATGTATTTTCAGTGCTTTTGTGTTCTTGGTGTTCCTAGACTTTATCCACATACCAAATCATGGTGAAAGCCTTTCAAACATGTGTTAGTAAATTATGAATGGACTTTATGCCAAGCTGTGCTTCTGTCTGGAGTTACAAAACTTAAAGAGATATGAGAAGCGGTTTTTGTTGACTACAGTTCTACAACTTAAAAACTTAATGCTGTATTTCTGTATTTTTATATCACAAATAAAATGTTGTGCCTTAGCATTAAGAGCACTTTGAACAAAAACTTTCTTCCTGCTATTTTGTAGAAAACTGACATTTTTGAGACAGTGGCTGTGTACAAATACAAGTTGATTTTTGCAAAGAAGAAAACAACAGCCAGCCATAGTTAATAATTTAACTTATCTACACAAATTGTGCTATTACCATTTTTGAACTGCCAAGTTCATCTTCAGACAGCTCTTCAAAATTGATATTACATTGGTTATTGTTTACATTAGTTCTTAAAAAAAAGGCCAACAACTGATGAAAACAATAACAAATGTAAGATAAATGTGAACGGTAGTTTGAAGAGGAATCTGTTAGTTGAAAACTTGTAACAATACTATTTGGGTACATAAACAGCATTATTAACAGTTGCTGTTTTCTTCTTTGTAAGAACCACTCGAAAAACTTTCTTATTAGCACCTAGAACCAGTCAGTTTCCTAGTATGGCACTTAGAACATTCTTTATAAAGTATTTCTTTTCTAATTTATCTCATTATTTTTCATGTAATGCAGTGAGCAACAATTCTATGGTATCAAAATACCCCCTCAATTTTTTTGGATACAAATCAGTTATCAAATTCCTCCCTCAGAATGAATAGCCCTTGACACCAAAACAAACTACAGCACACAAAACAGAAATGTGCTCAGAATGGAGAAGAAATTAACAATGTCTTCAAGGACTTCTCTTGCCCAGTATCTGTTGTGTTTTCTCACACAGCATGACATATGAAAATGTGATTCATCACCTGAGATCAGAGCTAAGGTAAATAAACAAGTTTGCTGAAAATCTTCAGATGAACTTTGTTTAGTCCAGTTGCACTTGGTAAGTTCCTATAAGAATGGGACCTCATGTTTAAATTTAAAATCCTCCTCAATTGTGGATTAGAATTTTTAACAGCAACTTGCACTTATTTCAAACAGTGTATGTAACCATTAAACAAATGCCTGTCACACAATTTCAACATTCTGTGGCCTCTGCACCCTTAAGTGACTTCTAGACAATGTAGTTTTTGATGCAAAGTTTCTTCTTCTGCCAGCACAGATCCTCTAAAACTGCCTTCCTTCCATGAATCTACACAAGTTGAGAAAGTGTTGGTTCAAAAATCTCTATGTTGCCATAACAAAATCTTCATTTCTTGAATATGCTGCTGCTGCTGCTGCAGCAGCAAACACAAAATTCTCATTGCTCCACAACTTTGAGACGACTGAAACTGTAAGGCACCTGCTAATCAATGCCATAGCTGCAGCTCACCTAAACCTACCAACATCGCAACAGCTTTCTTCATAGTCCCCAGTAACAACAAACAGTTCATTATTAAGATTCTGATATTTGAATCAGGGCTTTTATTGCATGGAAAAGCATTACAGCTTTAGTAGATGGCTTCAATATGTAATATGATTATTGGCTAGCTATTTTCTGAGAGCTCTATTGAGACGAATCCAGTGATGTGTAACAGTAAGGTCTTTGAAAGTCAATGAAGGTCACAAAGGTAGCACGAATGTTCATTTACAGAAGGTGTTCGAAGTGATGACCATTGGTACAAATGCAGTTCTGCAACTTTCTTATTATGGACTGAATGGTATTCCTTACCATTTCGGCACTTATCGAAGCACAAGCTCTGACAATTCTTTCTCGTATATTGTGCAAATAGCAAATATTGACCGAAATGGCATATACATCTAAATTGCCATTGATATGTAAACACCATTCAATGGTTTCACAATATAACACTAATGGGAATGGTAAGACAAGTATCGTCGAATCAAGCAAATGTGAATGATGTATTCCTTCGAAGAGCAAGTCAATGTGCTTCTCATTTACGGACAATGCCAAAGAAATTCAGTGAGAGATAGAGTCTTATACACTGAAAGACATACTCAACGTTCTCACCCTACATGTCATACATTTAAATATGAGTATGATAAATTGAGAACAACTGGATCTTTATGCATCGGAAACATATCTGGCAAAGCAAAGTTACAAACAAGGAAACAGAAATTGGTACTCTTTCCACTGTGATTCGAGATCCTTTTGTTAGTTTGCATCAAATCGCAAGGTAATCTGGCATGAGCCAGAGTAGTGTTGTTCATGTTCTGCATCGCCATAAATATCATCTTTACCATATCAGTCTCCACCAAGAATTAACTGGTACAGATTGTATGCATCGCAATGAATTCTGTCAATGGGCTCACTGACAAGGCTACATTGACAAACCATGGAAATGTTAATTTGCGTAACATGAATTACTGGACAACTGAAAATCCATGTTGTCTGTGGCAAGTAGCCCACCAAAAACCATGGTCAATCAATGTGTGGTAGGGATTCTGGAGGACAGAATTATAGGCCCCTATTTCATTGAGGGAAATCTTACTGGTAGGAAGTACACAACATTCCTGCAAGAAACATTAGGTCTTTTATTGGAAGAAATACCTTTAGGACAACACGATGGATGTCCGGCACATTTTTTGCTGATGGCTAGAAACGAGTTGCAGAGACAATTACCAAATCGTTGGATTGGATGCAGAGGAGCTGTGTAGTGGCTGACTTGTTAGCCAGACTTGATGTCCCTGAATTTTTTCTTGGGGGGATTCATAAAAGACATTGTTTATAAAGATGTTCCAACTACACCTGAAGATAGGGGAAAGAGAATTGTCAGAGCATGTGCTTCAATAAGTGCCAAAGTGATAAGGAATACCACTCAATACATGATAAGAAGATTGCAGCACTGCTTTGATACCAATGGTCATCACTTTGAACACCTTCTGTAAACAGACGTTCACGCCACCTTTGTGACCTCCATTGACTTTCAAAGAAGTTACTGTTACACATCACTTGATTTGTCTTGATAGCTGCTATCAGAAAATAAGTACCAAACTATAGCATCCCATTTAAAAAAACAAAGTTGACCTTCATATCTCTGACGTGACCCCACCTAGCAACAAAAAACCAACATCATACTATGTGACCCCTGTTGTCCCATGCAACTTTTGTCCCACGAGCTTATCAGCACCTATCACACTTTTGGAGTTATTCTTGGTGGCAATAGTTAGTGACTCACCCTGTGTATCCAAATGTCTTTCTTTAAATAATGACTTAAATCTCATTTTTCATATATCTCACCGCAGCATCTCCATACCTTATTTGCATCAGTTCTTCCTGTTTAGTACAATAACTGGCTGGATTTAACCCTTCTCAAATAATATTTCTTTTTATCTCGGAACCAGTTTTAGAGAATGATTGCTCCAAAATTAATCTCTTACCACAGAAGTAATGAAATACCACAAACCCCTCCTCTCCCCATCGCCCACCCCCTAAACTGTGGACCCTGAAGATGAACACTAATTTAAATGCCAACCTGCAATGCCTTGGTTTTGCACCAGCCACTGATAAGCATTTCCTCTAAATGGTTAGAAGAGGACTGTATCTTTCCTCAATATTTGAAATTTTTTTTGGTTACATTGTCTTTTGAAACTTCTCCATTATGTAACTCATCTTGGCATTCTTTGTGTAATTTGCTCAAACAAAAGCTTTTGGTTCTCAAGGCTTTAATCTTAATTATCTGCAAATTTTAATTGTTCAGCATTAATACCAAATGCTACTCCCACTCCCCACCCTCTCACCAACTGCACTGAAACAGGAAGTTAATAACTTAATTCAAATAAATTAAATAAGGATTTAGTCATATATTCATACATACCTGCACCATATCAAAGCGTATGGCACAAATCCCGCAATGTTGAGTGCATAATATAGGTAACGAGTTATTTCTGATATAGACCAAGCCAACATAGCAAGGGATACACCAATACTAAGTGGTGCTGTAGGAGTTGCAAGAAGAACACCACAAACTGCAAATACTCGTGAAAAGACTTGGAATGTTGTTACCACTACACTGGATGGTACAAGCTTCAAGGCTGCATGAAGTATCTGAAAAAATGTATATTACATGTAATTCCAACCACGGCATCACAGTTTCATGGAACATCAGAAACAAAACTAATAAAACATTCAAAGAAAGCATTGATATTATGAAAACAAAATAATGAAGTAACAGCTTATACCTCTGCCCTAGTGAACCTCTCTGGCAGTTTTACTCAACAACTTCTTGATTTCTTCTCAGAAATTCCTCACCTGGGTCCCATTTCAATCACTTGTTGTTGCTGTTGCTGCTGCTGTGGTCTTCAGTCCCAAGACTGGTTTGGTGTCACTCACCAAAATACTTTATCCTGTGCAAACCTCTTCAACTCTGAATAACTGCTGCAATCTACATCCATTTGTGCCTGCTTACTGTATTCATCTATAGGTCTCCCTCTACAATTTATATCCCCCACATTTCTCTCCAGTACTAAACTGGCAAATCCTTGATACCTCAGAATGTGTCCTAACAACTCATCCCTTCTTTAAGTCAAGTAACGCCACAAATTTCTTTTCTCCCCAGTTCTATTGAGTGGCCCCTTATTAGTTACATGATATACACATTCAGCATTCTTCTGTAGTACCACATTTCAACAGCTTCATTCTCATCTTGTCTGAACTGCTTATCATCCATGTTTCACTTCCATATAAGGCTACACTGTACACGTGTGTCTTCAGAAAGATGTCCTAACAGTTAAATTTATATTCAGTGTTAAGAAAATTCTCTTCCACAGTAGTAATTTTCTAGCTACAGCCAGTCTAGTTTCTGTACAAGTTGTAAATAACATTTTACTTCCTGTGTTTTACCCCTGCTTATCATCCATGTTTCACTTCCATAAAATTTTACTTCCTGTGTTTTACCCCTGATTATCATCCATGTTACACTTCCATACAAGGCTACACTGTACACGTGTATCTTCAGAAAGACGTCCTAACAGTTAAATATATATTTAGTGTTAAGAAAATTCTTTTCCTCAGTAGTAATTTTCTAGCTACAGCCAGTCTAGATTTTGTATCCTCTCTACTTTGGTCATCATCAGTTATCTTACTGTCCAAATAGCAAAACTCATCTACTAGTTCAATGTCTCATTTTCTAATCCAATATCCTCAGCTCTGCCTGATTTAATCTGATTACATTTCATTAACTTTGTTTTGCTTTTGTTAATCTTCATCTAATATCCTCCTTCCAAGACACACTCCATTCCCTTCAACTGTTCTCCCAAGTTCTTTGCTGTCTCTGACAAAATTATAAAGTCATTGGCAAACCTCAAAGTTTTGATTTCTTTTCTCTGAACTATAACTCTTTCTCCAAATTTTCTTCAATTTCCTTTACTGCTTGCTCAATGTACAGACTGAATAACATCAAGGATGGGCTACAATCTTGTCTCTCTGACTTCTCAACCACAGCTTCCCTTTCAATGCCCCTTGGCACATAATTGCTATCTAGTTTCTGTACAAGTTGTAAATAACATTTTACTTCCTGTGTTTTACCCCTGCTACCTTCTGAATTTCAAATAGTATATTCCACTCAAAATTGTCAAAAACTTTCTCTTAGTCTGCAACATATAAACACAGGTTTGCCTTTCCTTAACCTGTTTACCAAGACAATTTGTGGGGTCAATATTGCCTTGCATGATCCTATATTTCTCCAGAACCCAAACTGACCCTCCCTGACATAGGCTTCTATCACTTTTTCCATTCTTCTGTAAATAATTTGTGTTGTATTTTGCAACCATGATTTAAACAGATAGTTCAGTAATATCACAACTGTCAGCACCTGACTTCTTTGGAATTGAAATTATTACATTCTTCTTGAAGTCAGGTAATTTCACCTGTCTCATACATCTTGCACATCAAATGGAATAGTTTTGTCCTGGCTGGCTCTCCCGCAGATATCAGTAGTTCTGACAGAATGTCTACTCCAGCGGCCTTGTTTTAACTTAGATATTTCAATTCTCTGTCAAATTCTTCTCAGAGTATCATATTTCCTTTATCATCTTCATCTACATCCCCCTTCACTTTCTATAATATTGCCTTCAAGTTCATTTCCCTTGTACAGTCCATTTTCATACTCCTTCCAACTTTCAGTTTTCCCTTCTTTGCCTAGAACTGGTTTTCCATCTGAGCTCTTGATATTCATACAGCTGCTTCTCTATTTTCCAAATGACTCTTTAATTTTCCTGTATGCAGTATCTATCTTTTCCATAGTTAGACATGCTTCTATAGCCTTGCATTTGTACTTCTTGTAATTCCTGACTAGCTATTTTTTAGATGTCTGTATTCCCTGTTGCATGCTTCTTTTTTTTTTTATTTTCTCCTTTCATCAATTAAGTTCAATATCACCAGTAACATCCACAGGTTTCTGCCTTCATTATTTTATTTCTCGAAGATGCCAATTCATCTTCTACTGTATTTCTCTCCCATTTTAGACAATCATTGCCTAATGTTCTATCCAAAGCTCTCAACAACCGCCAGACTTTCAACTTATCAAGATTTCATCTTCCTAATTTCCCACCTTTTTTTTTTGCAATCTGTTCAGTTTTAGTAAAAAGTTCATAACCAACATCTGCTCCTGGATATGACTTACAGTTTAAAATTTAGTTCCAAAATCTCTACCTTACCATTATATAATCTACCTGAAAATCTTCCAGTGTCTCCAGGTTTCTTCCAGATACATAACCTTCTTTCACAAATCTTAAACAAAGTGTTAGCGATGATTAAATTATGCTCTGTGCAAAACTTTACCAGGTGGCTCCTTCTTCCATTCCTTTCCTTTCATTCATAATTCACTTATAGTTTTTCCTTCTCTTCCTTTTACTACTACTGAATCTCAGCTCCACATCACAGTTGAATTTTTCTCTCCATTAACTAGCTCAATAATTTATTTTATCTCAGCACACATTCTTTCAATCTCTTCATCATCAGTGGTGTTACCTGGCATATAAACTTATAAAACTGTGGTGGGTGCTGGCTTCGTCTATATCTTGGCTATGATGACACATTCAATATGTTGTTCATAGGAGCTTATTCACATTCCTATTTTCTTCTTCATTATTAGATATACTCCTGCATTATCCATATTATGTTTTGTATTTGTAACCCATATTCATCTGACCAGAAGTTCTGTTTCTCCAGTTAGTGAATGTCACCAATTCCCCATTATAACAAAGTTCTCTTTTCAAATTTTCTAACCTACCTGCCCAATTCAGGGTCCTAAGATTCCAAGATGCAGCCCATAGAATGTCAGCTTTGATTTTCCTGATGACAAAATCTTCCTGAGTAGTCCCCACCAGGAGATCCAAATGGAAGACCATTTTACCTCTGGAATATTCTACCCAAGAGGATGCCAACATTATTTAACCATACAATGGAGCTGCATGCCCGCCAGAATACTAATGGACATAGTTTCCCCTTGCTTTCAGCCATTTGCAGTAACAGCACAGTAAGGCCATAATGGCTGACGTTACAATGTCAGATCAGTCAACCACCCAGACCGTTGCCCCTGCAATTACTAAAAAGGCCCTCTTTAGGAACCACAGGTTTAGAAACTCCTCTGTTGTAGTCGCACCTACAGTAAGGCTGTCCGAATTGGTGAGGCAAGAAAGCCACACCACCAAGACAAAGTCCAAGATTCATGGCAGGATTCAGTCACATACTCTGACAGAAAGTGGGAATAGTGGAAGGAAAGTAGTACAAATTAACAATGAACTCACCATGATTCGTGGAGTAATCATACACACTTTGCTTGTCCTACCATTACATTATGTGGACAGAGTGCTTTACTGTCAGTCTTTCTGACTCAGTTCAAAGTGACTGAATGGCTTATAACCATTAGCAATAGACAAAGTTTGATTACTGTACATCCATCTGATGGATAGTGGGACAGTGGCTGTTTTATTTCTGTGTAGCAAGAATAACACCATCAGCTAATACTGTTGCTACACATAAGTTATATTATGGCTGAATTCCTACAAATTTATGAATTATTGCTAAAAATTGATTTAAGGAACATGAAATAAGGCCGTACATGTGTAATATGCCATATATTTAATTGATAACACAAGAAAATATAAAATGTAATAAATGAAGCAGGCAAAAGAGAATACCAGAAACATCTAAAAATGAGATTAACAGAAAGTGCACATTCACTAAGCAAGAATGACTAGACAATAAATGAAAGGCTGCAGAAGGATGTCTGACTAGTGAAACATACTTTAAATGATGATATTTTCTTCATTTGACTGTAAGTGTATTATTGTGCACAATGAAACTGTTACACACACAAAAGTGGAAAGAGACTCATTTGAAGAATTTATAGGGGCTGTGGACTCTTTATAAGAAGCTAGGGGACAGACAGATGCTGCCTACAAGAAAATTATAGAAACCTTTGAAGAAAAGAGAAGCAGCTGTTTGAATATTGGCTGCTCAGAGGGCAAGCTAGTAATAAGCAGAGAAGGGAAGGCTAAGACTAAAAGGCGAAGGGAATATACAGAAGTGCTATACAAGAGAAATGAATTACACGACAATATTATTGAAAAAAGAGGATGCGGATGAAGATGAGAGGGGATATGGCACTGCAAAATTAATTTGTCAGAGTGCTGAAAGATCAAAGTCAGAACAAAGCACCTGAAATAGACAACATTACCTCAGAATTTAAGAAAATGCAAGGTAATGCTGACCCAATGACTTACCTTAGAAGATAACTTGATGAAAGGTATACTTATATTTACAGGATCTGTAGACTCAGAGGAAGTTTTTGACAATGAGACTGGAATACACTCTTTGAAATTCTAAAGGTTGTGTTGTTGTGGTCTTCAGTCCTGAGACTGGTTTGATGCAGCTCTTCTAAAGGTAGCAGGGATAAAATACAGGATGAAAAAGGTTATCGACAACTTGCACAAAAATCAGATTGCAGTTATAAGAGTAAAAGAACATGAATAGGAAGCAGTAGTTGAGAAGAGAGTGAGAAATGGTTGTAGTCTGTCACAGATGTTATTCAAGCTGCACATTTAGAAAACAGTACAGAATATCAAAGACAACTTTGGAACAGCAGTTAAAGGCCTGGAAGAAGACATAAAAACTCTGTGGCCGACTGCTGACATTTTAATTCTGTCAGAGACTATGGAGAGCAGATGAATGCAATGGATATTATTTTGAAATGAGGCTACAAGATGGCTATCAACATTAAGTCAAACAAGGGTGATGGACTGTAGTCAAATTATATCAAATAATGGCAAGAGAACTGGATTAGGAAATGAGATACTAAAAGTAGTACACGAGTTTGCTATCTGGCAGCAAAAACTGATGATTGCCAACAACAAGCAATGTATTCCTGAAAAAGAGAAATTTATCAACATCAAATATCAAAATACGAGGAAGAAATTATTTTCTGAAGGTATTTATCTTGAGTGTAGTCTTGTATGGAAGTGAAATAGTTCATTTGATAAGAAAATAGTAGCTTTTGAAATTTGGTACTATAGAAAACTGCTGCACATTAATGGATAGACTGAATAACTAATGAGGAAGTGCAGAATTAAACTAGGTGACACTAAATTTATGACTTGAATAGGAGAAGAGATCAGTAGACAGGACACATTCAGAGGCAGCAAGGAATTGTCAGTTTGGTAACAGAGGATAGTGTTTATTATTATACATTCTACTCAAAGGCAAGTCTTCAAACAAATGCTCTTCTCATCTGTCTGTTTTCTGCTGCTCTCTACATTTCCCTGTAGCTCCACTTCCTTAAATGCTATCCACCATCTTGTATCTTCTCCTACCTTTCATTCTTGCCGCAGCATGTGACCAAGCCAATTCTTCTCTCTTTTTCTTGTAACTTCCAACAGTCTTTCTCTGTATTCTTTCCAACAAGTTTTCATTAGCCACTCTCTGTAACCAAATATTCCTTCCCATCCGCCACACCCACATCTCAAATGCTTCCAACCACCTTTCATCTTCTCCTTGTCCATGTTTCAGCTGTATAGAGTGCCATACTCCAGACAAAATACTTAGCAAGTCCATTCCTGGGCTCTTTATCTAGTTTTTCATGAAAGAAGTTTTTCTTTCTACTGAAAGCTTCCTTGGCTACTGCAATTTAAGCTTTGACCTCTGGTGGCACCTCAGATCTCCCGTTATTATGCTTCCTATGTACTTGAAAGCTATCACTTGGATAATTTTAATTTGTCTTGCCTTAACATTAGCCATTTCACCTTCTTCTTTTCCAGTTATTATAAAATATGTTGTTCTCTCACTGATTTGCATATTATATTCTTCACAGGACCCATTTCGATATTTTAACACACTGTTTGCACCACTTTCATTTCTTGCTAGTACCACTACATCATCCACAAATCATATATGTGCCCTTCCCTTAACACAAACTCCTTTTTTCAGCTGAACATTTCTGTATGCATGTTAAGGAGCAATAGTGAAAGACAGCAGCCTCGACTCATCAAACTTTCCTCAGACATTTCGCTTCCAATCTTTACTCATATCTTCTGTTCTCAAATTAATATTCGTACCAATTTCCTCTTCTTACAATCAACTCCTTTATTCCTCAAAATACTTGTCAACCTGTTCTATTGTATTCTGTTGAAAGCCTTTTCTAAGTCAACAAATACAATAAAAATTTTCACTTCCTCTCTAAAGGTCTCTCTCTCCAACACTTCTTAGTAGTCTGATTTCATCTTTGTTTCTGTATACTTTCTACATCCAAACTGTGTCTTTGCAATGTGCCAGTAGGTTTTTCATAGAACCCTCTGATCAGCTTCCTCAATAATATTTTGGCTGCATGTGAAATTAAACTGATAGGCCTATGTTTTTGACACTTATTAGTATTATTCTTTTTATCAGTTGGTATCATTAATATTATGATAAAGTCCTCCCACCATTCTCCTTTTTTCATATATTTTATTACAAAGGCGGGTTATCTCTCTCCTCCCTCCCTCCCCCAAGCTCTTCTTCACCTCCACTGGCAAATTGTCACTTCCACATGCCTTGTTATTTTTGCACTTCTCTGTCCAAAATACTGTGACCATCATCTGGCACATTTGCCTTTGACACTCTTTACATTGCATGATATTTGATTCATCTCATATAGACACTGTATATACACTCACCATCTGTTTAACAACTCTCATGTATCTTTTGTCATCGTTCCATCCTTTCTTTCAATTTTCATATTATTCTTCCTTTTCCAAATTTCAAAAACCATCTCACTAGTTAATCTGTACATCATTTTGTACTTTCCCTATTTCTGTATTTCCTTGGATTTCCCTTTCATTCATTTTTCTCCAGCACATACTGTCTCTCTTCTTAATTCATTATACAATTTCCCATGTCATTTTTTCTTCTCTATTCTCCATATTCTTCCATTTTCTCCACTTTTCCATCTTTTCAGCACATCTTCAATTACCCTTTCCTTAATGATGTTTTTAGACTTTCTGTTTTGTACAATTTGCTTTTCAAGTATTATGAGACTGACCCTCATTTTTATCCCTTTCTCATTTATGTTCTCTCCCTCATTATCTCTTCCTAGTTTTTCTATAAATCTTTTTTCCAATTCCAATTCCTTACCTGCCTTCTTTAGAGACCCTATATTTAATTTTTATTTAGCTTTTTATTTTCACACTTTCTTCAATTTTGCTTTTATTTCCCCAGCCAGTAGGCTGTGATCAAAATTAATGTCAGTTCCTTGTTATGCTTCAGCATTCTTATGGCAGTTCCTATATATTTTCTGTATAAATATGTAGCCCAGTTGCTATCTCTCTTCCATAAGACTAGAAACTCATGTGTGTATCACCTCCTCTTATGGTTCTGAAATGGTGTTGCCAGGAACTAACAAGTCTTCTTTACAGAACTTAAATACCCTTTCACCTCTACCATTCTCTGTGCATAGTCCATCCAACCTTCTCTCATTCCATAGATGTAGCCAGGATGAAACAATGATATTAATATGAAAAGGATACACTGTTATTCACCATAAAGGGGAGATGTTGAGCCAGAGACAGGCACAACAGAAAGACTGTGAGGTATTGGCCAAAAGGCCTCTTTTAATGGAGGACACACACATTATATATATATAGTCCAGCCTCAGTAGCCAGAGACAGTGGTTAGAGCATGTGCAAGTTATGCTTGCGTGAATATGTACGTGAGGTCTACATTAGAAGGAGACTTTTTGGCTAAAAGCTCACATGTATAACAGTCTTTTTGTTGTGCCAGTCTGCAACTCAATGTCTCCTCCTATGGTGAGTAGCAATCTATCCTTTTCATAATATTACATTAATAATACATTTTTTTTATTCTCCCAGTAGTGTCATCATCATTATCATCAGTCTTCTTTCTATATATTCTATATGTTTCATCCACATAAAAAAATTATGCCCTAATAACACTCCCACTCCATTTGCTCCACCTTTTGTTACAGCCTACATTCACCTCTTCTATTTTACCATTTCCTCTCCACCTCACCTCGCAGATGCCAAGTACATCCAAGCTGACACTTTCTGGCAGATTAAAATAACATAACAGGCCAGGACTTGAACCTGGGTCCTTTGCCTTTCACAAGCATGTGCATAACCAACTGAGCCCACCCTCACAGTTTTACATCTGCCAATACCTCATGCCAGATTAATTCCCAGTGAGATACACAGTTTTAATCTTCCAAGAAGTTTCTTATCAGCACACACTCCACTGTAGAGTGAAAATTCATTCTGGAAACAATTCCCCAGACTATGGCTAAGCCATGTCTATGCAATATCCTTTTTTCCAGGAGCACTAATCCCACATGCTACACTGGGAAACTTCCTGTGAAGTGTGGAAGGTAGAAATGAAGTAGTGGTGGACTTAAAGCTCTGAGGAAGGATCGTGGGTCATGCTTAGATAGCTCAGCTGGTAGAGAATTTGCCTGTGAAAGGTAAAGGAACTGGGTTCAAGTCCCAGTCTGGCATCAAGTTTTAATCTGCCATGAAGTTTCACATCCACACAGAACAGGGAGAATTCATTCGGGGTACATCCAGGTCGTTCTTTAAAGTATACCATATGGAATTCTGTAATTTCATTCTCTGCAGTGAAGTTAACACATCCCATCTTCCAATTCTGATCATTTCTTAGTTTTTATTCTCTCTTTTGTGGGTATTCTCTCCTGAAAATCCAAGTGAGGGGAAGTTTTGTGTAAAAAAAAAAAAAAAAACCACACACAGACTGAATTAAACAGATTAAAATGGCTGCAGTTGTGTAGAGATGAAGAGGATTAAACAGGATAGACTAGCCTTAAGAGATGCATCAAACCACTCTTTGGACAGAGGAATACAAGAATTAGAATAAGAACAGCAACAACACCACCACCTAGAAGCAATCGTGGAGGTGGAATTTTGCACCACTTGTGGTGTTGACTTCAACAGAGCAGGCATTGACTTTATTGCATGCTTACGACCAACAATGATGCATATGTTACTTGTTATCAGCTATGGGTGAAGCAAATGGATGTGTTCAGCTTTTAATCATAAATGTGCTTGCTGCGAATGACATCTGCTACAGTAAGGTGGCACTGACTTTGCGACAAAAAAAAAAAACAATCAAAATTATTGCAAATTGCAGATTAAAAAAGTCCAAATTAATGAGGGTATATCTTCTCACAGCCACCACTTATAAACTGTAATCATTCCCATCAACTGTTGGATGATGAAAATCCCCTCCATTGAAGACAGTACAATTAGAGAACATGTGTATTAGAGAGCTGAGGTTTAAAGTATTTGGTTACATCTGTCAGTGAGCCTGGTAGTCAAGAGACAGACCCAATTATAAGGTTCTATACACCACTAATACCGAGTCTTGTCCAAACAAACGCACTTGCAAATTTAATTTCTATCTTGATGGAGTTGTGTTTCTTGCCTACTGCAACAAATACACCATAACCATTTCCCATTAGCATATTCTTTCAATATGCACTTACCCTAAAAAAATCTCACTACTGTCAATTTCAGGTTTTATACATCTTTCTGTACCTACTATTATGTATGATCCAATGCTTTTTACAGGTGCTTCAAACTCTGGAAATTTATTGCGACTGCTTCTACAGCTGATTTCTAATTTTTGAACTGTCCTGTTAGTAGGGGCATGTATTTATGTCTTACACTAGTACTCTGGGATCTCCTACAGATGTCACGATCTAGAATGGATGGAGAGTAGCCTATGCTAATGCGATCTGTGCAGTTTACAGAGAAAACATTATAAGTGATGGAATGGTAAGAAAGTGAGTGAGAGCATTTCAAGATAACCGCACAAATGTGCATGATGAACAACAGAGTGGGCGTCCTTCAGTCGTTAATGAAAGTTTGGTGCAGGAAGTGGACAATAAGGTGAGAGAAAACAGATTCTTTACGATTTCCTCCTTGCAGGACAACTTTCCTAATATTTCTCGTAGTGTTTTGTATGGCATTGTGACTGAGCATTTGAATTACCGAAAATTGTGGGCACATTGGGTACTGAAAATTTTGACAGATGTGCATAAAACCAAATGTTTAAACAGTGCATTGACTTCCCCTGAGCAGTACCACAATGACAGTGATGATGTCTTAAGCCAAATTGTTATGGGCGGTTAAAATGGGTGGCCTATGTCACACCAGAATCAAAGCAACAGTCCATTGAAGGGCGGCATTCAGATTCACCCAGAAAGGTGAAGTTTAAGCAAACAATTTCTGTGTGGAAAATCATGTGTACAGTTTTTTGGGACAGAAAAGGAGTACTGCTTGTGGAATTTCTGTCTCTTAATGAGACAATCAATGCAGCAGCTTACTGCAAGACATTGCACAATCTGTGCCGTTCAAATCAGAACAAACGACATGGCAAGTTGAGCAAGGGCATCGTTTTGCTGCAAGATAATGCCCGTCTGCATGTGGCGAATCGGACCAAAGATCTCATCACATCTTTTCAATGGGAAACTCTACATCATCCTCCATACACCCATGATCTTGCGACCAGTGACTATCATCTGTTCCTGCACTTGAAGAGACACCTGGGCCGTCAGCGTCTTCAAGATGACGACAAAGTCAAAACAGTGGTTAACACGTCAGGCGGCAGACTTCTCTGAGGAGGGTATTCAAAAACTAGTACAACAATATGCCAAGTGCCTCAATATTGACAAAAATTATCTAGAAAAGTAGATTAAGGTACAGACTTTTGTGCAAAAATAAAATTATTGAGATATCTTAGCATGTCTTTTTTTTTCAAAACAGTACTTACTTAAAAAAAAACATGCCTCATATTTAACTACTTATGAAATTTGTTATCAACAAGTCATCTGAGTACAGGAGTAATAGGGAAAATTCACAACTACAACATCAGAAGGAAAGTGATTTACAATACTTTTTACTGAACCTAACTCTGACACAAATTGGTTGAAATAGGCAGCTATAAAAAATGTCTGGCAATCTAGTCATGGAAGTAAAATGTCTGAGAGACAGCACAACTATTTTCAAACATAGATGAAAATTCTATAGGTAAAAAAAGGGAAAGGCAATCACTCACCTATAGCAGACCAATGTGTGGCCATGGGAGTGTGCATTTGGGTCTCTTATGGCATCATGGAGGTGTGCATTTGGGTGGCTGTGTGTGGTTGTGTACGAGAATGGGCGTAATTATGTTAGAAAAGAGCAAGAGCTCGAAAGCTAGAGTGAATGCTTTCTCCTGTTACGTATTTCTGTGCTTGACACATCAATCTGCGATAAGTTAGTGGTTGCATTTCCCTTATTTTACATACTGCTTCATCCAGGTGTTTCCATTATTGTCTGTTCTATGTTTATTCTGTTGACACATTCCACATCATAGTTTTTATCATGAATATGATCTATGGAACAACTAACTAACAAGGCAATTATTGAAAGCAAATTATATTGTGAATGAATTATAACTGTTTCAGTGTATTAATACACAGACAATCATCAACTAATGTGCTCACTATTGAATAATGGTAGTGAAAGGCAAAGGTTATTGAACATGAATTTTGTTATTTGATGAAAATGTTTCTGGTGGATAAGAAATATACAAAAAGAATGAAATCTCAGTAGAAATTATACAGGGAACTTATTCCGATTTCCTGTCATGTCGTTTACAAATGAGGCCATGATAAACAATTCTATTTTGTAAAAGAGAAAAATCTCTATGAAATTTATTTTCAAATCTTGTTTCATAGTCATTTCTATCAAAATTCTTTCGAAACTAATATTTTATTCTCCACAAACATCACTAAAGATTAGACAGAGTGATGTGTAAATGTGAGAATCTCAAGATTCTTAGAGAGAAAATTGTCAAGTTTTCATTTCTGCTCATTTTTGTACAATAAATACTCTGACAACTTTAATGACTATATTACAACAGAAGATAACTTTATAAGGTAGTAGATAATAAAAGTATACGGAATACAGCACTATTGTCTGCAGGTTAACAGAACATGATATATTTATTTGTGTATACAGACTGAATCAATTTATTTATTGGGTTATGAATTTGTTTCCCATCTGGGTATAAAAGGAAGGAATTTTAGTATTCAACATATCACTGATGTCCATTCATTACAAACAGAGCACTAACTATGTTATAAAAGGATTGTGATGCAAGCATCCATGACCAGCATCAAGGAGCATCCTTCTCATATGGCAATTAATGGAAAGTACAGAATATCTGAATCACAATAGACAGTTAAACTTACTCATCCTGAAGTCAGAACACTACAAAATTCTAAACTTAAAACATTTCATCTTGCAAGTAACAGAGCTTTTGGATCTAAATTACTTTCAGTTCTCCAAATTAAGTGAAAATCTTTTTTTCTGGCACAAATCACTTTAATTCCACATGTTTAACCAAGTATCTCTCCAATTTTTCTTCAAGTTAGCCATAATTTAGTTTTACATTAAACTAAGTGTGTTATAAACATATAAACTAAATTGAATTTACCATAATGAAAGGAATGGAATCAACAAGGATGAAGCAATCTCACAAGTTTCCTCAGTGCAAATGATTAATAATGAGCTTCCTGGTGTTCTGGCCAAGTTGTTCTT
This sequence comes from Schistocerca gregaria, assembly GCF_023897955.1. Lineage (NCBI taxonomy): Eukaryota > Metazoa > Arthropoda > Insecta > Orthoptera > Acrididae > Schistocerca > Schistocerca gregaria. The sequence continues at coordinate 825,624,395 of NC_064921.1, read as the reverse complement.
TCCATTTTTTGCACAATATTTTGATTACTAACTCAATGACCAAGAGTCAAGAAGAGATGGAAGGAACTTCAGTGACACACCCGATTAAAACAGGCAATCGAACCGTCTGTCACCGAGCGCTGCCTCTAAGACAATCATGAAATGAAATATGATGAGACTAGTTTCGTGGAGCAAACATCAAATTTCTGGGACAGTAAAATTAAAGAATCTATCAAAATAAAGATGTCAGAAAATCTAATAAAGAGGAATGGAGGTTTCAATTTAAATTGCATTTTGGGTCTCACACCTGCTTTATTACAATCTAGTCATCCATCACTTCCATCAGAGCTGGAAAACAATGAGGGTGTAGTGACCACTACACATGCTGACTGCTGCAGTCACGCGCATTAGCTCCATTCATGCCATACAGAGATGCAGAGCAAGCTGAGTGACTGTGCAGTGACAAATGAATGGCATCAACCACCAAGTTTGTGTTCACCAGTTGGAGTGCTGAGTTAATGCTTATTACTTACTCCTTGGAATTGTAATTCATTTACTTTGTGTTTATTCTATTCTGTGCTTGCTGTATACTGACAAATTGCCTCTAGTAACTTATTCTTTCCCTCCTGTTATTTTGTGTTAATAAAACTGTTTGAGACTATTCTCAGTGTGTGATTGAGCACTTCTTAATTATGGGTTGCACTATATGATTTAATATTTCCATCGGTGGTGACCCCAATGTGATCTGGACTGAGAAGACTGGCTCGCAACAATACTGATCACAGGATGGAACCGCCTGTAGTATAGTGACTGGCATTTCACCTCCCACTGTTTTGGCTGAATAATCCAATTCTCTAGTTTGCGCAGGCTAAGACTAGCTTTTACTATGCCACAATTACAGTGGATGCAACTAAATTTCTACTGATTGTGAATCAACTCAATCGACCTAGCTTATGGCGTTCAGGATATAATCGTAGCTCCACCGGCAGAGAACACCTACGAAAGATGAAAGACTGAACTTATTCAAAGAGTCGCAATGTCACAAGAAGTCCATTCAGATATTTGCTTAATCAGGAAGCAATAGGCAACAGAAAATTGTACCAGTACATGCGTCACCTCCGCAGCAAGGTGAACTTTGGAACAGTGCCTGACAAGCACACTCTATGGAGTAGTCGTCTGCTTTCGCAGGTCAAGGGAACCTTCACGTCACAGACAGAGATGTCTCTGGACACTGTTGCAGAACTGGCTGATGGCATTCAAGAAGTCGTCACTCCAAACCAACAGGTTTGGGTTGTGACAATGTCTGGTAATGGAGCGTCTATGATCCTTCCAATCTTACACATAAATTAGATGCTCTGTCTGCCAAAGCTGATGCACTGAGCACATAGACTGGCACACTGATGTCACAAAGAAGTCCTAGTTGCTACAGAGGATGTAGCCACAAGCGATCTAGGAGCTGTTCCTTGACTCAATCTGTGCCATATGCTGGTCCCTTAACTTGCTGGTACCACAGAAGATATGGAGAGCAGGCAAAAAAGTCCACTACCCTCTGTGCCTACCCAAATGCAAACTGTGGTCATTTGTAGGGGCCACCGACTGCCCAACTATGTCCCAGCACCCACTCATTATTGACAGGGTAACAGGCCTGATGACAGGGTAACAGGCCCAGCATATTTAAGACACAGGGTCCCACCGTAGTATCCTGCCCAGATCATCACTGCACTGTTGCACAGCTTCTACTGCATTTTGCTTGTTCGCCACAAATAATTCAGCAATTATGAACTATGGCATGTCAAGTGAAGAGTTTAATTTGGGACTCTGTCACTTGGAATTTTGCTGTAGCAGTTCTGGCCAAAGCAATTATAGGTGCTAATTTCGTAACTCACTACCAGTTCCTGCAAAATGCCTGCCTAGTGAAAAATATTTCCAGACTTATGGCCTCTGTGTACCTTCTCGATACCAGAACGTATGACATCAAAGTGAGACAGGTTGTGAATGAGAAGTACTGCTCACTACTGTGGGAGTTCCCAAACTTAACGAGATCTCTAGGTGTGCCACAGCAAATTTTTCATGATACAGTCTACCAAATCAAATTCAAGGAAAGACTGCCTAGGCCTTGCCAAGCTGAGAAAATTGGCTCTAGGTCACGTCAACATTGCTAAAGCGGAATTCCACAATATGTGAAAAGGCAGCATCCAACCTTCCAGCAGCCCATGGGCATCCACACTGCATTGAGTACCCCAAAAAGGGAGTAGCCTGATGTCCATGTGGAAATCAGAGAGCCTGATCGCTGCCCAGTGCCACTATTAAGAGATTATAACCACATGCTGCACAGAGCCACTACATTCAGTATTATAGATGGCATGAAGGCACAAACCCAGATTCCCATGGTAACACAGGATATTCTGAAGAATAAAATTATTACTCTGTTTGGGTTTTATTACAGAAAGTTTATGACCTTCGGCCTACATAATGCAGTACAAACCTGGCAGTGGTTCATCGACTATCTTGTGTGGCTGACCTTTCGTTTGGTCTATTTAGACAATGTTACTTTATGTATCGTCCAAGGATCAACATCACCAGCACCTGCGAGAAGTTTCTGAATGTTTCAGAAAGTAAAGCGTGGTGTTGAACACAGCTAAATGTGTGTTTGGACAACCTGAAGTTGAATTCCTGGTCATCGAATACCATCAGCAGGCTCTTTACCCCTCACTGAGAAGGCGGAAGCTATATCACAGCTACCTTCATTCTCTATCATAAAAGAGCTACATAGATAATTTGGAATGCTCAAATTTTACGGCCAACATTTACCACACACTGTAGAACAACAGGCACTGCTGAATGCACTACTCACTGACCCAAGGTTAAGAGCAGTTCTCCCATGCAGTGGACTGAGGAGATGAATGTGGCTTGAAGCTCCACTGGCATCAGTAGTGGACATCAGTCAGCCAGCCATTGGTGTAGCTCTCCACAATAGCTGGAAAACATGTGGCAGCCACTGGCTTATTTTTCGCACAGCCTATCACCTTTCCACCAAAGATGTAGCACATACGATTTTAGCCATATATTAAGTAATTGAATACTTCCAACCACAGGTTGAGGATAGGGAGTTCATTATGAACGAGGGCTGTTCAAAAAGTAAAGTGACTTTTCAAATTGCACAGACAATGTACATTCGATATTGATCTTTTATGTTTGTTCACATGTCCCTAACATATGTTCACCGTTTCAAGTGAACAGCATACTTTGTTTTTGACAGATAGAGAGGTTAAATGTGTTTTAGTGAGCTTGAAATTTTCGATTATTGTAAAAAATGGAGCAAAGAATTTGCATCTAATTTTGTGTGAAAAATCAAATCAAGTGCTCTAAAACACTTTAAAAGTTGACAGTGGCTTACGGTAAGTCTGCTCTAAGTAAAAAAAAATGTTTACAAGTGGTACAAGTTCTTTCAAGAAGGCTGAGAAGATGTCATTGATGAACCTCACTCTGGACGCCCCAGCATATCAACAACAGATGATAATGTCGAAGCTGTGAAGTAAATTGTTTTTGAAAATCATCAACTTACCGTAAGAGAAGTTGCTGAGGATGTTGGCATATCAGTTCACTATGTCATGCAATTTTTTCAGATGTTTTGAGCATGAAATGAGAGTCAGCAAAGTTTGTTCCAAAACTCCTCAACTTTGATCAGAAGAACCATTGCATGAGCATCACTCAGGAGCTCTTGAATGATGTAAATGATGATCCTGATTGGCTCAAAAGGATCATAACTGATGACAAAACATGGGTTTACTGTTATGATGTCAAAACCGAAACCCGATCGTCCCAATGGAAGCATCCTGGAGAGCTTAGACCAAAAAAAGCATGCCAAGTTTGATGAAATGTCAAAGTTTTGCTCACTGTTTTTTTTTAATTGCCGTGGCATAGTGCATCATGAATTTTTGCCTGAAAGTCATATGGTCAATAAGAAGTATTACCTTGATGTTTTGTGCCATTTGCGAAAATTAATATGCGAAAAGTCCACAATTGTGGAAAAACAATTCATGGCTTTTGCATCACGACAATGCACCTGCTCACTCACTGTTGTTTGTGAGAAGTTTTTCGGCCACAAACAACATGACAATCTGTAGTGCCTCGAGAATGTCAGGGTAAATTCTAGAGACCCTCATATTTCCACCGTCTCAAACACACATTATTTTAGAGATGAGTGTGGTAAAGTAGAACTGTGTCTACTGCACCACAATTATGTGTGTGCAGGACGGACGTGTATTGGATTGATGATCAGTACAGGCAGGTAGTCGCCGAGCCCGCCTAAGAAGCACCAGCACAAGGAGTAACCGAGACAGTGCGATGACATACATTATTGTGTGAAAATTTGAACATTGTTGAAAGAAGAGAAGACACAATTACTTATTCATTCATTCTCTTACTTTTGTAAGATCCGGACAGTTGTCATGTTAAACTTCAGATAATTCCGAAACTTCATTTATTGAAAATGTACGTAATAGTTTCTGATGTTAAGAAGATATACGGGAACTTACTAAATGTCAATATTCATGTGTCAAAGGACTGAGAGAATCTCAGTGTGTATAGTTGCTTTGTCCACTTGAAGTGTACAATACCTGTTGCGTAATTGATTGATTAACTGCCAAAGCAGATCGTCATGTCGAAACCACCAGAACGTGGCAACCAAACTGAGCAGGCCACAAAAAGGAGGAATATTTTTGAAGAAGACTGAAATGAGAAAAAGTTGAGAGTTTCCATAGCAACATCTAATGACGAGACAAAAAAATTGGTCTGCAAGATTCGATTAAGAAGATTTGGTTGTGGGGAGGAAGCAATCCTCACACATGCAGTAACCAGCTGACACTGACGCAGTAACCAGCCAGTCGCAATAACCCGCCATCACTGCTGGTTGCTGACTTCGTGCCCTTTGACACTGCCGGCGCCCGTGCAGTTAATCGGTACTGTTTCTATACCTCACCAATGCAGCCTAAAAACCTATGCCAGCTAAGCTCAAGATAATAACTATTTGAATGTAAACTAGGGTGGTCATTATTCGGAGAGGTGATTCTTTTTAATGATCACAAGATCAAAAAAAAAAAAAAAAATTAGGACTATGGAGAAAGAACAACAACCTACAGAAACTGTAGAACTAGCCATGGCGATGACAGTGACTAAAGTCACGCCAGACTGGACTGAAGTAGTTAATTTAATTAAAGGACTAAAACTTCAGTTAAATACTAAATTAGATGCTCAGAATGCTTTGTTAAGTGAAAAAATAGATGGGCAAAGTGTAGCCACCACAGCTCAAATTGACTCTTTGAGAAATGAAATAAGTACTACTTTAAGTGAAAAGTCAGAAGTGCAGAGTGTAACTTCAACTGTTCAAATTTCCTCTTTGAGGAACGTAATAAGTGATCAAAATGTTTCTTTAAATGAAAAACTACAAGCACAGGGTGAAGCTTTTAAAAACTAGAAGTACAGGGTGAAGCTTTAAATTCTAAATTTGAGGTGTTAAATAATAAAGTGGAAAATTTACTAGTAGATTTAAAGAACAAATTAAGTAATTCTTTAACTGTACAAAAGAATCAAATGTTTACGGACTTTAACAAAAATCAGGATGATCAATTCCAGAAGCTGACCCAGAAATTAGGATGTGATATTGAGGACAAGTGTACCAGTATAGAGTCTGAATTTAATGAGAAGTTAGGGTCATTTAAAAGTGTGTGTAATGTTACATTTGACAGAGTGAAATAGAGATTAGATATTTTGAAAGATACCATTGAAAGACAAGACAAAACTGATCCTTATTGTCCATTCGCAAATTGCAGGGGTCAACACTAGTGTAAGTATGGTAGAGAGATATTTTAATGAAAAGCTAGCAACCTCAGGCACCATTAATATAAACAGTCTGGAGGAACAGGTAGAAGAATTAATCGACCGGAAAGTTGTCAAAAGGGTAACCACAGACAATGTTCCACCATGTTCAGTATCGGAACTTGATGATACTAAAAAAGGCATAGACGATTTGTGAACGGAATTTAAACTTATGCAGAATAAAGCAGAGAAAGGAGTAGCTTCACAGAATGTAGTGTTGACTAGTAAAGAGGTAATTGTTTTATTGAGGGGAGACTTTCGCGCAAAATGCAATGAGAAGTGCTGGTCTGCATTTGCTCACGTGAGGTTAAGAGCAGATCCATGGGATCCGGGCATAGTCACATTATTCCACAGGGACGTTAACATTCTGTGTTAATGGGCGGAGTAATGACCGTCGGATCCTGAGTTGGGTTCGGTGTTACTTCCATATTCGCTTTCCCACACCGAATTCTCTTCAAGTCTTATACTATCCTGTATTCTGTTCTCATCCTCTTATACTGTCCTATAGTTTAGTACTTCAGCATACTCGTCTTGATGTGGCAGACAAGCAAGAGTTGCAGCAAATCAATCGCTGATATCAAGGTCATACTGCTTCTAGTGGAGGTAGCAGTAAGTGATCTTGTCATTATATACAGTCTTACTTGTTTTAAGGGTGCTAGGATCCCCAGTTATATAATCACCTTGATGGATTTGTTGTTTTATCGAGTCAAGACTGAGGCATTTGGTAATGCCTCGTAATATGTAAGTCAAATGCATGCTCCGCTCTAGTCTTGAGGTAAAAGTGAATTGGCAGCATGCTACGCTCTAGTCTTGATATAAAAGTGAGTTGACAGCATCCTCCACTGTAGTCATCAAGGATCTCGAATCCACATATAGTTAGGTCATATTTTTGCCTAGCCAACCAATGTATAGTTAGATCTGATTTGGACCTAAACGATTGGAGGATACAATGTAATATGAATAACTATATATTTATATTAAAAACAAAGATTCCATGACTTACCAGACAGGAAAGCGCCGGTAGATAGGCACAATAAAAAAACACACACACAAAATTTCGAGCTTTCGCAACCGGCGGCTGCTTCATCAGGAAAGAGGGAAGGAGAAGAAAAGATGAAAGGATGTGGGTTTTAAGGGAGAGGGTAAGGAGTCATTCCAATCCCAGGAGCGGAAAGACTTACCTTAGGGGGAAAAAAGGATAGGCACGCGCACACACACACACACACACACACACACACACACCATGCCTTTCAAACGACCTTCACAGACAAGAGTGAGATTCGTCACCATTGCCATTCCATAGGAGCTGCTAAGACCTATCGTCAGGGACTTCAAAGGTGAAGGTGAGAATGTCCGTTCTGCATGAGATGTTTAACATCATACCTCCTCCGGCTTCTCACTCCAGTCCCGGCGAAGTGGGGATACTGGGGAAGAGGCATGGGAAGGGTTTCCTGCCTTTGGGGCTACCTTCTTTCTATGTTTCGATCATAGCAATCATTTCTACTTTTTCCTTTCTTAAGTCTCTTTTGAGTACCAGTCTATCTTTCCCTCTGTCCATATGCATACACTACTATCGTTGAAGTCTTCTCAATTTCCGTGGTTTTCAATAACCTTCAACTTATTTTCTATAAGCTGGCCAAAGAGTCAGGCTACACAACTACCCATATACATATACACAATGAAACACAAAGACATAAACAGGAAGAGTACAGTTTAAGATAATGTGGGAACTGTCATGTATTACAGGGAGAAAAGTGTGCACAGTGATAGGTAAGTGCACCTGGTTATGTGAGGTGACGGTTCCACATCACGTAAAGGTATGTACAGGGATATATTTATATATGTAGCTAAGAGTATTTATGGTAATGATGATGATATTACACTAGTTTATGCACATGGGAGGGAATGTAACAATACCAGAGAAGGAAAGTTGCTACTCACCATATAGCAGAGATGCTGAGTAGCAATTGGCCCAACAAAAGGATTCACACAATTATACCTTTCGGCCATTAAGGCCTTTCTCTACTCACACACACACACACACACACACACACACACACACACACGAGCAAACACAACTTGCCCACAAGTCTGCAGTCTCAGAGACCTGAAACCACACTTTGAACAGCAGCAGATAGGAGTGGCGACTGGGTAGGGGTAAGGAGGAGGCTGGGGTGGGGAGGGGGAGGGGCAGTATGGTTGGAGTGGCGGTCAGTGAAGTGTTGCAGTTTAAACGGACGGTAGGGGAAGGGGGTAAGTAGTTGAAAGGAGAGAAATAAAAAGAAGAAATTAAAACACTGGATGTGGTGGTGAGGTGACAGCTGTGTAGTGCTGGAATGGGAACAGGGAGGGGGCTGGATGAATGAGGACAGTGACTAATGAAGGTTGAGGCCAGGAGGGTTACAGGAATGTAGGATGTATTGCAGGGAAAGTTCCCACCTGTGCAATTCAGTAAAACTGGTGTTGGTCGGAAGGATCCATATGGCACAGGCTGTGAAGCAGTCATTGAGATGAGGGATATCATGTTCAGCAGTGTGTTCAGCAACAGGGTGGTCCACTTGTTTTTTGGCCACAGTTTGTCGGTGGCCGTTCATGCAGAAAGACAGCTTGTTGGTTGTCATGCCTACACAGAATACAGCACAGTGGTTGCAGCTTAGCTTGTAAATCACAAGACTGTTTTCACAGGTAGCCCTGGCTTTGATGGCATAGGTGATGTTAATGAGCGACTGGAGTAGGTGGTGGTAGGAGGATGTATGGGACAGGTCTTGAATCTAGGTCTATTACAAGGATATGAGCCATGAGGTAAGGGATTGGGTGCAGGGGTTGTGTAAGGATGGATGAGTATATTGTGTAGGTTCGGTGGATGGCAGAATACCACGGTAGAAGGGGTGGGAAGGATAGTGGGTAGGACATTTCTCGTTTCAAGGCATGACGAGAGGTAATCGAAACCCTGGCAGAGAATGTAATTCAGTTGCTCCAGTCCTAGATGGTACTGAGTTATGAGGGGAATGCTCCTCTGTGGCCGGACTGTGGGACATTGGAAGGTGATAGGAGACTGGAAAGATAAGGCACGAGAGATTTGTTTTTGTACAAGGATGTGAATATAATTACGGTCAGTTAAGGCTTCAGTTAGACCCTCAGTATATTTAGAGAGGGACTGCTCGTCACTGCAGATGCGACGACCACGGGTGGCTAGACTGTATGGAAGGGACTTCTTGATATGGAATGGGTGGCAGCTGTCGAAGTGGAGATATTGCTGGTGGTTAGTAGGTTTGATATGAACGGAGGTAGCCATCTCTGAGGTAGAGGTCAACATCTAGGAAGGTGGCTTATTGGGTTGAGTAGGACCAGGTGAAGCAAATGGGGGAGAAGTTGTTGAGGTTCTGGAGGAATGTGAATAAGGTGTCCTCACCTTCAATCCAGATAGCAAAGATGTCATCAATGAATCTGAACCAGGTGAGGGTTTAGGATTCTTGGTTTTTAGGAAGGATTCCTCTAGATGGCCCATTAATAGGTTAGCATAGGATGGTGCCATGTGGGTCCCCATAGCCGTACCATGGATTTTTTTGTAGGTAATGCCTTCAAAGGAGAAGAAATCGTGGGTGAGGATATAGTTGGTCATGGAGACTAGGAAGGAGGTTGTTGGTTTGGAATCCATAGGGCATCTGGAAAGGTAGTGTTCTATAGCAGTAAGGCCATGAGCATTAGGAATGTTAGTGTACAGGGATGTGGCATCAATAGTGGCGAGCAGGGCACAGTATTGTAAAGGGGCAGGAACTCTGGAGAGTCAGTAGAGGTAATGGTTGGTAACTTTTATATAGGAGGATAGGTTCCGGGTAATAGGTTGAAGGTGTTGGAGATTATATAAAGTGTGGTGTCTATTGGGAACATAGGGCTGGAAGAGTAATGGAGGACTCTAAAGAGTTAAAGAAAGTACTGAGCAGCGAGTGTAAGGAGTGAAGTCGGATATTCATTTTTCTAAGAGGTATTCGTATTATAGGGTACATAAAGATGTATGCTAGGGCAATGGACTCTGAAGCCTACTCGGGAAGGATAAGGAAGGCACACCCAGCATTCATTGGTTGGAAAAGGGAAGGTAGGCAGACCCAAGAAAGGTTGACCTTTACTGTGCAGGCAGGGGGGAAGGGGACTGACCTGCACCACAGTATATTAGGAATTTGTTTAAAGGGGCATACCTACCAAAATGGAAGGAGGAAGTGCTTTCATAGTATAAACCTGTATGTGAGATATAGGTACAGTGCCTAAAGGAAAAGGACAGTATCGAGACAAACATCATACATGTTGTGACTCGCCGATCTTTCAAAGTGCCGCCGTGCAGTTACACACATCCTCTGCATGCGGCGCTGTCTGCCAGCCATGCAGCAGCCGTGCCACCTAAGCGGCCAGCCAACCAGCGGCCTCTAGACTTGGACTCAGTGCTGATTTGACTGTTACCGTGTACACATGTCTTACTTTGTTTACTTGATCTGTGACTTACATTATTGTGTCGTCCTTGAAATATATTTGTTCAACTTAATGTTATAACAATACATTTTGTGGAGATTACTCTGGTAAGTTTGAATTCTCATTTCCACTCACAGTGTGCAGTGCTCACCATATTGCGCAATGACCCTGGTAACAGTTAAACTACACCTGGACAACATGCCTGGCAAGAATACAAAATTGTACTGTGAGGTGTCAAGTGGCAGATCACGCCCTTTCATCTCCGTTGCATTTTGTTGGCCATTGTTCGAAGCCTTACATAATTTTTGTCACCCTGGAGTCCGGTCATCATTCAAGCTAGTATCTAAGCTATCCTTGTGGTCAGGGACAGATACTGCTATGACTGGACAAGAACTTGCCAGTGTTGCTAACTTTACAAAATCACCTTACAGGTTCATTCCCCAATCGAAAGGTTCCCGGATGCTGCTTCACATTTCACCGACATTCATCTTGATGTGGTGCACCTGCTAGGGGACTTAGTTGATGCCAGCCTACTGACAGAAACGGATGATCAACGAGTTTCTTTGCAAGTTACAGGAACATGTAAACTGCATTAAACCTAAAAAGGCCTCCTGGCATGATTATCCAACAACTTTTGTGGACAACGAACATGACGGCTTTCCACACATGTTATGTACATAGTGCATCAAGTCATGACTAAAAACACACTGTACTGGAACTACCCATGTCACTACCCATGTCATGCATGTACACACACACACCCACACACACACACACACACACACACACACACACACACACAATGGTTGTTGTGAATGGAAAACAAGCCACCTGTCTTTTAACAGAGTGAAGCCTGCTTACATTTTCAAGAAGGCACCTATGTTGTGGTCGAGTGCTGCAAAGCAGGCACATACGACCCTGACCTCCAGCCCTGCTGCCACAACAAGTTGCTGCAGAACCTACATGCACCACCTACTCTGGACTACATATCCGCTTCCTGGCCTGGCTCAGAAAAGACGCTCCATGTTCTGCTTTCACCAAGGGGGCTACACATGTCAACTGCTATGGTCGCACGCATTACCTCCATTCGCACTGTCCAGAGATGCAGTAGTGATGTGGGTTGCATGACTGAGGAGACAGATGAATGGCTCAAATTGCCAAGTTTGTATCTGCTGTTTGGAGCACTGTGTTAATGTTTATTACTTACACCTTGAAGTTTAACTCATTTACCTTATATTTATTCTGTTCTCTACTTGCTTACATTAGCACATCACCTATAGCATCTGATTCTTTCCCTTCTGTTATTTTGCATTTTTAAAAGTGTTGAAGTTTATTCTCAGCATGTGATTGAGCACTTATTAAGTACGGGTAGCACAACACAATTTATTATTCCTGTCACGAGAATATCAGTGTAAACTCTAGGACCGGAGGAGGGGGGGGGGGGGGGGGGGGGGGGAATAATAAGTCATTTGGCTGTAAATAGCAGCATGAGTCCCAACAACAGTTCACTGCCATACTGGTGTCCATGCAGTGAATACACATAACAGCAAAACTCGCAGCACTTTAAGATGACACCTAGGTCAGTTGTCAAAATATTGTGCAGAAAATTTAAACAACTTGCTGTACCACCTGGAAACTTGTTGATAACAAGGATGAACTTAATGAAGTGCAATGAGCTGAAATGGTGAGTGAAATCCATTTAGAAACACTAAACCTGTAACATTATGAATGCACGGGTATGCATAAAAATCTAAGGCAGACAACAATTCTTAATCAAATCTCCTGCTTATCAACAGTCATCTAAAGCAACTGAGCTTTTCTAGCTTATCTGCAGGACCAGCCCAAACTTTCAGTTTCACTATCACTTGTTATCCCTATGGCAGTGGAAGACCTAGTTCTACATGTCCATTACACGGCTTGTCCTATTCCCAATAGGAGAATTTCTGACTCTTTATTCCCAAAAATTGGGTAAAAACAGAAACAACACTGAATTTTAGGGTTAGACTTAAGAGTTTGGATGGCCCATTTGGTTGAGGTGACAACTTGCAATAAGCAGGAGAACTATCATGGTCTGGTGTAAATGTTCCTTTCTCGTGACACACTATGTGAACATATTCAGAGAAGGTTCTAAACTTATCATTTCCAATGGCTGTTCAGTAGAACTTTTCTCACTATCTGAAATGTAATGACGTGGAGCATACACTTGTTCTCTCCGTCTCCTACAGTAAATAAAAGCTAATTTTCGTTCTTACTGCAATTCACTTTCAGTAAGCAATTATCTGGTAGATATCAAACTTACTTCACAACCTATGTTACTCTGGGTCTTATTATTCACAGAGTTTTTATGTTTACATGATTATAATGGTGTAGTTAGTTTTGTTGACAAATTTTTATTTTACAGGAGTATCATGCACCTTATTTAAGTAGACCCTTACAGATGAATCTCTGTTGAAACATTGACCTTTATTGATTTGAGGTACTATGTTTCCTGACATACAAATGTATCCAGGCTTACCTAAGATATTGTATGTAACTGGCACACAGTGTTTCAGGATACAAACCACACCTGTCACTGAGTGAACTGCCCTATGTTTGGCTTAGTACAAGTCTTTGTAGTATCTCTTCCTAAAGTTAACTTAGTGCCTGACAAAAAATGTGAAGCAATCTGGAGACATGATCAGATGACAATGTAATTCATACACGTACACCCCACTGACAGAGATATACATTTACATTGATTAGAGTTAAAATGCTCTTTGACAGGAAGAACAGACACCAAAGTGCATTAGAGCTGCTCATGTTGAGTATTGTTACCAGGCCTGGTAAGGTGAGACACGTAAACAGCTTCAGTTGTTGAGTGATCACTGTGGAGGACATTGAGCATATTTACATGATAAAGCAATATCAGCACAGGGAGCGAAAGGCTATTGACAATTTGTACAGAAAACAGATGGCAGTTACAAGAGTCGAGGGGCATGAAAGGGAAGCAGTGGTTGGGAAGGGAGTGAGACAGGGTTGTAGCGTCTCCCTGATGTTATTCAATCTGTGTATTGAGCAAGCAATAAAGGAAACAAAAGAAAAATTCGGAGTAGGTGTTAAAATCCATGGAGAAGAAATAAAATCTTTGAGCTTCGCCGATGACATTGTAATTCTGTCAGAGACAGCAAAGGACTTGGAAGAGCAGTTGAACAGAATGAACAGTGTCTTGAAAGAAGGATATAAGATTAACTTCAATAAAAGCAACATGAGGATAATGGAATGTAGTTGAATTAAATCGGGTGATGCTGAAGGAATTAGATTAGGGAATGAGACACTTAAAGTAGTAAAGGAGTTTTACTATTTGGGGAGCAAAATAACTGATGATTGTAGAGAGGATATAAAATGTAGACTGGCAATGACAAGGTAAGCATTTCTGAAGAAGAGAAATTTGTTAACATCGAGTATAGATTTAAGTGTCAGGAAGTCATTTCTGAATGTATTTGTATGGAGTGTAGCCATGTATGGAAGTGAAACATGGACGATAAATAGTTTGGACAAGAAGAGATTAGAAGCTTTCAAAATGTGGTGCTATAGAAGAATGCTGAAGATTAGATGGGTAGATCACATAACTAATGAGGAGGTACTGAATAGAATTGGGGAGAAGAGGAGTTTGTGGCACAACTTGACTAGAAGAAGGGATTGGTTGGTAGGACATGTTCTGAGGCATCAAGGGATCACTAATTTCGCATTGGAGGGCAGCGTGGAGGGTAAAAATCGTAGAGGGAGACCAAGAGATGAATACACCCAGCAGATTCAGAAAGATGTAGGTTGCAGTAAGTACTGGGAGATGAAGAAGCTTGCACAGGATAGAGTAGCATGGAGAGCTGCATCAAACCAGTGTCAGGACTGAAGACCACAACAACATAAGTTTTGATTTGGACCATGATACAGAAAATAAAATACATAAATTCCAAGCAGTCTGTGGTACCATTAGTGGAATATTGGGCCATAAAGTACAAAAAGAAACCATCATGAAATTCTATAAAGTAATGGTGGTTCATATATTATCAAAGGGCTGCACAAGAAGAGATATGATTAGAAACAAAGATATTAGAACAGAATTAAATACATTTTCATCATGAATGAAAAAATTCAAAAATACCATGAAAATTGGGAACACCACCTCATAATAATACTGTTGTTGTTGTTGTTGTTGTCTTCAGTCTTGAGACTGGTTTGATGCAGCTCTCCATGCTACTCTATCCTGTGCAAGCTGCTTCATCTCCCAGTACCTACTGCAACCTACATCCTTCTGAATCTGCTTAGTGTACTCATCTCTCGTCTCCCTCTACGATTTTTACCCTCCACGCTGCCCTCCAACACTAAATTTGTGATCCCTTGATGCCTCAAAACATGTCCTACCAACCGATCCCTTCTTCTAGTCAAGTTGTGCCACAAACTTCTCTTCTCCCCAATCCTATTCAATACCTCCTCATTAGTTACGTGATCTATCCACCTTATCTTCAGTATTCTTCTGTAGCACCACATTTCGAAAGCTTCTATTCTCTTCTTGTCCAAACTAGTTATTGTCCATGTTTCACTTCCATACATGGCTACACTCCAAACAAATACTTTCAGAAACGACTTCCTGATACATAAATCTATATTTGATGTTAACAAATTTCTCTTCTTCAGAAACGCTTTCCTTGCCATTGCTAGTCTACATTTTATATCCTCTCTACTTCGACCATCATCAGTTATTTTACTTCCTAAATAGCAAAACTCCTTTACTACTTTAAGTGTCTCATTTCCTAATCTAATTCCCTCAGCATCACCTGATTTAATTTGACTACATTCCATTATCCTCGTTTTGCTTTTGTTGATGTTCATCTTATATCCTCCTTTCAAGACACTGTCCATTCCGTTCAACTGCTCTTCCAAGTCCTTTGCCGTCTCTGACAGAATTACAATGTCATCGGCGAACCTCAAAGTTTTTACTTCGTCTCCATGAATTTTAATACCTACTCCAAATTTTTCTTTTGTTTCCTTTACTGCTTGCTCAATATACAGATTGAATAACATCGGGGAGAGGCTACAACCCTGCCTCACTCCTTTCCCAACCACTGCTTCCCTTTCCTGCCCTTCGACTTTTATGACTGCCATCTGGTTTCTGTACAAATTGTAAATAGCCTTTCGCTCCCTGTATTTTACCCCTGCCACCTTTAGAATTTGAAAAAGAGTATTCCAGTCAACATTGTCCAAAGCTTTCTCTAAGTCTACAAATGCTACAAACGTAGGTTTGCCTTTTCTTAATCTTTCTTCTAAGATAAGTCGTAAGGTCAGTATTGCCTCATGTGTTCCAACATTTCGACGGAATCCAAACAGATCCTCCCCGAGGTCCGCATCTACCAGTTTTTCCATTCTTCTGTAAAGAATTCGCGTTAGTATTTTGCAGCTGTGACTTATTAAACTGATAGTTCGGTAATTTTCACATCTGTCAGCACCTGCTTTCTTTGGGATTGGAATTATTATATTCTTCTTGAAGTCTGAGGGTATTTCACCTGTCTCATACATCTTGCTCACCAGCTGGTAGAGTTTTGTCATGACTGGCTCTCCCAAGGCCGTCAGTAGTTCTAATGGAATGTTGTCTACTCCTGGGGCCTTGTTTCAACTCAGGTCTTTCAGTGCTCTGTCAAACTCTTCACGCAGTATCGTATCTCCCATTCCGTCTTCATCTACATCCTCTTCCATTTCCATAATATTGTGCTCAAGTATATCACCCTTGTATAAACCTTCTATATACTTCTTCCACCTTTCTGCCTTCCCTTCTTTGCTTAGAACTGGGTTGCCATCTGAGCTCTTGATATTCAACACGTGGTTCTCTTCTCTCCAAAGATCTCTTTAATTTTCCTGTAGGCAGTATCTATCTTACCCCTAGAGAGATAAGCTTCTACATCCTTACATTTGTCCTCTAGCCATCCCTGTTTAGCCATTTTGCACTTCCTGTCGATCTCATTTTTGAGACGTCTGCATTCCTTTTTGCCTGCTTCATTTACTGCATTTTTATATTTTCTCCTTTCATCAATTAAATTCAATATTTCTTCTGTTACCCAAGGATTTCTAGCAGCCCTCGTCTTTTTACCTACTTTATCCTCTGCTGCCTTCACTACTTCATCCCTCAGAGCTACCCATTCTTCTTCTACTGTATTTCTTTCCCCTATTCCTGTCAATTGACCCCTTATGCTCTCCCTGAAACTCTGTACAACCTCTGGTTCTTTCAGTTTATCCAGGTCCCATCTCCTTAATTTCCCACAGTTTTGCAGTTTCTTCAGTTTTAATCTACAGGTCATAACCAATAGATTGTGGTCCGAGTCCACATCTGCCCCTGGAAATGTCTTACAACTCAAAACCTGGTTCCTAAATCTCTGTCTTACCATTATATAATCTATTTGATACCTTTTAGTATCTCCAGGGTTCTTCCACGTATACAACCTTCTTTCATGATTCTTAAACCAAGTGTTAGCTATGATTAAGTTGTGCTCTGTGCAAAATTCTACTAGGCGGCTTCCTCTTTCATTTCTTAGCCCCAATCCATATTCACCTACTATGTTTCCTTCTCTCCCTTTTCCTACTGCCGAATTCCAGTCACCCATGACTATCAAATTTTCGTCTCCCTTCACTACCTGAATAATTTCTTTTATCTCATCATACATTTCTTCAATTTCTTCGTCATCTGCAGAGCTAGTTGGCATATAAACTTGTACTACTGTAGTAGGTGTGGGCTTCGTATCTATCTTGGCCACAATAATGCGTTCACTATGCTGTTTGAAGTAGCTTACCCGCATTCCTATTTTCCTATTCATTATTAAACCTACTCCTGCATTACCCCTATATGATTTTGTGTTTATAACCCTGTAATCACCTGACCAGAAGTCTTGTTCCTCCTGCCACCGAACTTCACTAATTCCCACTATATCTAACTTTAACCTATCCATTTCCCTTTTTAAATTTTCTAACCTACCTGCCCGATTAAGGGATCTGACATTCCACGCTCCGATCCGTAGAACGCCAGTTTTCTTTCTCCTGATAACGACATCCTCCTGAGTAGTCCCCGCCCGGAGATCCGAATGGGGGACTATTTTACCTCCGGAATATTTTACCCAAGAGGATGCCATCATCATTTAATCATGCAGTAAAGCTGCATGTCCTCGGGAAAAATTACGGCTGTAGTTTCCCCTTGCTTTCAGCCATTCACAGTACCAGCACAGCAAGGCCGTTTTGGTTAATGTTGCAAGGCCAGATCAGTCAATCATCCAGACTGTTGCCCCTGCAACTACTGAAAAGGCTGCTGCCCCTCTTCAGGAACCACACGTTTGTCTGGCCTCTCAACAGATACCCCTCCGTTGTGGTTGCACCTATGGTACGGCCATCTGTATCGCTGAGGCACGCAAGCCTCCCCACCAACGGCAAGGTCCATGGTTCATGGGGGGGGGGGGGGTAATAATACTAATACTAAGCCCTAGAATTCCTCAAAAGACCCTGAACCACAAGCCAAATGAGAAAAGAGGTTTTGCAAGACCTAGAAAAAGATTTTTTTGCGAGTTCAAAACAGACAACAGTCTAACTCTTGAAAGGAAGATGATGATAGCAGCAAAAGAGAAATGTTATTGAATTTATTTTTTATTTACAGCTTTGAACTTTGAAAATTATTGAGAAAAAAGGAAGGAAGATTGGGGTTTAATGCCCCACAGACAATGCAATTATTAGAGAAGAAAGAGAAGCTTGGATTGGAAAAGGAAATGAGCCATGCACCTTCAAAGGGAACATTCCAGCACATACAGAAAAGCACAAGAAAGCTAAATCTGCATCAGCAAAGGGAATCTGAACTGCCCCCTCACTTGGTGAAATTACAAAATTTCAGGAGTACCTGAAAAGTGAACCTTAGAATTCTTTAGGTATAAAAACTGTGCTGGTTGTTTGTTCTTTGTAAACAATTTATATTATTATTGATTATTATTTTTTACAATGTTTTGTGATTTAATTTTAACTTATCATTTGGCCAATGTGCCAGGAAAACAATTTACTGGTTGCAATAAACTTCTATTGGGAATTTGGCAGCTTCATTTTAAAACTAAAACCATTATTTACAGTTATGCAATTTAATGTACAAAACGATTTTATTCAAATTGACAATACTGGTCATGGAAGCCTTTGCACATAAATTTACTAGTTGTTTTAATACCAAATTCAGAGACAACTGTACCTGTAAACAAGTTGTGAATGGTAGTGGCAACATGCATTTAATCTTATTGGAAACATTAGTAGGCACAAGTGCTCTAAAGCTGGACATATTTAAAAATAAGATTGACAGAAAATGCTAACTGCCAAAGCAGGAACTGCTAGAGATGAAATAAAAAACTGTAGAAGCTGCATGATTATTGGAAAGATAGACCCCCCCATGAACCATGGACCTTGCCGTTGGTGGGGAGGCTTGCGTGCCTCAGCGATACAGATGGCCGTACCGTAGGTGCAACCACAACGGAGGGGTATCTGTTGAGAGGCCAGACAAACGTGTGGTTCCTGAAGAGGGGCAGCAGCCTTTTCAGTAGTTGCAGGGGCAACAGTCTGGATGATTGACTGATCTGGCCTTGCAACATTAACCAAAACGGCCTTGCTGTGCTGGTACTGCGAACGGCTGAAAGCAAGGGGAAACTACAGCCGTAATTTTTCCCGAGGACATGCAGCTTTACTGTATGATTAAATGATGATGGCATCCTCTTGGGTAAAATATTCCGGAGGTAAAATAGTCCCCCCGTTCGGATCTCCGGGCGGGGACTACTCAGGAGGATGTCGTTATCAGGAGAAAGAAAACTGGCGTTCTACGGATCGGAGCGTGGAATGTCAGATCCCTTAATCGGGCAGGTAGGTTAGAAAATTTAAAAAGGGAAATGGATAGGTTACAGTTAGATATAGTGGGAATTAGTGAAGTCCGGTGGCAGGAGGAACAAGACTTCTGGTCAGGTGACTACAGGGTTATAAACACAAAATCATATAGGGGTAATGCAGGAGTAGGTTTAATAATGAATAGGAAAATAGGAATGCGGGTAAGCTACTACAAACAGCATAGTGAACGCATTATTGTGGCCAAGATAGATACGAAGCCCACACCTACTACAGTAGTACAAGTTTATATGCCAACTAGCTCTGCAGATGATGAAGAAATTGAAGAAATGTATGATGAAATAAAAGAAAATATTCAGATAGTGAAGGGAGACGAAAATTTAATAGTAATGGGTGACTGGAATTCGAGTGTAGGAAAAGGGAGAGAAGGAAACATAGTAGGTGAATATGGATTGGGGCTAAGAAATGAAAGAGGAAGCCGCCTAGTAGAATTTTGCACAGAGCACACAACTTAATCATAGCTAACACTTGGTTTAAGAATCATGAAAGAAGGTTGTATACGTGGAAGAACCCTGGAGATACTAAAAGGTATCAGATAGATTATATAATGGTAAGACAGAGATTTAGGAACCAGGTTTTAAGTTTTAAGACATTTCCAGGGGCAGATGTGGACTCTGACCACAATCTATTGGTTATGACCTGTAGATTAAAACTGAAGAAACTGCAAAAATGTGAGAAATTAAAGAGATGGGACCTGGATAAACTGAAAGAACCAGAGGTTGTACAGAGTTTCAGAGAGAGCATAAGGGAACAATTGACAGGAATAGGGGAAAGAAATACAGTAGAAGAAGAATGGGTAGCTCTGAGGGATGTAGTAGTGAAGGCAGCAGAGGATAAAGTAGGTACAAAGACGAGGGCTGCTAGAAATCCTTGGGTAACAGAAGAAATATTGAATTTAATTGATGAAAGGAGAAAATATAAAAATGCAGTAAATGAAGCAGGCAAAAAGGAATGCAGACGTCTCAAAAATGAGATCGACAGGAAGTGCAAAATGGCTAAACAGGGATGGCTAGAGGACAAATGTAAGGATGTAGAAGCTTATCTCACTAGGGGTAAGAAAGATACTGCCTACAGGAAAATTAAAGAGACCTTTGGAGAGAAGAGAACCACGTGTATGAATATCAAGAGCTCAGATGGCAGCCCAGTTCTAAGCAAAGAAGGGAAGGCAGAAAGGTGGAAGGAGTATATAGAAGGTTTATACAAGGGCGATGTACTTGAGGACAATATTATGGAAATGGAAGAGGATGTAGATGAAGACGAAATGGGTGATACGATACTGCGTGAAGAGTTTGACAGAGCACTGAAAGACCTGAGTCGAAACAAGGCCCCAGGAGTAGACAACATTCCATTAGAACTACTGACGGCCTTGGGAGAGCCAGTCATGACAAAACTCTACCAGCTGGTGAGCAAGATGTATGAGACAGGCGAAATACCCTCAGACTTCAAGAAGAATATAATAATTCCAATCCCAAAGAAAGCAGGTGCTGACAGATGTGAAAATTACCGAACTATCAGTTTAATAAGCCATGGCTGCAAAATACTAACGCGAATTCTTTACAGACGAATGGAAAAACTGGTAGATGCAGACCTCGGGGAGGATCTGTTTGGATTCCGTCGAAATGTTGGAACACGTGAGGCAATACTGACCTTACGACTTATCTTAGAAGAAAGATTAAGAAAAGGCAAACCTATGTTTCTAGCATTTGTAGACTTAGAGAAAGCTTTTGACAATGTTGACTGGAATACTCTTTTTCAAATTCTAAAGGTGGCAGGGGTAAAATACAGGGAGCGAAAGGCTATTTATAATTTGTACAGAAACCAGATGGCAGTTATAAGAGTCGAGGGGCATGAAAGGGAAGCAGTGGTTGGGAAAGGAGTGAGACAGGGTTGTAGCCTCTCCCCAATGTTATTCAATCTGTATATTGAGCAAGCAGTAAAGGAAACAAAAGAAAAATTTGGAGTAGGTATTAAAATTCATGGAGACGAAGTAAAAACTTTGAGGTTCGCCGATGACATTGTAATTCTGTCAGAGACGGCAAAGGACTTGGAAGAGCAGTTGAACGGAATGGACAGTGTCTTGAAAGGAGGATATAAGATGAACATTAACAAAAGCAAAACGAGGATAATGGAATGTAGTCAAATTAAATCGGGTGATGCTGAGGGAATTAGATTAGGAAATGAGACACTTAAAGTAGTAAAGGAGTTTTGCTATTTAGGAAGTAAAATAACTGATGATGGTCGAAGTAGAGAGGATATAAAATGTAGACTGGCAATGGCAAGGAAAGCGTTTCTGAAGAAGAGAAATTTGTTAACATCAAATATAGATTTATGTATCAGGAAGTCGTTTCTGAAAGTATTTGTTTGGAGTGTAGCCATGTATGGAAGTGAAACATGGACAATAACTAGTTTGGACAAGAAGAGAATAGAAGCTTTCGAAATGTGGTGCTACAGAAGAATACTGAAGATAAGGTGGATAGATCACGTAACTAATGAGGAGGTATTGAATAGGATTGGGGAGAAGAGAAGTTTGTGGCACAACTTGACTAGAAGAAGGGATCGGTTGGTAGGACATGTTTTGAGGCATCAAGGGATCACAAATTTAGCATTGGAGGGCAGCGTGGAGGGTAAAAATCGTAGAGGGAGACCGAGAGATCAGTACACTAAGCAGATTCAGAAGGATGTAGGTTGCAGTAGGTACTGGGAGATGAAGCAGCTTGCACAGGATAGAGTAGCATGGAGAGCTGCATCAAACCAGTCTCAGGACTGAAGACAACAACAACAACAGATGCCACTTAAAGGAAAATTAAAGAAGCCTTAGGAGAAGTATTTGTATTAATTATCAAGGCGACAGCTGGAAAGCCAGTCTAATCTGAGAGGAGAATGATGAAAAATGGTAGGGAAGAAACTAACACAATAAGCTCTCAATATAAAATAATATTAGTCATGCTTTAAAAATGCACACTGGTCATTTTTGAGAGGTGGATCAATGTGACAGAGACACACAAAACACTCTGTGACTTAATGAAAAATGTACTCAACCCAATCCCACACAAGCCAGGACCTAACAGGTATGAATATTACCTAACAATCTATATTAAAAACAAAGATTCCAAGACTTACCAAGCGGGAAAGCGCCGGCAGACAGGCACATGAACAAAACACACACACAGAATTACGAGCTTTCGCAACTGGCAGTTGCTTCGTCAGGAAAGAGGGAGGGAGAGGGAAAAATGAAAGGATGTGGGTTTTAAGGGAGAGGGTAAGGAGTCATTCCAATCCCGGGAGCGGAAAGACTTCCCTTAGGGGAAAAAAAGGACAGGTGTACACTCGCACACATACACACACACATATCCATCCGCACATACACAGACACAGGACAGGTGTACACTCGCACACATACACACACACATATCCATCCGCACATACACAGACACAGGTGTCTGTGTATGTGCGGATGGATATGTGTGTGTGTATGTGTGCGAGTGTACACCTGTCCTTTTTTTCCCCTAAGGGAAGTCTTTCCGCTGCCGGGATTGGAATGACTCCTTACCCTCTCCCTTAAAACCCACATCCTTTCATTTTTCCCTCTCCCTCCCTCTTTCCTGACGAAGCAACTGCCAGTTGCGAAAGCTCGTAATTCTCTGTGTGTGTTTTGTTCATGTGCCTGTCTGCCGGCGCTTTCCCGCTTGGTTAGTCTTGGAATCTTTGTTTTTAATATATTTTTCCCATGTGGAAGTTTCTTTCTGTTTTATTTACCTAACAATCTGTTTAATGCACTGTAGTCCAAAATACTAACATGAATTACTTACAGAATAATGGAAATAAGCATATCAAAGAGATGATCAGTTACAGAGATGTAACAACATGAGAGAGAATATTTTCACCAAACAACTTATTTTATAAGATAGACTGAGGAATGGCTGACCTATATTTATAGCATTTGTAGATTTATTTATTTTTAAGATTCTGACAATGTTGATGGTAACAAACTTTTCGAAATTCCGAAGGTAAAACAGATAAATTGCATGAAACAGAAGATTATATACCACTTATACAGAAATCATACAGCAGTTGTAAGATTGAAAGGACTCAAAAGGGAGGCAGAAGTTGAGATGGTACTCAGACAGGGCTGTAGCCTACCACCAACGTTATTAAATCTGTACACTGAGCAAGCAGTAAAGGAACCCCAAGAGACATTTAGAAAGGATGTTGAAGTTCAAGGAGACGACATTACAGTTTTAAGTTCTGTTGATGCAATTTTGTCAGTGACTTCTAAGAACTCTGAAGATTAGTTAACCAGAATGTGTAGTGCCTTGAAAAAAAAGGTTACTAGATCAACACTGAGAAAATTTAAATATATAGGTAACTGTATGTAATTGACTTAAATTTGTTGCTGCTATGGGAATTAGATTCATAATATGTGATATCGGCAGAAGACATAAAGAGAATATAAAAAAGAAACACTTATAAAACTTAAAGGGTATATTAGTACAAAACAGACAATGCGAATGTGCCTTGCTTTTATGCAGAAGGTAACTGCACAGATCTCAGTCGGCACTGAGATTTCAATAAATTTGGAATAATATTTTCAATTGAAACTGTGAATGGGTCACACTGACACATAGGCCTATATTATTCTACAATTATTGATTTAAACATCATATTTCAATCATCAACTACAGACTGCACCAAAAGAAAATGAATAGACAAATTTAAACTGCACAAAAGACATGGTAATAATTTGTAGACACTGAGTTTAGGAAACACCCTCATTGCTCATCCATCAGGGTATTTCCTTGTTGGGATTTACAGACCATCATAAACAATACCACTAAAACCTTACACATTTTTATGATAAATTGCATAATACTAGGAACAGCAACCGCTTCCATTAGTTTCCATTTCCACATTTTCTCAAAATTAACATTAATATTTATGCTAGTTGTATGGCAACATTTACATAAAGTTCAGGCCCTAAAGTCAATGTAGCATGTACTAAGAGAACAATAATCAAGGAAAAAAGTGCATGTACACCATCACACTCATTAATATCACAGTGTTACACACTGAAAGTATTGCTGATTCAGCAACCCACTAAAATGAAGAAAATATGCTTTCTTATTAGAATGCTGATAGAAAATTTGCCTCTTAAAGATCACTTTATTACCTCTAGGGCAGCTGCATTCTGGAAGATGCATATAGGAAGTTTAACAACTTCCCACAATATAACACTTTTCGAGGGCTGCAAATGATGTCTTATAGTAAGGAAGAGAATATACGACCATCTGGAACGCGAGATAAACATTTAAACAACATTTTCATTCATGATTATGAAAAGTACGTTTCACATTATATACTTGCCCCAAGAACTGGACAACGTTATATGCGAAAAGATACGCTGTGCCTAGAGTTCCGGGCCCTTTACGCACGTTCGTTTGTGATTTCTTGGCCATTTCGCTGAGATATTCAAATACCACCCACTTGCTGCTCAGTCAACAAACAGGTATGCAAGAACCCAAGTGGGAAACTTGTTTAAAAGCTGACTGGCAATATTGTAATATGCTGCCAACACAAAACTGTATATTCAACCATCGAAATACTAGACCCAACACAAACAATAAACAGGTACAGGGTAATGAGTGCTAACTGGTATTTATTCTTTAAAGCGGTTTTCTATTATAACTGTAACACACAGCAATGTACGAATTCAAATCCAGTCGCCTTTTATAGACTCCGTAAGTCTGGGCGTCATAAACAAATATTGTACGATGCAAGCGGCTTTGCGCACGATGAAAATTCTCTGCATAAATTAGCCCTACATCTATTGCGAGATTGAAAGTGTCAGAATGAAACCCATAAAAATGCTATGCTTTAAAGCCATTATTACAACGGAAACCAAAACAGTATCTACAGGAAATGTCAACAGAATTGTACATTTACGACAGTGTGAATGATTGTTTATTTTCCTCAGGCTGACACTTATCAAACAAGTACAACCGAATCCGATATAGAGATAACATGTTTTTCTCTATATTAAATTATCAGCAAATATCTGTTAATTTTGCGAGTAATGTTGGCAAAATGCACACCGGCATTTCGAACCAAGATAATGCAATGAACTAGGTCCTGTGTGATCGATAGAGAAAAATCGATCTATGAATTTGTATAAATGAAAAATAATCAATTTTTGAAAATATAATGTAATTGGACAGATAAAAATCTACTTACCAAGCGCTGGCATGAAAGCACACATATAAAGGTATTTACATTTACAAGATTTTGGGGCCGCTGGCTCCTTCTTCAGGCAGAAGGGTTGAAGGGGAAGACAAAGGAGCGAAGGAAAAGAGCTGGTGAGGTTTAGAAAATGGGGAGGGTTCGGAAAAGTCGCCCAGAACCCCGAATCAGGAGAGACTTACAGGATGGATGAGAAGGAAAGATTGATTGTTGGGGATTGAACTGGACTGGTCTGTATCTCTACATCTAGGACACCTTTCTGGAGACCAGTTGTTCTGGACCGAATTATGTGTAATGTCACCCCGCTGCCTTGTTTCATAGATATGAAAAGGTTCATTTAATGTTTATGAGCTGTCTGTGTTTCATTGGTCGATCTTAATGAATGATGTAACACAATGAATCCAAACAAATAGCAGTGTCATAATGCCAAGTCTCTTAAAACGTTGCGTGCATTATTCATAATATCTCAGATTACATATTATACGTACGAGTATTACCCTTTTTTTGCGTTTTGTAGATGGGTGAGTTACCTCAAAATATGATTCCATATGGTAATCTGGAGCAAAAGTAAGAATAATATGCTTATATAAAGAATAATTTGATGACTGATTTGCTGAATACCGTTACAACATAACACACAGTTTACACCTTATTAGAGATATAATTGATATGTATGTTCATTTAAGATTTTCTTCAAGCCGTATACCAAGAAACGTAACAGAGTTTGGATCGCTCTTGGTTGTTTAGGAGTGTGCCAGAGATTCTTGTCATCAAAAACTGGTTAGTATGGCCTGAAGTTGGATTCGTATCTATTTCATCCATATGTAACAGAAACAGTATGGCCGCAGCGTTGAGTCTCGTAGCACATCATATGTAACAGACATAATTTCAGAGGAGTGCACAGTACACTGATGAACATCAGTATTCTTTTTTTTAAATTCATTTCAACTTTTTGTACTCTGTTTGACAGATATGATTCTAACCATTGATTTGCAGTTCTCTTCCTCTTTTATTAGGTATCTTTCTAAGGAGTATCGTGTGGTCGACAATATCAAAAACTTTAGACCGATTTTAAGAAATATCAGTAGCAATTTCTTTATTATCTAATGATTTTAAAGTTTTGTTGAGATGTTCATACACCACTGTGGTTTTTTTTCTAAAGTAATGCTGGTGATTTGTTATTATACAGAATTCGTTAATAAAACTTTCCAATCTGGTATAAGACAATTTTTCAAAAAAGCAATATTTCAAACTTTTTTTTCAGACTAAATTTTCATTCTACAGCAGCAAAGCAAAAAGCAAAACTCTGCGTTCTAGACCAGCTGGGTCAATTGGAAGCGATCGATGGCCATTTCAGCCTTTGCAGATTAAAACTGTGTGCAGACTGGGATCCAGGCAAATGCTCTATCCACTGAGCTATCCAGGCATGACTCAAAAGCGCCTCAAAGCCTTACTGTGGCAAGCACCTCTCTCTTACTTTCCTAACTTCACATAAGTTCTTCTGTGTGCTCTGTCAGACTAGCATTCCTGGAAGAAAGGATGTAGAGGAGATGTGGCTTATTCACAACTTAGGGCTTGTTTCCATGCTGAATTCGCCTCCCCCCTCCAGCACTAAAGTGTGTTCTGGCTTGAGATTCCTGATAGATTAAAGGCCATTTCACATTGGCTGTCACATCACGTCATGTCAAAACATTCCTCAGTGCGTCCCAAATGGCGGAACTGACAGTTTTCTGTCGTCTCGTTGCCACTGTACGCTTGTACCATGGGAAGCAAGGAGAGGATGTTGTTTGGTGGCTGGTAACCTCTTTCTATAACAGAACGGCGCCCATGTATTAACAGGGTTCTTTATTCATCAGAATAAGATAGCTACCTAACTTAAGCTAGTTGTGGTAGTACAAGGTCTTCCTTAATAGTTCACTTTAGCCTCACTGCTGGTGAAGAACTCGTCCCGCTATGCACACTACTCTGGCCACTATGTGCTGCCTGAGACAGAGACTCTGATTGCAGTTGCTACTTTCTGGAGTACGGCTAAAGACTCGACTCATTGACTCACTGGATGACTGATTCAAACTGACTGGGCCCTCCTGTCTGTGGTGGCGATCTAAATACTGGTGGTTGAGAGGGCATTGTCAGCACATTGCCTGCAAGTCTGTTTTTGGCCTCTATCGAATTTCTCACAATCTCTTTGCCGCCCGATGGGCTGATGACAGCACATTCCTCCGACCTCGAAATGCCACACAGTTGTAGTGTAGCGAGGCTGCGAACGACAACAGGGAGGGAGGCAGGACGCTGGATGTAGAGATGAGCTGGGAGCTGTAGCTGTGGAGGACAAAGTACTCCCAACCGTACCCCACCATCTGGTTGTGAGGCAACAAGAACATCCTCTGGAAAACTGCTGCCATGGCACATGTCCAGGCCTGAGGGCATTTTCTGGGGCAATGCCGGCAACGGCGACGGCGAGGGCGGGTCCAGGTCCACCGAGTCAGCGACTGGTCGAGAGCGCTTCGTCCATCCGCTCCCCCTGGGGTGCCCTGGTGGCACCAGTGGACGGCTGCAAGGGCTGCCCCGTCCTGTGAGCCCTTGAATCTGGGGAAGAAAAGCATCAGAATCAGGGGCAAATGACTTGCACGAATTTGGTTCTGATGGTGGCACTGCAGACCATCGGGACATGTAATCAAATACATAGAAGAGCCTTTGCGTTCCTGGATTACACCTCTTTCCATGCACCCACAGTTGCCATAAACATGAAAAGAAGAAGATCGTGCAGCGCAAATCGATACTCATGGATCATGGGCTGCACCAGATGCTGTGATGGGTGTAGCAGCGTCAGATTGTAGTGGCCATGCAGATGTTCTGCAGTTAAATGGTCTGTCTCGTGGGTTCGGGTGATAGGAGGCGAGAAAGAGTTGCAGCACTTGTTCGCGTGTGTGGGTGGCACGAAGCTTGGCCATATGTTGCTTAAAAGAAAGCATTCTGCTTCTCCATTGGACTGTGGGTGAAACGAAGAACTTGTGAGATGACAAATGCCGTTTCATTCACAAAATTGTTCAAAATCACATGAAGTAAACTGTGGTCCAGTGCCCAACACAAGTACTTCGGGCAAACTTTCGACGAAAAATATTGAGGTCAACGCTTGAATGGTGCTACGTGATGTGGTAGAGTTCATAGACAGCACAAATGGGAACTTGGTATAAGAGTCTACTGCTATGAGCCACCTAGTCCTGTAAAGTCTATGGGCACTCGTTGCCGTGGCGATTGAGTCTTACGCCAAGCTAAGAACCTCTGCGGCGTCTCGGATTGGTTTTCCGCGCACTGTGACGTCATTTGTTCAGTGTGGGCGCACTAACTGTTTAGTGGGAACAATTCTCCAATGTCCTTGGTGGATCAATCGCATGCAATCTTTTTACAACACTTTGGGAATAAGCGCACGTGATTTTTCACTGTCATTTTGAACTAGAATCACACCCTGTTGAATTGAAAGGTTATGGCGTCATGCAAAATATCGGCGGACAACTGAGTTCTGGATATTGTTCAATGAAGGCGGCCAAAATATGCGAATGTAATGCAACAAAATCCTGAGATCTGGGTCAGCTTCCGTGGTCTGTGCAATTTTTCTGCAGTGTAATGGAAAAGATTCCAACAGTTCAGAGTCCTGCACATCGATTTGGCAAGAAGATGTGGGAGATGCATCAAAATCAGAGTATGGGCCAATTGGAAGGCGAGACAGGGCGTCTGCATTGCGATGCTTTGCTGTAGGTCTGTACACAGTTTCATACTGATACTGTGAAAGCAACAAAGCCCAGCGCTGCAATTTTTGAGCAGTGCGTCTAGGAACCGGCTTTGATGGATGAAACAAGGACTGCAAAGGCTTATGATCTGTCACTATATAGAACTTGTGACCATACAAATAGTGATGGAATTTGGTCACAGAGTAGCGAGAGCCTCTTTTTCAATTTGAGAATAATTGCACTGAGTTTGAGTGAGCACCTTTCAGGCAAACGCAATATGTCTGTCTTGTGCACCAATTCTGGGCGAAAGTACAGTGCCGATTCCGTAGGAAGAAGTGCCGACTTTGCAAAACTACTGTCCTGGCAGGGTCAAAATTCACTAAACATCTGTCATTAAGCAAAGCATTTTTGAGTTTCTGAAAGACGTGTTGACAGTTTTAGTCAACATAAAAGATACATTTTCGTGACGCAAGCGATGCAATGGAGCCGCGATCTGAGCGGCATTCGATATGAATCGAATGTAGTATGTCATCTTGCCTAATGCTGATTGCAGTTCAGACACATTGCGAGTAACAGGCAGGTCACGGATTGCAAGCAAATGAGATTGAAGAGGGTGCACACCCTGACTGTTTATCACGTGACCTAAGTACTGTAGTTCAGTTTGAAAAAAGTCACACATTTAGAGACAGCACATCTGTCTTGCTTCTGACAACACTCGAAAAAGAGTATTCAAATTGGCAATGTGTTTCTCTGGTGCACGGCCTGAGACGTCAGTATCGTAGTTTGAACAAAATGACACTTTTTCCGTCAGCTATTCCAACTAACTTTGAAAAATAGCGGGTCGGAAGCACTGCCGAAAGGCAAACGCATGTGCTTGAACAGCCTAATGTGTATTTACAACGAACACATTCTGTGATTCTTCTTCCAACGGAATTAGCAAATAGGCATCACGCAAATCTATCTTAGAAAAGTACCGTCCAGCACCAAGCCTGTCCATGAGCTCCTCATGGCGAAGTAATGGATAAATGTTAACTATCGTCTGTTGGTTGACTGTAGACTTGAAGTCAATAGAAATGTGAATGCGACCAGAAGGCTTAGGCAACAAAACGAGAGGACTTGCCCATTGACTAGCTTGAATGGGAACAATCACACCATTATCTTGCAATTCTTTCAATTCACTGGCTACTTTGTCTCTTAAACCAGTTGGAACAGGGCAGGTCCAGACAAACTAAAGCTGTGCATTGTCTCTCAAAGTAACATGCGCTACGAAGTTATTAGCTTTTCTGAAAATAGTTCAGCAAATTCTTTAAGCAAACTATCTACACTGTCTTTTGGTACAAATGTCGAGACGGACAGTACATTGTCGTCGATGCTAAGCCCAAACAATTCAAAGGCATCTAAAACAAAAATGTTCTCACTGTCTCTTGATTTTTGCACAAAAAAATCCACTGTCCTAGTAGAGATTTGTAAGTGGCAGGCAAACAGCACTATCCATGCACTGGAGTTTCCTGCCTATTTCAGCAGTGAGGTGCTTGCTAGATTTAGAAAGCCATGGTGAGCTTAACTGTTCGTACGTGACACGATTAAGCAAAGTTACTGAGGCACCTGTGTCTAACTGAAAGTTCACACAACAGCCAGCAGTTCGTAAGGAGACAAATAGTTTGATAGAATATCGTTGCACAGCACTAGGGCGAGAAGGAGCCACAAGCTTAATCTTACTTTATAGGTATAGAAAACTCAACATTCACTGCATGTGAACGAGTTTGTTTTTTCTGGGAGCAGGCAAAATTGGCGTTTTTGTGCCATTGCTTACAAACTGCTTGGACATGGCCTTGTTTTCTACACATGGAACACGTTGTGTTATGTGATGGGCACTCTTGTTTTTTATGGCGAGAAAAACATCGAGAGTAAGAATTCACGGAGTTCACACGTCTGTTTACCTGTCTTCTTGACTGTCCACACAGCTGTGTATGTGGTCGTTGTTGTGGCTGCTTGTGGTGGTTGTGAGCAAGAGGAGACTCAACCTGATAATTCAGGTCCTGGTCAAACTTATCGGCTGCTGTGGTATCCAAATCATAACGGTCTAATATTTGCAATACCTAGGGAAGTGATGGATCAGAGTACTTTAGGATCTGTTTCAGTATTCTACTATCTGGGACTTTGAATGTTATTGCATCTCTAATTATTAAATCACTGTAAAAGTTGCCACAACTACACTTACAATTTACACTTCCTAGTCATGCCCGTTCATTCTGCGCACCACTGATGGTACAGCTGTTCTGGCTTTTTCTGCAAGCGAAAGAACTGATATCTGGATGCAGCTACTTGGACTTGCTGGTCATAATGTTGAGTTAAAGCGTCGATTACTTCACTATAACTGAGTTATCGAGAGACACAGTTGGTAACAGTTTCTGTTTTAACCTGAACACTGGGGAACCGACAATCGAAAGAAAGCATTTAAGCTTCAGAGTACCTTCAACTCGATGAACTTCATAATGTGCTTGGGGCAGTGTCAGGAATTCGAGCCATTCCTCTTCGGTGTCGTTAAATTGCCGGAATGTTGGTATGCCGGTCAGCAGCACTTGTTGGGCTGGTCAGTCGATCGATTGTTACTGTGCAGCCGACATGGCTTGTGCAGCCAGAAGCTGTTGTACTGTCGTTAGTATGGCAGCAATTTTTTGGTCCTGAAACTGAAAAGCTTGTGTTAGATCCATGACATTGGCCGTCTGAGGCGAGGACAGGGACAGGGGATGGAGGGGGGGGGGGAATAGCCATGATTTATACAAATATGTTATAGCTAAAAAGCTACATTTGACTAGTTTTGCGGCTCCCCTCCAGGAAATCGTACAAGAACACAACAAAAAATGATCAGACACTTGAACGAGAGCACCCCTGCAAGCTAAAGCACAAGAGAAGAAAGCAAAATCTCCTCTGAATTATACTCGTCGACAGATTTTTGTGTCGCCCCATTGTCACTGTAGACTTGTACCATGAGAAGCATGGAGAGGATGTTGTTGGGTGGGCGATATCCTATTTCTATAACACAACTGCACTCATGTATTAACAGAGTTTTTTATTCATCAGAATAAGAAAGATACTTAACTGAAGCTAGTTGTGGTGGTACAAGCTCTTCCTCAACAGTCCATTTTAGCCCCACTGCAGGTGAAGTACGCGGCCCACTATGCACACTACTCTGATCGCTGTGAGCTGCCTGAGACAGAGGCTCTGTTAGTCATTGCGGCTGTCGGGGCTGTGAAAGAAGACTCGACTTGGTGACTCACTGAATGACAGACTCGGGTTGACTGGGCCCTCCAGTCCGCAGCGGCGACCGAGGTACTGGCGGTCGAGAGGACGTCGTCGGAGCGTTCCCTGCGAGTGTGCTTTTAGCCTCTATCAATCTTCTTGCAACCTCTTTGCCACCCAGAGTACTGGCAACAGCTTACGTCAGCACAAACAGTAGCCGTCAGCGGCTGCCAACACAAGGTTTCTCAGGGAAAAAAAGGTTTTGACAGTGATTTAGTCTGCTAACATTGGAAGTTAACCTATTTTCACCACGCTCACTCACGTTATATTAGTGGATTTTGTGCATTGCGTCTTCTTAATATTACCTTATATTGTGCTTTGTTTACGTGGCAAATATTAAATGACGACTTGAATATTTTTTCGATATCTGAAAGCTAATAATTATTTAGGTTCTAAAATAACAGAACAGAGGTAACACACAGACTGTATATAAATAATAACATAAGTTGCTGAAGCAGTTTTCATTAAACGACATTTTAAGTGAGAAAGGCCAATTTCCAATGGCCGTCACGTCATGTCACAGCACATTAAAGCAATCCACAATGTATTTCAAACGGTGGCATACACACTGGCTGTCACTTCACATCATGTCAAGTCATGGCGCCATCAACATTACTCAGGAACAAAGTTTTGACAGCTGACATTATCGTCTGTTGTTGATTATGTTACGGCGTATAGTCAAGCGCTGGCACGCCAGTCGAGAACGACAAAGAAGTGAAGGGTGTGAGAAGAAGTCAGCCAACCACACGCTGACCAGACCTCCCTCCAGGACGACAACGAGGCAGCAGCGGTCCATGTGTGAAGAGGACATAAGTGCCACGACCGAGTGGTGATGGCCCAATTGAATAGCAAGTTCAGTATTAGCGAGTTCTATAGAAGCGCAACGGTAGTTACTTCGCTTGTACTTTCTATGTAGCACAGACTAGGAATTGCCTATACTGAAGAATATTGCTTATTTCATACATCGCCCTTTGCTTGCGACACATGTGTGCAATTGCAAAGTTAAGTATTGTTAACTTATTTTTGTACTAAACCTATTTAATACGATTTGTTTGAACGTTTGTCTAGCGAACTGAGCATGCATGCTAGATACGACAGATCATATAACCCCCAACCTTATTTCCCCCCAATACGCAGCCATACTTTCATCCTCAATACTTTGTTTCATCGAACTCTCCGGAGATAGTAATTTTCGTGATTGGTATCATTGTTATTCTACATCTATTCGTTTCTTGTTATTTTTCGATATTTATTATCAATTGAAAGAAGTTGAGGACAGCCACGTAAGTTCAGTTCACACGACCTGAACTGACTTGTGGTGATGTGACATGACAGAAACTGTGAATGCACCATGACAAGGTGGTGTAGTGACGGCCAGTGCGAACTGGCCTTAATGAACAGAAAAGTACAGTTGTTTATGATGTTATTAGTTATATAAGAAAAACATGGGTAAAGTAAATAGGTTCTGTTTATTCGATTGTAAATATTGTTTGACGTGTATGCATGTACAAATTTTCGCTAGCAACACACAAAATTGATAAAGCACACATGCTGTGAAGTTGACAATTAATAAACTGTGTTGTTACGAGTTCCTCAATTCGGGTACTCCAACATTTTGTATCACTGATAGTAACTCATAACCTCACTTTCACATTTCGTTAGTGGACTAAGCGAATTGATGTAACATGATGAGGCAGAAAGTGTGAATATACTCTGATGTGACAGTGCAGTGACGTGATGGCCAGGCTAAATTGGCCTTAGTATTGTGTGCGATGCAGAGATTAGAACCTGAAACTTTTGTCTTTAGTTCAATTCACAAACATTTCAACAATGCTGAAAATGTCCAATGAACTACACTCATGCAGTGTCTCTAATTTTCTGGAATTATAAACAAGTAACCTTTTACATCGCTAATGAACAAACGCAAATAATGATTCATAATATCAAGCCAAAAATGAACCTGACAAACAGAGCCTCCTTAACTGGTGTCATGAATGTGCTTATGCTAGAGCTGTTCTGCTGCTATGATTGATCTCATTCTGGCAGTGTTATACTGCATGTTAATTTGGAGGTGGAAAAGGCATTAATTACTGCTGACTGGGGCTACATTTTATGGCATCAGTTATGACTACTGTAAGATGGGGTTTCACTAGGCATGGCATTTACCTCAGTAGGTTGGGAAGGTAAGAATTAATAGGAGTGTAGAGTGTAAGAATGGAGTCACACAAGGCCAAAGTCCTGTTGTCATAGGTAGGAGAATGAGGTAATTCTTTTTTTTTTTAACAGAACATGACAAAAGATTTCACTGTCTAAAAAGAGTTTGCCGGCCGCAGTGGTCCTAGTGGTTCTGGGCGCTCAATCCCGAACCATGCAACTGCTACGGTCACAGGTTTGAATCCTGCCTCGGGCATGGATGTGTGTGATGTCTTTAAGTTAGTTAGGTTTAAGTAGTTCTAAGTTCTAGGGGACTTATGACCACAGATGTTAAGTCCCATAGTGCTCAGAGCCATTTCTAAAAAGAGTTTCACTTGAGTTTCATTTGACATACATTTCTAAAACAGCTACACAGAGGTACAGTGTACCATACTGTACTACTGTGCACCATTAACAACTACAATAATAATAATA
Source organism: Schistocerca gregaria (assembly GCF_023897955.1). Lineage (NCBI taxonomy): Eukaryota > Metazoa > Arthropoda > Insecta > Orthoptera > Acrididae > Schistocerca > Schistocerca gregaria. Next base: position 825,589,242 of record NC_064921.1, on the reverse strand, counting down.
ATAATAATAATAACAATAATAATAATAATAACAGCATATTAACACAGTAATATGTTGCCACCACATATAAACTACACACCTAAATTTCAAGGAAGAAATAAAATGAAATATTTTATGCAAAAATAAGCAACAAACTGACTGAGAGGAGAAAAATTACCAGGAATTTGCTTGTACTTACATGCATGTATCAAAAACATTTATTCTACACTCCTGGAAATGGAAAAAAGAACACATTGACACCGGTGTGTCAGACCCACCATACTTGCTCCAGACACTGCGAGAGGGCTGTACAAGCAATGATCACACGCACGGCACAGCGGACACACCAGGAACCGCGGTGTTGGCCGTCGAATGGCGCTAGCTGCGCAGCATTTGTGCACCGCCGCCATCAGTGTCAACCAGTTTGCCATGGCATACGGAGCTCCATCGCAGTCTTTAACACTGGTAGCATGCCGCGACAGCGTGGACGTGAACCGTATGTGCAGCTGACGGACTTTGAGCGAGGGCGTATAGTGGGCATGTGGGAGGCCGGGTGGACGTACCGCCGAATTGCTCAACACGTGGGGCGTGAGGTCTCCACAGTACATCGATGTTGTAGCCAGTGGTCGGAGGAAGGTGCACGTGCCCGTCGACCTGGGACCGGACCGCAGCGACGAACAGATGCACGCTAAGACCGTAGGATCCTACGCAGTGCCGTAGGGGACCACACCGCCACTTCCCAGCAAATTAGGGACACTGTTGCTCCTGGGGTATCGGCGAGGACCATTTGCAATCGTCTCCATGAAGCTGGGCTACGGTCCCGCACACCGTTAGGCCGTCTTCCGCTCACGCCCCAACATCGTGCAACCCGCCTCCAGTGGTGTCGCGACAGGCGTGAATGGAGGGACGAATGGAGACATGTCGTCTTCAGCGATGAGAGTCGCTTCTGCCTTGGTGCCAATGATGGTCGCATGCGTGTTTGGCGCCGTGCAGGCGAGCGCCACAATCAGGACTGCATACGACCGAGGCACACAGGGCCAACACCCAGCATCATGGTGTGGGGAGCGATCTCCTACACTGGCCGTACACCTCTGGTGATCGTCGAGGGGACACTGAATAGTGCACGGTACATCCAAACCGTCATCGAACCCATCGTTCTACCATTCCTAGACCGGCAAGGGAACTTGCTGTTCCAACAGGACAATGCACGTCCGCATGTATCCCGTGCCACCCAACGTGCTCTAGAAGGTGTAAGTCAACTACCCTGGCCAGCAAGATCTCCGGATCTGTCCCCCATTGAGCATGTTTGGGACTGGATGAAGCGTCGTCTCACGCGGTCTGCACGTCCAGCACGAACACTGGTCCAACTGAGGCGCCAGGTGGAAATGGCATGGCAAGCCGTTCCACAGGACTACATCCAGCATCTCTACGATCGTCTCCATGGGAGAATAGCAGCCTGCATTGCTGCGAAAGGTGGATATACACTGTACTAGTGCCGACATTGTGCATGCTCTGTTGCCTGTGTCTATGTGCCTGTGGTTCTGTCAGTGTGATCATGTGATGTATCTGACCCCAGGAATGTGTCAATAAAGTTTCTCCTTCCTGGGACAATGAATTGACGGTGTTCTTATTTCAATTTCCAGGAGTGTAACACATAATACTCACATTGGCGCCTAACATACCAGCAACTTATTTCGCCTTTTTCACTCACATCACATATTCACTTCATCACTCTCACTCCCATTATTTTCTTCGTTGTGTTTCTACAGAATGTGTTTCTTGGTGCTATCCATTGTACTCGATATGCAGCATCTCTCGAACCCCTTCATGATGTACAATAAATGTATTCACATTTGAGATTATGGACAACTATTAGTTGTAAATTCGAATGATGACAATGAAAACTTCTACCAAATGGGGACTCAAACCCAGATTTCCAGCCTATCCTGAGCAGTCGTCTTACCATTTAGGTATCTATGCATGACTCACAGCCAGACCCACAGTTTCACACATCGTCAACCCTGTATCTACAACCCATACATCCATTTTGTTCATTCCTGTACATGTAAGACATTTTACTTCCCAGGTTGTTGTTGTTGTTGTGGTCTTCAGTCCTGAGACTGGTTTGATGCAGTTCTCCATGCTACTCTATCCTGTGCAAGCTTCTTCATCTCCCAATACCTACTGCAACCTACATCCTTCTGAATCTCCTTAGTGTAGTCATCTCTTGGTCTCCCTCTACGGTTTTTACCCTCCACACTGCCCTCCAATGCTAAATTAGTGATCCCTTGATGCCTCAGAACATGTCCTACCAACCAGTCCCTTCTTCTGGACAAGTTGTGCCACAAACTTCTCTTCTCCCCAATCCTAGTCAACACTTCCTCATTAGTTATATGATCTACCCATCTAATCTTCAGCATTCTTCTGTAGCTTCACATTTCGGAAGCTTCTATTCTCTTCTTGTCCAAAATATTTATCGTTCATGTTTCACTTCCATACATGGCTACACTCCATACAAATACTTTCAGAAATGACTTTCTGACACTTAAATCTAAACTCCATGTTAAAAAATTTCTCTTCTTCAGAAACTCTTTCCTTTTCATTGCCAGTCGGCATTTTATATCCTCTCTACTTCGACCATCATCATTTATTTTGTTCCCCAAATAGCAAAAGTCCTTTACTACTTAAAGTGTCTCATTTCCTAATCTAATTCCCTCAGCATCACTCGACTTAATTCGACTACATTCCATTATCCTCGTTTTGCTTTTGTTGATGTTCCATCTTATATCCTCCTTTCAAGACACTATCCATTCCGTTCAACTGCTCTTCCTTTGCTGTCCCTGACAGAATTACAATGTCATCGGCGAACCTCAAAGTTTTTATTTCTTCTCCATGGATGTTAATACCTACTCCGAATTTTTCTTTTGTTTCCTTCACTGCTTTCTCAATATACATATTGAATAACATCGGGGAGAGGCTACAACCCTGTCTCACTCCCTTCCCAACCACTGCTTCCCTTTCATGCCCCTCAACCTTTATAACTGTCGTTTGGTTTCTGTACAAATTGTAAATGGCCTTTCGTCCCCTGCATTTTACCCCTGCCACCTTCAGAATCTGAAGGAGAGTATTCCAGTCAACATTGTCAAACGGGTCAGTATTGCCTCATGTGTTCCAACGTTTCTACGGAATTCAAACTGATCTTCCCTGAGGTCGGCTTCTACTAGTTTTCCCATTTGTCTGTAAAGAATTCGTGTTAGTATTTTGAAGCTGTGACTTATTAGACTGATAGTTCGGTAATTTTCACATCTGTCAACACCTGCTTTCTTTCGGATTGGAATTATTATATTCTGAGGGTATTTCGCCTGTTTCATACATCTTGCTCACCAGATGGTAGAGTTTTGTCAGGACTGGCACTCCCAAGGCCGTCAGTAGTTCCAATGGAATGTTGTCTACTCCGGGGCCTTGTTTCGACTCAGGTCTTTCTGTGCTCTGTCAAGCTCTTCACGCAGTATTGTCTCTCCCATTTCATCTTCATCTACATCCTCTTCCATTTCCATAATATTGTCTTCAAGTACATCGCCCTTGTATAGACCCTCTATATACTCCCTCCACCTTTCTGCTTTCCCTTCTTTGCTTAGAACTGGGTTTCCATCTGAGCTCTTGATGTTCATACAAGTGGTTCTCTTATCTCCAAAGGTCTCTTTAATTTTCATGTATTCAGTATGTATCTTACCCCTCGTGAGATAAGCCTCTACATCCTTACATTTGTCCTCTAGCCATCCCTGCTTAGCCATTTTGCACTTCCTGTCGATCTCATTTTTGAGACGTTTGTATTCCTTTTTGCCTGCTTCATTTACCGCATTTTTATATTTTCTCCTTTCATCAATTAAATTCAATATTTCTTCTGTTACCCAAGGATTTCTACTAGCCCTCGTCTTTTTGCCTACTTGATCCTCTGCTGCCTTCACTACTTCATCCCTCAAAGCTACCCATTCTTCTTCTACTGTACTTCTTTCCCCCATTCCTGTCAATTGTTCCCTCATGTTTTCCCTGAAACTCTGTACAACCTCTGGTTCATTTAGTTTATCCAGATCCGATCTCCTTAAATTCCCACCTTTTTGCAGTTTCTTCAGTTTTAATCTACAGGTCATAACCAATAGATTGTGGTCAGAGTCCACACCTGCTCCCAGACATGTCTTACAATTTAAAACCCGATTCCTAAATCTCTGTCTTACCATTATATAATACATCTGAAACCTGTCATTATCTCCAGGCTTCTTCCATGTATACAGCCTTCGTTTATGCCAGGTATCGACATATAAATATGATATTACAGTGCCTATGTTATTCTGAATTATGGTGCAAAGTTGCTTTGGCTTGCATGCATGCAGGTTACCAGATTGTATAAAGCAAAATGCAGAAATCTTTTTAAGAGAAGTCGAAACAGTTGCTCAGTAAAATATGATAATACTCATTCAAAGATTTCTGAACTTCATTGTTGGTAATACTATTTTTGGAAATGGCAGTGCATTGGTGGTGATAAATATTTAAAAGTTAGCATCAAATATGCTACATGTTGCATATACACATTAAATTTTTTGGCATTTTATCATCGTTGTAAATGTACAAAAATGACGATGTAACAGAGTAAATAATTATTATCAACAATTAAAGATTATTGTTAACATATTTGTCCGAAAAATAAACAACACTCTTTACCCAAATTTCATGCTCGGATATTTATTGTGTGGCTTATTTCCACTACTTTTCTTTTTTACATACCCGTGCTGTAGCACAATTATGCTTGTTTGCAACAATACAACCAGCAGCAAGATGTTTTGTTACACAATAATGTAAACTGGTATTTTATTGGCATAAACATTTGGTATGTCTATCTATTTTTTTCTGTTAGCTTACAATTCACTTTCAGTTGGATACTGGTAAGAAAGCCTGATCTATGCCGATATGAATGTCCTTTAAGAACGAAAAGTATCATCAAGACAAGGAATTCACTGCAGTTACGACACAATCTTTAAACTTACAGCTGTGTGTTATGCCAAAACCACAACCAACAGAGAGACCGGAAGAAAGTATGGACTGAATGTTGGATTACTTCAGAAGAAAAATAGAAGAAGAATGTTTCAATGAGACAATCATTCAGGGGACAATAATGTGACAAATATCCAGAACTTGAAGCTAAGATTCCTAATCTTCCTTTGTGAAGATAAGGAAAGTTGGGTGCCTATCTCACGAAAATAATCCAACTGAAGGTCTTGTTTATGTGGAGTAACGACATTGCTCTCTGACCAAGTACCACACTAGCACAGGAAATGTTTCTATGAGAAACTGCTTAACTTCCAGTGATACGTCATCCAGTTGCGGAAGTGTCACTCATACCTTTTACCAGACTAGCAGTACTAACGAAACTCCAGCATTTTTTCACATGCTGAGCCAAACTACAATTTACAGGAGAGGGGGAAAAATGTATCCCATTAAAAGGAACTGGGAATGAAAAAAACTGGAATAACTGTGAAGTTAGCTGTCACAATCGATGGGGGAAAATTACCCCAATATATCAGTATGACGTAAATAATTATGCTCAAGGAAAACTTTCATAAGGGGTTAGTGACTTGTTGCCAAGAAGAGATCTGCATAACAAAGAAACTGAATGATGACTGGCTGTCTACTATTTGGAATCGCAGACCTGGGGCACTGCTTGCTAAGAGATCCATGCTAACTTTGGACGCTTTTAACAGACTTAAAGCTGCTGAAGGAAAAGATAAACCCACTGCAAAAAAGACAGACATTGCCGCAGTAGCTGAAGGAATAACTTCAAAATTATAGGTGTTAGATGTCGCCATAAACAAGCCATTCAAGGATAACTTCCGAAAAATGTATTCAGGTTGCCTCCTAGAGGAAGACCATGTCCTTACACTGTCTAAGAAGATTAAGAAGCCATAAGTCACCCTTCTGTGCAAGTGAATTCTTGTTTTGTGGTCCTCCATATCATCAGAGTCCATCATCAAGGGCGATGCACACGATATTGCAGTGCCTGTGTTATCTGAATTACGCTGTATAGTTCCTTTGGTCATGCATACATGTCTAAAGGAACAGGCACTGCGGCGACTCCAGCCATTATGAAATACATTAAATGTTTTCACAATTACGAGTATAGACAACCATCAGCTGTAGAATGGAATGTCAACAACGAAAATTTGTGCCAGAATGGGACTTGAACCTGGATTTCACACTTATCACAAGCAGTTGACTTACCATTAGGCTATCCGAGCACGACTCATGGCCAGACCCAAACTTCCATATGTTGTCAACCTTGTGTCTGCAACCTGTATTCATACACCCATTATGTATATTCCTGTACAGGTGAGACTTTTACTTGAAACTCATGTGGCAGATGTTGATGGATAAATACGATATTGTAGTGCCTGTGTTATTCTGCATTATAGTGCAAAGTTCCTTTCGACATGTGTGTATGTGGGTGACAGTGTCAGAGAGGAGAGGAGTGGCAGAGAGTTCACCAAGACTGGATGGCGCTGATGAAGATGCATGATCTGGAGGGTGCAGGTGTGGAGCTGTGATGCTGAGGATACCATCAGTGGAGAAGTGGGAAGTGAGAATGGCAGGTATCAACACCATGCAGTATTTTAACCATTTCCTGAAGTGACTGGCAATAGAGCCACACATAGTCTGGCGGTCTGGATACTGCCCTTCTATGAGGTGGTCATTGTTGATTAATGTGTTAAGACATTCCAAAAGGAAGTCGTGGACAGCAAGGCACCACCACCTATAGTAGTTGGTGTTAGAGCTGTACCTTTTTTTAGACTGAAGTCAGCTGATAGGTATACCAGCTTAAAGGAAGTGCCTCTAAGGGCTCACCTCCAGAGGATGTAATGTTTCCAAGTAGAGAAGGAATTAGCATATTTCATCAAAATATAAGAGGTATTAGAGATAAAGTTAGTGAACTGCTAATAGATGTTAACTCTGAAATTATTGGTATATCAGAGCACCACTTAAATAAATTAGCTGGCTGTTTCTCAAGGAGTTCCTTACGGGGTTGGGGAGTGGCTCTGTACATAAAAAACAGTCCATAGACGCATCACGACACTGCACTGAACAGATATTTCAAAGTTGTGCAGCATTAGTTGAATTTAGTGAAATTAAACTTGTAATTGCTGTTGTTTATAGGTCTCCTAACTCAGACTTCAGAGCATTTTTGCTTAAGCTAGAGAGGGTTCTTGATTCACTTTGTAGGAAGTACCAGAAAGTAGTTCTGTGTGGTGACTTCAATATTAATTTTGTACATGATTGTGCAAGAAAAAGGATGTTGGTAGATCTCCTAAATTCATATGATCTGTTTTTTCCAACTAGGGTGCAGGGGAACAGTAGCACAGTCATAGACAATATTTTTATTCATTCTTCATTACTAGATGGGCATTCTGTTAGTAAAAGGGTGAATGGCCTTTCAGACCATGATGCACAAATTTTAACACTAAAATGTTTTTGCACTCTAACCAATGTCGTATTTAATTACAAACTGCGTAGGAAAATTAATCCAACAGCAATACAGAGTTTTTCAAAACTTGTCAAGGAACAAGAGTGGCAAGATGTTTACAATGCCGATAATATAGATGATAAATACAATGCTTTCCATAACACATTTATCATGCTCTTTGAGAGTTGCATTCCATTAGAACATTCTAAACGGGGTACTAGCAGTAATGGACAGCCCAGTTGGCTGACTAGTGGGATAAGGATATCATGTAGAACAAAGTGGGAATTATATCAAAATGTTAGAAGTAGTCACAATCAAACTACAGTAGCCTATTACAAACAGTATTGTAAGGTGCTTAAAATATTATTAGCAAGGCAAAAAGTATGTGGTATGCAAATAGAATAGCTAATTCACAGGATAAAATTAAAGCCATATGGTCAGTTGTGAAGGAAGTGTCTGGTCAGCAGCACAAGGTTGACGATATAAAGTCGGTTTGCAGTAATATTTCTGTTACTGATAAATCAGATATATTTAGACTATTTAACAACCATTTTCTGAGCACTGCTGGTGAATTAAATAAAAATTTAGTATCTACAGGAAATCATATAAATTTCTTAGCAAATGCCTTTCCGAGATTGACGTCTGAAATACTCCTCTGTGATACAGACAAGAGGGAGACTGAGACAATAATCAAATCACTGAGGACTAAGGACTCTCATGGTTATGATGGAGTGTCTAGTAGAATATTAAAGTACTGCGCTGCACATGTTAGCCCTGTATTTAGCCATATTTGTAATTTTTCGTTTAGGAATGGTCAGTTTACTGAGCGATTAAAGTACTCAGTAGTAAAGCCACTTTATAAAAAGGGAGAAAGGGATAATGTAGATAATTTTAGACCTATTTCTATGCCAGCAGTGTTTGCAAAAGTTATCGAAAAGGCTGTGTATGTAAGGTTAATTGATCATTTTATATCACACGATTTGCTACCAAATGTACATTTCGGCTTTAGAAGCCGTTTGACAACTGAAAATGCTACATTCTCCTTTCCCTGTGAGGTACTGGATGGGCTAAACAAAAAGTTTCGAACGCTTGGCGTATTTTTTGATTTAACAAAGTCATTTAACTGTGTTGATCACACAACATTGCTCCAGAAGTTGGACCATTACGGAATAAGGGGAGTAGCTCACAATTGGTTCACCTCTTACTTTAGCAACAGGCATCAAAAGGTCATTATTCACAATGTTGATAACGGCTGTGATGTGGGATCTGAGTGGGGTACTGTCAAGTGGGGGGTGCCCCAGGGATCAGTGTTGGGGCCGCTCCTGTTCCTTATTTATATAAATGATATGCCCTCTAGTATTATGGGTAACTCTAAAATATTTCTGTTTGCTAATGGCACTAGCTTGGTAGTAAAGGATGTTGTGCGCAACATTGACTCGGTTTCAAGTAGAGCAGTACATGACCTCAGTTCATGGCTTGTAGAAAATAAACTAACTTTAAATTACAGTAAGACTCAGTTTTTACAGTTCCTAACACACAATTCAACAAAACCAGACGTTTTAATGTCACAGAATGGGCATATGGTTAGTGATACTGAACAGTTCAAATTCCTAGATGTTCAGATAGATAGTAAGCTGTCGTGTAAAGCCAACGTTCAGGATCTTGTTCAAAGACTTAATATTGCCATTTTCACTATTCGAACGGTATCGAAGTGAGTGATAGTTCGACATGTAAATTAGTCTACTTTGCTTATTTTCATTCACTTATGTCATATGGTGTTATGTTTTGGGGTAACTCTTCCCATTCTAGAAGGATATTTTTGGCTCAGAAACGGGCGGTTCGGGCAATAAGTGGTGTGAGTTCACGAACCTCTTGACGACCTCTTTTCACGAGTCTGGGTATTTTGACATTGGCCTCTCAATATGTATATTCCTTATTGTCGTTTCTTGTTACCAATATTAGTTTATTTGCAACAATAAGCAGCTTTCACTCGGTTAATACTCGGCAGAAATCAAACCTGCATTTGGATCGGACTTCCTTAACTCTTGTGCAAAAAGGTGTGCAGTATACTGCTGCATCCATTTTCAATAAGCTGCCACTCGAATTAAAAAATCTTAGCAGTAATCCACGCGCTTTCAAATCGAAACTGAAGAGTTTCCTCATGGGTCACTCCTTCTATTCTGTCGAAGAGTTCCTTGAAAAATTAAGATGATTCTCATTGTATTGCTGATAGCGTTTGTTTAAACTTATGGACTGATTTTCTTTCAGGTTCATGAACATTTATTTTTATCTGTTATTACTTTTTATGTTGTAAGTTCATGTACTGACATGTTCCATGACCTTGGAGATTTGCTCCTCAATTTGGTCCTACGGAACTTGACATTTAAATAAATAAATAAAAAATGAGGATTGCTGTCCAGATGCTTGAAATGTGCCACACAATTAGGGAGCAACAACAGCATTGTAGTTGTGAAATAACCATAGCTGTCCCAAACTGAATGTGAACACAGCTGTCATAGGTCACCAGTGTAGTACTACACTGTGAATGAGATGTGGGATGTACAATAACATGACCAGATCCCGAGTAAGCACACTTGTTTTTGTAGTTAAGGTGGTACAAGCATGATAAAATTGCACACTTAGAAGTCGTTAAAGAGACTGACATTCACAGACTGCTTGAGCGTAGTCAGCTGCCAGTGATGTCCTCTTTTGTTGCGGAGTGCCTGATCTTAAGGACATACGAAGAGTACAGAGTCAGTAAATTACACTTGATGAAGTAGTCCCTACAGGACTGGATTATGCTTATATTAGCAATTATAATAGTTGCTGTCTTTTGAAGCTTGAATATCCTGTCCATGTAGGCTGTAGGCGTTTCAGATTTCACATTGCAAGATACCTCGATCTTACATCACTTTCCTCTATGAGCATAAAACTGCGTGCAACAGCTGTTACCTTGTGAATCTGAATGCAAATTATTCACATTTATGGAGCAATATGGTATTTCGGCAACTTTTTCAAGACAGAGAGGTTGTGTACACGTTTTATGTTGTCAAACATCATATAAGATCAGCTGGATTCAATAATATTTTATGGAAGGCAAGGTTGGCAGTCGCTAAAGAAAAGATGTAACTTACGAGTTATGAACTGGGTACTAATGATCGTTGTTTATGTAGTTGTTATCTTTTTTTATTTGTGACTCTCTACCTATCGAGAGGGAGTGGATTGATATAACTTCAAAAAGTTAATCTCAGCAGTACAAAGGCAAAACGAAAATAAATTTGTACACCTTGCATCGACACAAAGACCGACGACAAAGTGGCATGCACTGTAATGCACCTCTAGGGTAAGAACATAAACTAAGGAACTATTTTAGCCATGATCAGAGGATTTAATTTCGCTCCAGTGCCTCCCACACTACCCATTGTAGAGTGGAATTGAGCACTCACAGGACGTCGCAGATTCACGAGTTGCAAATTTTTGTACAGTGGTAGGGAGTTATAATGAATAATGTTCTAAAAATCCTTGCTGGTGGAATGTGAATGTGGTGATGGGGGTCCTTTAAAAGTTACTTTTATGTTTTTCTTGACAATATCGAAAATCAAGGCTTCTAGCGAATATATTTCCGAGTACAAAATTAAACTACATCAGATTTCCTACAAAAAAGGTGTTAGTCATTATTTCTCTAGGATTAATGGTTTCCACATTTTAGGGGATGGAAAAACAGTAAATTACTAAACACAGTGTTTTTATCGCATAGAATTAATGTATGAGGACACTGTTAGCGTTAGTGAAGAACAAATGTTAAGCATTTGTACCACATCTAAGTACTGTAGAAACGTTTTAAATGATAACTTGTGTTCTGGGGACGTAACAGGGTGAGAAGTAAGGGGTAGACGTTAGAAGTGTGAGGGAAGGTAGGTAGCTGAATTGTGGTCTTTCGCTTTTCTCCTTCCTTGGTCTCTGCAAAATAAAGAGCGATCAGGCAACTCCCCATTGTGTCTACTGCAATATATCACAACAAAAGCAGCTATAGGGCGAGTCACCGACGTTTTAGCAGCTCACCTTGTGAATCACTGGTGATACAGCGTGAAGACATGTCTGAGGTTGTTTATTTTCCACAAAGTGCATTTACACTACATGGAATACAGATATGAATTACTAATAATTTTTAATGTAAGTAACACATATGGAGAGAATTTACATATAAATCTGTGCACAGTGTTCTACAACGCTAGGCAGAAATTGATTCTTAATCATCATGTACTGTAGTTGTAGAGTTCTTCCTGAAAAGGCGACTTTCCCCACCACGAGTGCTGCTCACTTTTCAGTTTACATACAAACTATGCCTTCCCAGCTTTTGCTGTCCAATTTTCTCACGTTAATAGATAAAATAACTTCACTGAGCATATATTTGTACAATCGAGTCATTTACAGTTTATTAAGTGAGTATTTATTTAAAGTTTTTAAATGAGCATTTTGTAAAAAGCTCAACAGCGGGAGCTGTCAGGTCAGATGTCTACCACACTGAAGAGTGCGCACCAAGTGTAACAATATGTTTTCTAAAATGTCGATTTCATTTTGTCCACTATCAATGGCTGGAATACTTTCCGCAGCTTGAGGGTGTCAGATGTGTACCTTGGATCCCTCTGTAAAAGACGTAGGTCACTTAGGTGTTATGGAACTACACATGTTTCAACATGAGTCAAACAATGAGTTACAGCAGATTACGGTTCTAAATTTAATCTTGGTCTGTCCTATTCATTCAGAGATACTGACACCCATCTCCCAAGACATACTGTAAATGTGTGGCTCTACTTATTGCAGCCCACTCTGCAAGTACCTGCATTTCCTGAATAGGAGAGATTTATACCGTCTACTAGTAAAACACTTAATGGTGAGAGAAGTGCAGTAACTTTCAAGGACTTCATTAATTCACCATGAAGTGGTTGCAGTAAGTTTACGTGGCTTAACAGTATGCTGTCAGCTACAGACAGCGGCAAATTGCCACATTTACCCATCCAGTCCCTTTGCCACCAACACTACATAGATCTCGGACAATATCACACTTACAAGTTCATTACTTCTCAGCCTCTGATTATATGAAGGTAGTTTACGTAAAAGCTTACCTAACAACTCCAAATAGTACTCTACACAGTGAAAAGAACTTCACTTTAAAAACTCGTGCTCAATGAAGTTATTTTGTTTACTCGTGTGAGTGGAGTGGACAGGGAATGCTGTGAAGGTATAGTCTGAATGTAAACTGAAATGCTAGCAGCGCTCTTGATGGGGGAAGTTGTCTTATGACTAAGAATCAGTTTCACTCCAGCATTGTAGAACAAGGTGCAGAGATCTATGTAGATTCTGTCCTTGTGGGTTTCTAACGTCAGTAGTATTAGTAACTCCTATCGGTATGCCATGTAGTGTTAACGCACTTTGAGGAAAAGAAACACTTTCAGATATGTCTGCACACGGTGTCGCCAGTGATTCATAAGGAAAGTTGTGGAAGGGTCGGTAAAACTTTCTTAAATAACCTGTACTTGCTGTTTGCGACATAATACGGTAGATAGAATGGAGAACTGTCTGGTCACTCTTCATTTTGCAGCCCTATGAAGGAAGGAAGTCCATGACCACAATCCAATAAACTATCCTCCCTGACACTTCTAAAATCCACCCTAGCCATCCCTCCCTGTTACATCTCTAAACACACTTTATCCCTTAAACCGTTTGTCGTCGATAGAGCATATATATCCCACTAACCTTAAGCGCCAATTTGAGTATGAGGATTCATGTCATCCGGCTCTGCCATCAAGGGACGACTGTACTGAACCTGAGAAAAAATCTGGACTGCACTGCACAGGCAATAGAGTGGGCTGTGACTACTTTTGTTGATTGGCGCTAGGGATGGTCTGAACTGCGATTTTCCGATATCAGTGATTTCTGTGAATGCTACTTTTCGGTAACTGTTATTCTTAACTGCGATTTGTCACGACTTACGCGATTTCTGCGCTTTATCACTGTAGATGTTACACTGTCATTGCTGGTAAATGAGAAATGAACTGTGTCAATGCAATCTAGAAATATGTTCTTGCCTGTATAGGTGATTGTTTGTCAAGGCCTAATGCAACGTTTCAGTAACCCAACTGACAAAATGTTAGCTGAAATGGTATTATTAATATTTCCAACGACTGTTCCTCAATTGTTACCTGATATACGAAAGATACGCTCACCCACAGACAAAATCAGTATTAAGTATGTCTTACCTATGTTCTTCCTTTTGCTTCAGTTTAAATTAATGGAACAAGTGTGAAAAAATGGATAGTGTGTTGTTGAGAGTCACAGCACTAGCTACCACATAGTACCGTAGGAGTTCACGTTTAGAATACGGATTCTAAATACTCTGGCCTGCATGCAAAGTGTGAAATCTCCTCCCAGTCAAGTGCTTTCATTCCAAAAGTATAAGCAGTTGTATGATGTGAATTATATTGCTGGTAATTAGTAGCAATATAAACGTTTGTTAGTTGAATAGTGATGGGGGGAATAAAATGTAATATCTATTGGAAACTGATTAAAATTACTGTTTAAATCATTTAAAACGAAAATTTTTAAAGAATAATTGAAAGAAATTGGAAGATACACATAACCTGGGCGAACTTTAACTGGCACTAATATCAACTAATATCAACAGACCTTCAATATTCAATACATTTAAGATCAAAATTCACCATTTACATTTTCGTACTTCTCGTTATCGCCATTGTGCATAGAGCTGGTTATGACGAACACCCCTCCTCTGCTCAATCAAATTCCTCTTGTATGATTCGATCCCCTTGATGCAGGATTCTCGACGTGTCGTGGAATAATGAACAGATGTTTTTTTTAATAAACTTCGTCGCCAAATAACTTTTATAACACGTCTTTATAATCTCCACTTAGAATACACATTTTTGAACAATATTACTGCAGAGGAACTCTTCATACGTCCGCCCGCTACCACTTATAGAGAAAAACGACTTTTTGACAATATTAACCGGCGGAACTCGTAATACGTCCGCCGGCTATAACTTATGGAGACGAACAGATGAATATAAAGAAATTTTTAAAAAATGAAGAGTGTATATAAAGGACAAGGCATAAAAGAATAATAAAAATAATAATACACTACTGGTCATTAAGATTGCTACACCAAGAAGAAATGCAGATGATAAACGGGTATTCACTGGACACACATATTTTACTAGAACTGACATATGATTACATTTTCACGCAATTTGGGTAGTAGATACTGAGAAATCATTACCCAGAACAACCACCTATGGCCGGAATAACGGCCTTGATACGCCTGGGAATTGAGTCAAACAGAGCTTGGATGGCGTGTACAGGTACAGCTGCCCATGCATCTTCAACACTATACCACACTTCATCAGGAGTAGTGACTGGCGTATAGTGACGAGCCAGTTGCTCGGCCACCATTGACCAGACGTTTTCAATTGGTGTGAGATCTGGAGAATGTGCTGGCCAGGGCAGCAGTCGAACATTTTCTGTATCCAGAAAGGACCGTACAGGACCTGCAACAAGCGGTCGTGCATTATCCTGCTGAAATGTAGGGTTTCGCAGGGATCGAATGAAGGGTACAGCCACGGGTCGTAACACATCTGAAATGAAACGTCCACTGTTCAAGGTGGCGTCAATGCGAGACGTGTAACCAATGGCAACCCATACCACCACGCCGGGTGATACGCCAGTATGGGGATGACGAATACACTCTTCCAATGTGCGTTCACCGCGATGTCGTCAAACACGGATGCGACCATCATGAAGCTGTAAACAGAACCTGGATTCATCCGAAAAAATGACGTTTTGCAATTCGTGCACCCAGGTTCGTCGTTGAGTACACCATCGCTGGCACTCCTGTCTGTGATGCAGCGTCAAGGGTAACGACAGCCATGGTCTCCGAGTTGACAGTCCATGCTGCTGCAAACGTCGTCGAACTGTTCGTGCAGATGGTTGTTGTCTTGCAAACGTCCCTATCTCCCCATCTGTTGACTCAGGGATCGAGATGTGGCTGCACCATCTCTTACAGCCATGTAGATAAGATGCCTGTCATCTCGACTGCTAGTGATACGAGGCCGTTGGGATCCAGCACGGCGTTCCGTATTACCCTCATGATACCACTGATTCCATAATCTGCTAACAGTCGTTGGATCTCGACCAAAGCGAGCAGCAATGTCGCGATACGATAATCCGCAATCGCGATAGGCTACAATCCAACCTTTATCAAAGTTGGAAACGTGATGATACGCATCTCTCCTCCTTACACGAGGCATCACAACAACGTTTCACCAGGCAACGCCGGTCAACTGCTGTTTGTGTATGAGAAATCGGTTGGAAACTTTCCTCATGTCAGCACGTTGTAGGTGTCGCCACCGGCGCCAACCATGCGTGAATGCTCTAAAAGCTAATCGTTTGCATATCACAGCATATTCCTGTCGGTTAAATTTCGCGTCTATAGCACGTCATCTTCGTGGTGTAGCAATTTTAATGGCCACCTTGTGTAATATGATACATTACAATTGCCCCTCGCTGTGCACTGACGTCATACGGAGGTGCACAGTGTCTGAGCTTATTTCTCTTTTTATGTGTTGATAACTCTGGCCGGTATGGGCATAGCCTTTATATTTCGGTCATTTGAGGTATCCTGTATGGTTACCAGTTTATACAGGTATGTCAGCTCCCTTAACACAAAGATGTATAAGTTTTCCTTCATAACAATGTGCTTGCTGTAAGCACGTAGTTCCATTATTGTATCAGTGTCTGCCCAGAGTTTAGTTGGCAAAGCATGTGCACGCAGCTCGACGTCCGTTAACCGTCCCTGCTCGCTTCACGCGTTTAATACAATGTCAGAGTGCCCGTGTCGTGCGTTCACATAGTCTTCGCTGCACAAATTCGTGAAGCTCGTGTTCAGTGGCGTGATCCACTGTGAAATCTTCGATGCGGTGACAACTGGTTTCCCGATCAGCGACCTGGGGAATGTATTTCACCCCGTCGCTCGCACTTATTCAGTAGGGATACCAGCTGTACGTCCGACATCCGCCGACAAGGTAAGTTTGTTGCTGCTCCTACGACGTTGTCGAGCACAGAAAATTCATGTCACACGCAGCATTGTCATTCTTAGTTCCATCACGCGCACACCCACATATCTCACACGCAAACTTAACACTTTGCAGGCAGTTTTCGTATGTTTTTGCGCTTTGTTTTTGAGCGCTTTTCATACCGTCCATTACACAAAATTTCTGTAACGTTGCCGGCCGCGGTGGTCTCGCGGTTCTAGGCGCGCAGTCCGGAACCGTGCGACTGCAACGGTCGCAGGTTCGAATCCTGCCTCGGGCATGGATGTGTGTGGTGTCCTTAGGTTAGTTAGGTTTAAGTAGTTCTACGTCTAAGGGACTGATGACTTCAGATGTTAAGTCCCGTAGTGCTCAGAGCCATCTGAACCATCTGTAGCGTTCTTTACCCATACTATACACAGGACAAAAAAATAAAAATAGGAACAATATTTTCGTGCCAGGTGTGGGGTTGTTTTGGGTGGAACTGATTTTTGAGATAGGTAGAGACACTTCGTTCCCACTCAGCCTGAGGTCTTGACTGGACTGACGTTTTTGTGACTCTGTCAGACGCTACATTGGCAGTCCAGTGAGAGCAGATGGAGCGAGAAGAACAGAAGAAAGAAGAGGAGGCCGGACGTTGAAGCCGGATGCCGGAAGACAGGGCCAGGGCAGCCTATCTTCACGACTACCGACACCGCGGGGGCGGCGGAGCGCCAACGAGACGGGGCCTTATCGCGGTCCTGGGAGGACCGACAGGGCATCGCACCCACGGCACCGAGCCAGGGCAGCGCGGAGACACGTCCTTCAGGTGTCAGCAGACGTCTCCAGAAGCGGCTGCGGACTACGCGACACCACGCCTGGCCCGAGACAGCGCATCGCTGGACAGGCGATAGCAGCTCGGCTCAAGCAGAGCACGTCGGCACGCATCTGCACGTACCAGACCAGCGCAACGTCAGCCCACTTCTACTCAACACGTCGCATCACAAACACAGTGAGTCATGACGACCCTTAACTCTGCCGATACTAAAAGCGGACTGGCTACGGCTAGCATTTCAATAAGCGACGCGTTAAAGTCGATCCCTCAGGTCTTTGATGGCACTAAGTCAGAATTTATAAATAACGTGGACATAGCCTTCGAACTAGTACGTGAAGCAAATCATCATACCCTTTTAAAATTTGTCAAAACAAGACTGCAGGGTCCTGCACGAAGCAAATTGCTCGTACGCGAACTATCTTCCACATGGGTAGAAGTATGAGCTATTTTGTTAGAAAATTACGTATCCAAACACATGTTAGATTTTTATGCTTGTTCTGCACTACTGGCCATTAAAATTGCTACACCAAGAAGAAATGCAGATGATAAATGGGTATTCATTGCACAAATGTATTATACTAGAACTGATATGTGATTACATTTTCACGCAATTTGGGTGCATATATCCTGAGAAATCAGTACCCAGAACAACCACCTCTGGCCTTAATAACGGCCTTGATATGCCTGGGCATTGAGTCAGAGCTTGGAGGCGTGTACAGGTACAGCTGCCCATGCAGCTTCAACACGATACCACAGTTCATCAAGAGTAGTGACTGGCGTATTGTGACGAGCCAGACGTTTTCAATTGGTGAGAGATGTGGAGAATGTGCTGGCCAGGGCAGCAGTCGAACATTTTCTGTATCCAGAAAGGACCGTTCAGGAGCTGCAACATGCGGTCGTGCACTATCCTGCTGCAATGTAGGGTTTCGCAGTGATCGAATCAAGGGTAGAGCCATGGGTCGTAGCACATCCGAAATGTAACGTCCACTGCTCAAAGTGCTGTCAATGCGAACAAGAGGTGAGCGAGAGGTGTAACCAATGGCAACCTATACCGTCATGCCGGGTGATACGCCAGTATGGCGGTGACGAATAGACTCTTCCAATGTGCGTTCACCACGATGTCGTCAAACACGGAACCTGGATTCATCCGAAAAAATGACGTTTGGCCATTCGTGCACCCAGCTTCCTCGTTGAGTACACCATCGCAGGCACTCCTGTCTGTGATGCATCGTCAAGGGTAACCGCAGCCATGGTCTTCGCGCTGAGAGCCCATGCTGCTGCAAACGTCGTCGAACTGTTCGTGCAGATGGTTGTTGTCTTGCAAACGTCCCCATCTGTTGACTCAGGGGTCGAGACTTGGCTGCACGATCCGTTACAGCCATGCGGATAAGAAGCCTGTCATCTCGACTGCTAGTGATACGAGTCCGCTGGGATCCAGTACGGCGTTCCGTATTACCCTCCTGAACCCAAAGATTCCATATTCTGCTAACAGTCATTGGATCTCGACCAACGCGAGCAGCAGTGTCATGATACGATAAACCGCAATCGCGATAGGCTACAACCCGACCTTTATCAAAGTCGGAAACATGATGGTACGCATTTCTCCTCCTTACACGAGGCGTCACAACAACTGCTGTTTGCGTATGAGAAATCGGTTGGCAACCTTCCTCCAGTCAGCACGTTGTCGGTGTCGCCAGCGGCGGCAACCTTGTGTGAATGCTCTGAAAAGCTAATCGTTTGCATATCGTAGCATCTTCTCCCTGTCGGTTAAATTTCGTAGCACGTCATCTTCGTGGTGTGGGAATTTTAATGGCCAGTAGTGTATGTTTTCGAGTAGGCAATCAAAGGGAGAATCAATTGCAGATTGGGCTAATAAAGTAGATTCGCTTCAACATCAATTTCGTGAAGCTGTACACGGTGCTATGTCAGCATCAGAACTGGCGGGATCTGTGGCGTTAGTAGGAAAATTAAACAGAGGAGTATTCATTCAGGGGATCTACGATTAGCGTACACAGACAATCATGCGTGCAAGGGGCGAAAACATTACTCTGACTGAAGCGGTCGAAGTCCCTTTGACAGAAGAGTCAGGAGTTATGTCCAACAACGAAAAAGGATTTAATGACAGAAGTCAGCAGGGCAAAATGGGGAAAGCTACTCTCAAGTGTTTTACCTGTGGCCGTGTACTGCATACGTCAAAGGATTGCAGGAGTAATATCAGGTGCAAGACTTGTGGGAAATAGGGCCATTTAACGCGAGACTGTCGGCTTCAGAAACGGATTCACAAAGTCGAATCGGCGCAAGCGTGTCGAGAATCAGAGACGTCAAAAACAGTTAAATGTGAAAGTTGCAGTTTATTGGGACATCGAGGTCCTTGCAAGAAAGCGAAATCAGTTGTGTGTTTTGCGTGTCATAGGCCAGGACACATGGCTAGAGAATGTACTGAGAACTCAGGGTCAACTGTGAAAAGTAAGAAGCAGGGAAACGCTCGGAAATCATAAGATTACAGTCGCCTTATGCTGAACTAGGGAAGGTATTTAAAGTCGACTGTGAGAGTAAAAATGAGTTTTTACAATTAAGGTACCCCAAGAGTACAGAAAGTCCGTTAAAATTGCTTCAAGATAATGGAGCTCGGTCGGGTATAGACCTGAAGAAAGTATAAAGATTAAAGGTATTACGAACCCAGCCATGAACACGTATAGGACAGCAGTCTTAGATCTTGACATAGATCGCGAGTTAAGAGTTAAACGTAAGTTTCATCTGGTAGGAGGCGAATTGGATATTCCCTATGATGGTTTAATTGGAAGAGACTTCTTTACGAAGAATGGCGTAGTGACTGACTACGCAAAAGGAACATTGTGGATCAGCGGCCGGCCGGAGTGGCCAGGCGGTTCTAGGTGCTACAGGCTGGAACCATGCGACGCTACGGTCGCAGGTTTGAATTCTGTCTCGGGCATGGATGTGTGTGATGTCCTTAGGTTACTTAGGTTTAAGTAGTTCTAAGTTCTAGGGGACTGATGACCTCAGAAGTTAAGTCCCATAGTGCTCAGAGCCAGTTTGTGGATTAGGGGTAGATCTGTTAAGCTGTGTACGGGGGTGGAGACACCAAGGCCACGTACACAAGAGCCGGGGCTTAAGGGGCCGCCGATGGAGTATGAACCTGCAGAGAGAGAATGCAGTACACAGGTTACCGGTAGCCATGTGTCGCCAACAAGAAAAAGTCGCTACCGAGCCTAGGACAGACCAGGTGGCAAAAATAGAGTTAGGTCCTCGCGAGGAGAGGTTTTGAGGATAGATGTTGCAGATGCTAGCCTAGAGGAAGGCATTGTGGAAAAGCAAGAATTGCTAGAAGGAGTGTACCTCCCAGAAGCGTTGGTGAGAATAAGAAAGGACTCTTGTTTAATTAATGTGTTAAATACAAGAGACGAGGCGATTTCTCTTGAAATGCCTCGGATTAAAGTGGAAGGAGTTCCACAGTTCAGCACTAGGCCGCAGCGGACCGTGCGTAACGTAAAAGTCTCGAGCACAAAAAAGTCTAGAATCAGTTTACTTCAGGAGAATTTACGATTGGATCATTTAAATGATGTAGAAAAACAGTCCATAATAGAGGTGTGTCTGCGTATAATTACATTTTCCATCTGCCTGGAGACAAGTTGACATGTACAGAGACGCTTCGTCATAAGATACAATTGATTCCTGAGGCACAGGGGTGAATTATTTGTTTCCGCGCAAACCGAATCCCGGAAGCGCGGATAGAAGCGTTGCAACAAGTGAGAAATCAAATGTTAGAGGACGATATAATCGTTCCTTCCACCAGTTCTTTCACCTTTCCTGTAATTATGATTACAAAAAAGATGGGTGCATCAGTTAAAAAGAAATGGCGAGTAGTTGGCGACTTCAGGAAGCTAAATGACATTAGTATCAACACAGTCTTTCCGCTTCCGCGAATTGATAAAATTCTGGATGGCTTAGGCAAAGTGAAATATTTTTCAACACTTGATTTGGCAAAATTTTATTACCAGGTGTTATTAGAAGAAAAAGATAGAGAACTTACAGCTTTTAGTGCGCCATATGCTCATTATATGTATAAATGATGCCCATGGGAGTTCGTTCAACACCTTCCACCTTTCAAAAACTGATGAATGCCGTATGAACTGGGTTGCAGGGTGACAAGATGTTTATTTATTTAGATGACATAGTAGTTTTTGGTCCATCTCTGGAAGAGCACAATTCCCGATTGGGTCAAGCCTTCGAGAGACTAAGAGAACATAATTTGAAGTTGCAGGTTCATAATTGCGAATTCTTAAGTAAGGAAGTCACATATTTGGGGCATGTTTTGACTGTAGATGGGGTAAAACTGAATCCCAACAAGTTGAAAGCAGTGGTGGAGTTTCTGCAGACACAAACAACAAAAGAATTGAAACATTTATTGGATTAATAGGGTGATATGGGCGTTTCTTGAGTGACTTAAGCAAAGTGGCAAAACCACTCCATGAATTATTAAAAAAGGTGTTAAGTATGAATGGGGCGCAGAGCAAGAAAATGCGTTCCGAATGCTGAAAGAGAAGCTACTTAACCCCTTGATATTACAGTATCCAGATTTTTCAAAAACGTTTATCATTACAACTGACGCGAGTTCATTTGCGATAGTGTCTGTTCTATCACAAGGAGAAACAGACAGAGACCTCCTCGTGGCCTTTACATCCAGAACCCTAAACAATGCAGAGCGAAATTATAGGACAATTGAACGGGAATTACTGGCCGTGGTTTGGGCCGTCAAACATTTCAGACCGTATGTATTTGGTCGCAAGTTCACCATCTGTACTGATTACAAGCCATTACAGTGGATCGGAAATATTAGCGATCCGCCCTCACGTTTAATGAAGATGAGACTGAAATTAGAAGAATATGATTACGAAATTGTGTATAAAAAAGGGAAAAATAATCTGGTTGCTGACGCGCTCTCGAGAGTGAGAGAGTTCAGGGCGTCTGATAACCGCCCGGACGGCGACAGTAGCCTGTGTCAGGGCATGGCCGAAGAGGCAGCCATAGAGCAGGTCCCGGACTCACAAGGAGACCGTGCACCAGCTGAGTCAATTACGGCGGAAGGTATAAACAAAAGTGAGGAAACAGCGGTAGGTCAGGTAGAAGAACAACAGGAAATAACTGATGCAGAAAAGGCGAAAACTTTGCGAGAACTCCATGACGCACCCATAGGTGGCCATCAAGGGATCGTGAGAACCTACGATCGTATATGAAAATACTGAACGTGGCCAGGTATGAAGAAGGACATTGAGGACTATATTAGAAAATGCCCCAGTTAGAAAAAATAAAATAACACAGAATAAGACAAAAATGCCTGTGGTTATAACACCAACGCCGCAAGGCGTATTTGATCGGTGTGATATTGACATTGTCGGCCCATTAACAGTAACCGAGAAAAACAACAGGTATATACTGACATTTCAAGACGCGCTAACGTTCATTGTGGCCGAACCCATAGAAAAAACAGGACGCAGACTGTGTGGCTCGCGTCCTCGTGGAAAAAATAATTATAAAGTTTGGAATGCCTTTGGTAATAGTGATGATGGCAGCAACTTCTTGAGTGACACGCTAAAGAGAGTGTGCAAAATGTTAAGGATTGACAGAGTACAAACTTCTTGTTATAATCCGCAGTCTAAGGGCGCATTGGAAAGGTCGAACTGCACCATAACAGAATTTTAAAAAAAAATGGTTCAAATGGATCTGAACACTATGGGACTTAACATCTATGGCCATTAGTCCCCTAGAACTTAGAACTACTTAAACCTAACTAACCTAAGGACATCACACAACACCCAGTCATCACGAGGCAGAGAAAATCCCTGACCCCGCCAGGAATCGAACCCGGGAACCCGGGCGCGGTAAGCGAGAACGCTACCGCACGACCACGAGCTGCGGACTAATAGAATTCCTAAGGCACTATATCAACAGACAACAAACAGACTGGGACGACTGGCTTCAATTCGCTGTCTTCGTGTTCAATACCACACCTCATAGTGCAACCAATTATACACCCCATGAGTTGTAGAGAATGCAACATACCTGGAACACTGCAAAGAGATCCCACAGGTGTTACGTAAGACTACGATGATTATGTTCTTGAATTAAAAGAGAAAATGAGGCAAATGCACCAGTGCGCAAGGGATCATAACAAACAGTGTACACAAAAATAAGGAATACTATGATATTACGAAGAACCCCAGACGCGTACTAGTGTGTAAAGCCAGCCTGATCCCAGCCCTGAGAATAGCAATGTCAGTAGACTCACGGGGAGCCCGAGAGGCGGAGCTAAATGACGTATAACAACATTGTTCCAAGCCTTATTAGGCAGTGCAGTTACGTTTACCTTTCAGCTGAACAATGTTGATACCAAATACCGCCTTAGGAGCAGTAGAGGGGTCCTGACCAAACCATGATTGGCAGGCACCTGCAAGAGACCTACGGTACTGGCTGGGTGGCTTTAAGTGAGAGAAACAGTGCCCCCACACGACTCTTTAAAACCCCTAGAATCCGCATTTTGGCAGAGTTCTCAGACAGCCGATCAGTGCGCCGAATCTGTGACCGTCGACTCCAGCCTCGGTCGCCCTCCTCGTTGTCTGTTCTCTTTGTCTCTCTCTCTCTCTCTTGGAGTGCCTCAGTGAACAGTGTCACATTCATTTGCTTTGCTTTGCAACTACGCTGTTGCCTTAAGATGCTGCTAGTGTCTGCTACTGTGGTTAGCATCCACTCTTGGGACTTGTACACTGGCTTCTGTTGTAACAGTGTTATTCATGCTTTTCCTAACCCTAGAACTAACCTCCAGTGTATTAGTTAGTCTCGTCTGGAATAAACAACTATTTCAAAACCCTGATTGTCCAAGAGTCTCCACAACGAGATCCCTACCGAGTCTCACCAACTGCATTTCTAGTAAATGCCTGTACCAGTGTTGGCTCAGATAGAAGAAAACAATCAAATGCTTTCACTGTGAATTGTCCGTCTGCCTTCTGCTCTGTACCGCTCGGGAGCGCAGTCTGACCAGCAACCCCTTTTTCCCTCTCCCACCTACGTCAGGACACGATGAGGTTAGTTTCTAAGTTTGTGAATGAAAGTAGGGGCATCATTTACGCAAAGTGTGAAACCTCCCCCCACTCAAGTGCTGTCATTCCAAAAGTATAAACAGTTGTATGATGTGAATTATATTGCTAGTAATTAGTAGCAATATAAACGTTTGTTAGTTGAATAGTGATGGGGGGAATAAAATGTAATATCTATTGGAAACTGATTAAAAATTACTGTTTAAATAATTTAAAACGGAAATTTTTAAAGAATAATTGAAAGAAATTGGAAGGTACACATAACCTGGGCGAACTTTAACTGACACTAATATCAACAGACCTTCAATATTCAGTACATTTAAGATCAAATTCACCATTTACATTTTCGTACTTCTCGTTATCGCCATTGTGCATAGAGCTGGTTATGACGATCATCCCTCCACTGCTCAAGCAAATTCCTCTTGTGTGATTCGATCCCCTTGATGCAGGATTCTCGACGTGTCGCGGAATGATGAACAGATGGTTCTTTTAACAAACGTCGTCTCCCAAAAAACTTTTATAACACGTCTTTAATCTCAAGTTAGAATAAGCATTTTTGAAAATATTACTGCAGCGGAATTCTTCATACGTCCGCCCACTACCACGTATAGAGAAAAAAAAATTTTTTTGGCAATATTAACTCGGCGGAACTCGTAATACGTCCGCCCGTTATCACTTATGGAGACGAACAGATGAATATAAAGAAATTAAAAAATTGAAGAGCATATATAAAGAACGAGGCAGAAAAGAAAAGAATAATAATAATAATAATACAATACTGGCCATTAAAATTGCTACACCAAGAAGAAATGCAGCTTCAACACGATACCACAGTTCATCAAGAGTAGTGATTAGCGTATTGTGACGAGCCAGTTGCTCGGCCACCATTGACCAGACGTTTTCCAGACGTTTTCAATTCGTGAGAGATGTGGAGAATGTGCTGGCCAGGCCAGCAGTCGAACATTTTTTGTATCCAGAAAGGACCGTACAGGACCTGCAACATGCGGTCGTGCATTATCCTGCTGAAATGTAGGGTTTCTCAGGGATTGAATGAAAGGTAGAGCCACGGGTCGTAACACATCCGAAATGTAATGTCCACTATTCAAAGTGCTGTCGATGCGAACAAGAGGTGACCGAGACGTGTAACCAATGGCATCCCATACCATATCATGCGGGTTATACGCCAGTATGGTGATGACAGATACATGCTCCCAATGTGCGTTCACCGCGATGTCGCCAAATACGGATGAGACCATCATATGCTGTAAACAGAACCTGGATTCATCCGAAAAAATGACGTTTGGCCATTCGTGCACCCAGCTTCCTCGTTGAGTACACCATCAAAGGCGCTCCTGTCTGTGATGCAGCGTCAAGGGTAACCGCAGCCATGGTCTCCGAGCTGACCGTCCATGCTGCTGCAAACGTCGCTGAACTGTTCGTGCAGATGGTTGTTGTCTTGCAAACGTCCCCATCTCCTCATCTGTTGACTCAGGGATCGAGATGTGGCTGCACCATCCCTTACAGCCATGCGGATAAGATGCCTGTCATCTCGACTGCTAGTGATATGAGGCCATTGGGATCCAGCACGGCGTTCCGTATTACCCTCCTGAACCCACCGATTCCATATTCTGCTAACAGTCATTGGATCTCGACCAACGCGAGCAGCAATGTCGCGATACGATAAATCGCAATCGCGATAGGGTACAATCCCACCTTTATCAAAGTCGGAAACGTGATGGTACGCTTCTCCTCCTTACACGAGGCATCATAATAACGTTTCACCAGGCGACGTCGGTCAACTGCTGTTTGCGTACGAGAAATCGGTTGGAAGATTTCCTCATGTCAGCACGTTGTAGGTGTCACCACCGGCGCCAACCTAGTGTGAATGCTCTGAAAAGCTAATCGTTTCCATATCACAGCATCTTCTTCCTGTCGGTTATATTTCGTGTCTGTAGCACGTCATTTTCATGGTGTAGCAATTTTAATGGCCAGTAGTGTAATATGATACACTACAATTACCCCCACGCTGTGCTCTGACGTCATATGGAGGTGCACAGAGTCTGATTTTTTTTTCTTTTTATGGGTTGATAACTATGGCGGGTATGGGCATAGCCTTTATATTCGGCTATTTGAGTTATCCTGTATGGTTACCAATTTATACAGTCATGTAAGCTCCCTTAACACAAACATATATGTTTTCCTTCGTAACAAAGTGCTTGCTGTAAGTGCATAATCCCATTATTGTCAGT
The DNA here is from genome assembly GCF_023897955.1 of Schistocerca gregaria. Classification (NCBI taxonomy): domain Eukaryota; kingdom Metazoa; phylum Arthropoda; class Insecta; order Orthoptera; family Acrididae; genus Schistocerca; species Schistocerca gregaria. The sequence goes on along the minus strand of NC_064921.1, from coordinate 825,562,474 downwards.
CAGCGTCAGCCCAGAGTTTAGCTTGCAAAGCATGTGCGCGCAGCTCGACGTCTGTTAACCGTCCCTGCTCGCTTCACGCGTTTAATACGTGGTCAGAGTGCCCGTGTCGTGCGTTCACATAGTCTTCGCTGCACAAATTCGTGAAGCTCGTGTTCCGTGGCGTGATCCATTGTGAAATCTTCGATGCGGTGACAACTGGTTTGCGGATCAGTGACCTAGGGAATGTATTTCACCCCGTCGCTCGCACTTATTCAGTAGGGATACCAGCTCTACATCCGACATCGACCGACAAGGTAAGTTTCTTGCCGCTTCTACGAAGTCGTCGAGAACAGAAAATTCATGTTTTTACGACATTGTCGAGCACAGAGAATTCATGTCACACGAGGCATTGTCATTCTTAGTTCATCACGCGCACACCCACATAACTTCACACGCACACTTAACACTTTGCAGGCAGGTTTCGTATATTTTTGCGCTTTGTTTTTGGGTATTTCTTATACCGTTGCATACACAAAATTTCTGTAGTGTCCTTTCCACATACCATACACAGGACAAAAAAATAAAAAGACAACTAAAAAAATAAACGCATCCTTTTTATCTGCTGACATGTCATCATTGTTGCTTCTATACATTACAGTCTGATTGGCATTTTGTTTAGTACATTTTGTTAAATTATAATTTCGTGGCATTGTTCAAGCCACTACAACAGATTCTACGCGCTGCTTAAATAACTACGCATGGCCTCGCCTCTCTAGCATTCTCCAGGAAGGATCTAAACATTACAGGGTTGAGGAAATTTCACGGATAGGCATTTATGTGCTCAGTTACGTCTTGTTTCGAGACTTAATTGTGATCCCCAGAGCAAAATAGCTTGTTGTTTATAAACATAACGCAAACCTGACGATACCAATCGTATCGAATACTTATTTAGTGTTTATAAAGTACAACTCAGTATTTACTTGTTATGTTCATTGTATAAAAGATAACCATTTCATATGCTGAGGTACACAAAGTTGCATCATCAGTACTGTATGTCATGTACAATGAGCGTAAAATGGTGTTTGTATAAGTAAGAAACGTGCAAAAATAGTTCAATGTAAATCAGGTGTTTGACGTTTTCATGAGTAGGCGACGCTTGCAGTAGTTATGTTTCGCCCCCTTGATTGTTTCGTAGTGCTCCACCTTAGTTAAGCATCTTGATATGCGACGTACTGCAACCGTATTCTTCTAGACATATTTTCACACTATCACATTAATACCTGTCATAAACATACAATTATATTTACTTGCGATGCTGCCCTTTATTATGTTTATATGGTACCTAAAACTCGACAAGCATTTATCTTTCTTCACTTTAGGACATGTCAGTGCATCGTTCCCTAGAAGAAAAAACTTAATACTAACTTAAAACTAAATCTTCATAGATAAGTGTATAACGTTCTGGCGTCGCGGTGGCTTCGATCTCTAGGGTAGGCTAACTTCCACTATGTTGACCATTTTTTGCGCGGTGACGCCAGTTAGTGTCCTGAGAGGCTCTCGACTGAAATTCTCTTTGCCTCTGCTTGTTATTTGGCATATGTGTGTTACTTTGGTGGCCGAATTCCGCTGTCTGTGGGTTATTTGGTTGTCTCCTATTGCTTTTCTTTTGCCAAGCGATCGGATGATTATTGCCAGTAGCTTGTATATGCACATATTGTACAGGCTGGCCATACGTTACTCGCCCATTGTAACTGTTTTTGCTAAATTTTTGTCCATTTCTTTTATATCCACCTTTGTATTTACGGCTTTCTCCATTGTAGTTGTGATTACCGTTACCATTAACATAGGTCTGTGTGGGGTAAGTTTGCCATCAGTGTTGTACTACGAATCCGTTGTTTACTTGTTCGTCCGTAAATCTCTGTCTCGCTATCGTCGTCGTAACAGACTTCACTTGTACTGGTCCCTCTTCGTATATTAAATCTTTTGAGTCTAATACAGATAGAAAGTATTCGGTGTCGTGTTCCGGGTTGGTAATGAATTTTTCACTAGTGTGGGCAGCACGACGGCTCTTTAAAATTTTCAGCAAGTCTACTTAGATAACTGGTCCATCCAGTATCTGGTTTTATTGAAATATTTTTCAAAATAGCCCCTTCAGCTTCCATACTTGCTACTGAACGGAGCTGGGTTGAATACAGTAGAACCCCTCTAATCCGACCCTGGATGGCCCGTCACTCCGGTTAGTCCGACCATGCTGAGGCTCGCGAGCCTGTGCCGACTTGTCACTGACTGGACGCCTGTCGGGCTATTGTTGTGGTGTCTGTTGCTGTGCATATTGTTATACTGTACGTTATTGCGCAGTTTTATCCTTTGTTGGGATTAAAAAACTTCGTTGTTTGCTTTATTCCGTGTTCTCTACCGTACTTATTACTTTAGATTCACTGTGTGTACAGTTGTCTGTTTTTCAACATGTCGGGATTCGAACGTAAACACGTAACTCTTTCACTAAATGAAAAATTAGCAGTGCTACAAAGACTGGACGAAGGAGATTCGCTCTAAAAAAATTGCAAAGAAACTGAATGTACGAGTAGGTGTTACGACAATTAAGGATTGGAGGAAGAATCGGAAAGACATTGACTCCTATGCAGTTACGATTGATGGTAAAAACTAAGCCTAAACTGCTTGATAACGCATTGTGGATGTGGTTTTGTCAAGAAAGAAGGAAAGAAACTCCAATATCCGGGCCAATTCTCAAAGAAAAAGCGATAGTTTTGCACAAACAACGGGAAGCCGAAAGTAAATTTGCTGCCAGCAAAGGCTGGATTGATCCTTGGAAAACTCGCCAAAAATGTGTCCCTGACTTTTTTTTCCAAGTAATTTGTTTTCGTTTGTACTGTAAAAACAATGCATCAGTATAATCATTTCTTAGTTTATACATACAATAGTTTCTGTCATTCTAAAAAATTTCGTTTTATATACAGTGCTATAAACATTTTTAGTTTATAGTATATATCGTTTATACGTTATTATGTACAGTACAGTACTGTAATTTTTTTGTCGTTTTTCCTTTTAAAACTAATACATATTATAATATGTATAGACGTTTTTTAGTTAATATACTGTTTAACACTGTGTAAAAAAACATCTTTTTGTATTACTGTAGATACCTTTTAGTTCTTAAATCGTTTAATTTTTTGTACTAAATGTGTTTTTTTATTTTTTGCAGTAAATATTAGATTTTTCGGATAATCCGACCATGGTCCCGGTCCCGAAGGTGACGGATCAGAGGGGTTCTACTATACTTCACGTCTGAGCCTCTCTTGTATGGCCTCAGACCAATACTTATACAGAAACGCTCTCTCAAACTGTTCATAATAGTGGCAGAGTTCCGGCATATCTGTAGCCCATAGCAGAACATCCAACAACAAATCTAATTTTCTGGGCTTCAGTCCAGGTACGAAGTAAAATATTTCGAAAAGCTCTGATAAAGGCCACAGAGTGTGTTCTTTTCTTTTCAGAAGTAAATATCGGAAATTGTCGATGGCTAAGTAATCCCTCATCTGCAAGTAATATTGATAAACACGCCGAGCTGTCAGTGACAGGCTTGTTTGTGTTCGCTTGTGGGGTAGAGATCTCTCTGTTTTTTGGCAAATTCGGACTCTAAACTTAACTGATCTACTCTTCGACTCAACTTGTGTATTTCTGTATGTAGATCTTTGCATACGTCTTGAAGCTCGCTGACTGCGTTCGTGACATTTTTTACCGACGCATCCACTTGGGATTGCGTCTCCTAAATTTGAGAATATGCTTCACTAAGATTTTGTAACTCACCTGCAAGTTGTTCCTTTTTATAGCCTACCGATGCTACTTTCCCAGTAATGTATTTACATAGCGTGACCTGTCGGTAATTATTTCTTGTTTTGGTTGTTTACCGAGCTCTGTGGACCTACCGGATAATTCGTCAGATAATTCAGTGGGTATAGTTTTGATCATCTCACTGAACTGTTAACTAATACTATTCTCGAAATCTTTAAATGCCTGATTTTGCAGTGCAAACTGTTACCAGTTGCATGAGTTGTGTCAAATTGCGGGTGTCACTAGTATTGACATTGCTTATTCGAACTGTTTCCTGTTCTTTTGTTTGCGACGTCGTGAGCGAACAATCAAAGGAATTTTCGCTTCAGTTTCGCCATTTGAAAAAAAAAAAAAAATGATTCCCGGTGAGACGTGAGAAATTGTCTCATTGAGCGTCGTAAAAGTGACATCATGATTAGTTATATTACCAGTGTCACCATTTTCTAATTGTGGGATGCCAACCTGGTTGTTTTGGTAGGCATCTACCAGTTCACGAGTTGGCGTGTTGTTTTCAACTGCCAAGCTCGGATATCCGACATCTTGCCAGACTGCATTTTGCAGTGAATTTTCAACAATGGTCATTTCCTTTGACTCCATTGCGAACAGTGTTTAACAAAATTATGAAAAAAAATTAAACATGAAATATTGTTTGTATTGGTACTTTTCAATCACAACAGATTTATATGCTCAAATGGCTCTGAGCAGTATGGGATTTAACATCTATGGTCATCAATCCCCTAGAACTTAGAACTACTTAAACCTAACTAACCCAAGGACAACACACAACGCCCAGCCATCACGAGGCAGAGAAAGTCCCTGACCCCGTCGGGAATCGAACACGGGCGCGGGAAGCGAGAACGCTACCGCACGACTACAAGATGCGGGCGATTTATATGCGTATTCATTAATGAACCTGATTGTTCTCTGATACAGTCTTCCAGAATTTGAATGAATTATTTTGCACTTTAATGTTGACTTTACACAAATTTTCGTCTTTCCTATAGAAATACACTTTCCGTAAGGATAGCAATTGAAACGGAAAGAGATTATTTACTGTGAGGGAGAAGGCGCAAGCATGGCCATACAATCATATAGCTTAGCAGCTTCCTACCTTAACTCTCCAATCCTCATTCGCGGCGCGTCTCCTTTGAGGGCAGTATTTATTTCTAGTTTGCTCCTTCAAGTTGTTAATAGTTCCAGTCTCACGGACATGTAACAAATGCAACAAAGGCCTCATTCGTTTCTTGTAACATTAAATGGATCTTTATCTCATTTTTTTATCTTAACAATTGAAAGGTCTGTTCATATTCCGCTCGGCGCCTTCCTTTGAAGGGTAGCCATTGAATAGTGTCGGGGGGGGGGGGGGGGGGCATAAAATGTAATATATAACGGAAACTGATTAAAAATTGCTGCTTAAATAATTTAAAAGGGAACTTTTGAAAGAATAAATGAAAAGACATGGAAGGTGCACATATCCTGAGTGAACTTTAACTGGCGCTGATATCAACAGACCTTAAATATTCAATACATTTAAGATCAACATTCACCATTTACATTTTCGTATTTCTCGTTATCGTCGTTGTGCATACAGCTGGTTATGACGATCGTCCCTCCCCTGCTCACGCAAATTCCTCTTGTTTGCTTCCATACTTTTGATGGAGGATTCTCGGCGCGTCGCAGAATGATGAACAGATTTTTTTTTTTAATGAACTTCGTCTCCCAAATAACTTTTATGGAATTTTTTTAATGTTGGGTTAGAATACACATTTTTGGACAATGTTAATGCGGCGAAACTCTTCACATGTCCACCCGCTACCACTTATGGAGAAAAAAGATTTTTTAACAATATTAACTCGGTGGAGCTCGTAATACGTCCGCCTGTTATCACTTGTGGAGACAAACAGATAAATATAAAGAAATTAAAAATTGGAAGAGCATATCTCTTCTTGTTTTGTTTTTAAGCCAATGTTATCTGTGGTACAAAATTATTATTATTTAGTATATGTGTATACCTTATATGAATAAAAAGAAAATAACGAGGGAGGAATGAAAAGAAAGTAATAATAATAATAATGCAACATTACATAATCCTTCTGATTTTGCAGACGCAGTTCCCATTTCGATTACTGGCTGCTGTATGTACCCATCCACATCTAGAAGAGATAATGGTGAAAATTCAAAACTGAAGAATTCGCAGCGTAAAAGAGCCATAATTGATGCTATATGTGTGCAAAATGAGTATTGGTACAGTGTGTCATTGAAGTCAATATGTGATTTGAAAGGGATGATAAATAAATGTATACTATACTGTTGTTGTTGTTGTTGTTGTCTTCAGTCCTGAGACTGGTTTGGTGCAGCTCTCCATGCTGCTCTATCCTGTGGAAGCTTCTTCATCTCCCAGTACCTACTGCAACCTACATCCTTCTGAATCTGCTTAGTGTATTCATCTCTTGGTCTCCCTCAACGATTTTTACCCTCCATCTGCCGTCCAATGCTAAATTTTTGATCCCTTGATGCCTCAAAACGTGTCCTACCAACCGATCCCTTCTTCTAGTCAAGTTGTGCTACAAACTTCTCTTCTCCCCAATACTATTCAGTACCTCCTCATTAGTTACATGATCTATCCACCTTATCTTCAGCATTCTTCTTTAGCACCACATTTCGAAAGCTTCTATTCTCTTCTTGTCCAAACTAGTTATCGCCCATGTTTCACTTCCATACAAGGCTACACTCCATACAAATACTTTCAGAAATGACTTCCTGACATTTAAATCTATACTCGGTGTTAACAAATTTCTCTTCTTCAGAAACGCTTTCCTTGCCACTGCCAGTCTACATTTTATATCCTCTCTATTTCGACCATCATCAGTTATTTTACTTCCTAAATAGCAAAACTCCTTTACTACTTTAAGTGTCTCATTTCATAATCTAATTCCCTCAGCATCACCCGATTTAATTTGACTACATTCCATTATCCTCGTTTTGCTTTTGTTGATGTTCATCTTATATCCTCCTTTCAAGACACTGTCCATTCCGTTCAACTGCTCTTCCAAGTCCTTTGCCGTCTCTGACAGAATTACAATGTCATCGGCGAACCTCAAAGTTTTTACTTCTTCTCCATGAATTTTAATACCTACTCCGAATTTTTCTTTTGTTTCCTTTACTGCTTGCTCAATATACAGATTGAATCACATCGGGGAGAGGCTACAACCCTGTCTCACTCCTTTCCCAACCACTGCTTCCCTTTCATGGCCCTCGACTCTTATAACTGCCATCTGGTTTCTGTACAAATTGTAAATAGCCTTTCGCTCCCTGTTTTTTACCCTTGCCACCTTCAGAATTTGAAAGAGAGTATTCCAGTCAACATTTTCAAAAGCTTTGTCTAAGTCTACAAATTCTAGAAACGTAGGTTTGCCTTTTCTATACTGTTACTATACTATACTGTGACTATACTATACTGTGAGTTAATAACGAAAATTCCATTATCACCTTTCATCCCATACTCCAAAATTTTCTGCCATGAATTTAATGATAAAGACTTGCTAGAGTGTGATAGTGATCCATGTATCCCTCCCGCCTTGCATGTTGGTTGTGATGACTGACTGCTCTGTAGCGTAACCCAAGGTCTAGGTTAGGTTGGAAGGTTGGGTGTTTTTTGATTGATGATGTGCAAGTCGAAATTGGGAATAGTTCGAATGCAGTATTTTAAAATACAGACAGAAGTTTAACTATGTATTGTAATGTCGGAAAAAATCCATCTTGTGAATACAGCTGTTAAACATTTGGTAAAACTTACACAGTAGACACCAGACTGCATTTTTTGTAGTTTATGTACAATGTATGTTTGTAATATGCGTCAGAATACTCGTTGGAGACATGTCCATTATCTGTTTTTCAGATTACCGTGCAGTTTTAGTTTTTATGATGAAGAGTGTGTTTAAATGTGTCATGAAAATTCAAGGCTATGTTATAGGTCTGGCTATTAGCACAATCTTTATTTGGCCTCACATTACTCGGCTGCACCAGTTGTTAACCGACTATAAAATTTTTCTCAGAGCAAATTAGCTTCTTGGTTCATTTCTTCAACCATAAGCATGTAATATGTACCTATCGTGAGACGCAAGGTTCTCAGAACGAAGTACGGACATAGGACAACAGATCGCATACAGCATCCAATGTTAGCTGCGCATTTTAGCTGGTACTTGCTACTTCTAGCTGCGACTTGTCACTGAAACGACTTGTCACTGAAATCGCAGGTAGACAGGAGGTTCAGATCCCTCCGTCGGCTCCCCCCGCCCTTTTGCTTTTCCCCTCCTCCTCCTTCTTCCCCTCTCTCCTCTATGGGTCCTCCCCCTCAACCCCCCCCCCCCACCTGCCTTCGTTTCACCTTTATAGTGCAGTGTTTCAGTGATGTTCAGTGTTGTGCGTCCCGTTTCTTTACGTGTTGTGAACAGACACCAATCTGTCACTAGGTGTGTTTTTTAACTCTTGCGAACAGGAACCAGACTGACTCCCTGTTTTTTTTTTTTTTTTGTGCCTGTCGAATTACTATGTGTTTTAATCAGCATCACCAACCCTTTATTTTATATTTTAACTTCCACAACTTTTCACCCTATTGCAGTTTTAGCCAGCCACCGTTTTATCGCCGGTTTTTATTGTTTATTCTCTACTCATTATGTTTTTAAACTCCACTGTAGGCCACAGAGCGGCATATTAAGCTGATGCCACCCACCCCCCTGTCCCCGTCCCCGTCCCTTGGAAGGAATCGAAATTCAGTAAAAAAATAAATAAATAAAAAAAGGAGGGTTCAGAGGAAGAAGTACGAAATTCAGACAACAGATGACACATGGTGTTGAATGTTAAAGGGTGCAAGCGACTGTAGTTGTGACCGAAATCGCATCTAGATTCTATAAAGTTGTTATTGTGATAACTGTGCCTTCTCAATTACTGTGATTTATAACAGATACGCGATTTCTTGCCCATCCCTAATTGGCGCGTACATATGGCCGGGTAACGCCACTGATTTGTGTGATACGACAGTTTTCATCATTTCTCACTTTCCAGAGATGTCTGAAGTTAGTAATTCTTCTTATTATTAACGTGGTAATTATTTTTAGTATTAATTACACTGAGGAATGTACTTCTCAGGGACTGAATTATTTTATATTCGAAATAAATTTAGTGAGACACTTGTGTCCCAGCAGATCTTATTTGTAAAATTATTTATCGGTTTGAAATATAATGTGGTGCTGTTTCATGCCTTTTCATTAATTTCCACTGAAAAAGAGAGAAGTGACATTGTAGCAGCAAGAACTGTGTTCTTGAGAGAAATGCACGAGATAAACAAGCCGGAAAATCACGAATTTATTATCTTGATGAAATATACATTCACCAGAACAATTTAAGACCAATGTGCTGGAAGACAAGTGACGATGTTGGGGGCCTGAAGTTTCCTGTGGGAAAAGAGAGACGCCTTATTGTGCTTTACGTAGGTTCTGCAGAGACAGGCTTCATACCAGAGAGTAAATTAATATTTAAAGCATCGAAGACGAAGGAATCAGATGACTATCACTCTGAAATGACCTATGCTGTCTTCAAGCGGTGGTTTGTGCAACAGCTACTCCCGTACATGGCAGAGAATTCTGTTATTGTCGTGGACAATAGAAGCATGCACAAGTGAATAAGGCTTCTACTTCAAATACCAAGAAGGATGAAATTCTTTCATGGTTCTCGTCTAATGGAATTCCTCACACATGGTCACAGACCAGGCCAGAGTTACTCACGCTCGTAAATGCATACAAGCCTAAACACCGCACTTACGAGATAGATGAACTGGCAAGACAGCATGGTAACCAAGGAATCAGGTTACAACCATATCACTGCCACTACAATCCTATTGAGCTGGTATGGGCGCAAACAGCACCTTCCGAATTGCTAATGTGGAAAGACACACACATGAAGCAGTGGACAACGTAAGCATATCTGCATGGGCAAACTGCGTCAGACATTCGGAAACACTCCAGGAAGAAGATTTTAAAAAGGAAATCGACAGAGACTCGGTGATGGAGCCTTTCATAATTAATCTTTACGATTGGGATTCGTCTTTATCAGACATCGAGGATGAAGATGATGTTTTGGGATACCTACATCTACATCTACATTCATGCTCCGCAAGCCACACAACGGTGTGTGGCGGAGGGCACTTTACGTGCCACTGTCATTGCCTCCTTTTCCTGTTCTAGTCGCATATGGTTCGCGGGAAGAACGACTGTCTGAAAGCCTCCGTACGCGCTCGAATCTCTCTAATTTTACATTCGCGATCTCCTCTGGAGGTATAAGTAGGGGGAAGCAATATATTCGATACCTCATCCAGAGACGCACCCTCTCGAAACCTGGCGAGCAAGCTACACCGCGATGAAGAGCGCCTCTCTTGCAGAGTCTGCCACTTGAGTTTGCTAAACATCTCCGTAACGCTATCACGGTTACCAAATAACCCTGTGACGAAACGCATCGTCTTCTTTGGATCTTCTCTGTCTCCTCCGTCAACCTGATCTGGTACGGATCCCACACTGACGAGCAATAGTCAAGTATAGGTCGAACGAGTGTTTTGTAAGCCATCTCCTTTGTTGATGGACTACATTTTCTAAGGACTCTCCCAATGAATCTCAACCTGGTACCCGCCTTACCAACAATTAATTTTATATGATCATTCCACTTCAAATCGTTCCGCACGCATACTCCCAGATATTTTACAGAAGTAACTGCTACCAGTGTTTGTTCCGCTATCATATAATCATACAATAAAGGATCATTCTTTCTATGTATTCGCAATACATTACATTTGTCTATGTTATGGGTCAGTTGCGACTCCCTGCACCAAGTGCCTATCCGCCACTCCCTGCACCAAGTGCCTATCCGCTGCAGATCTTCCTGCATTTCGCTACAATTTTCTAATGCTGCAACTTCTCTGTATACTACAGCACCATCCGCCAAAAGCCGTATGGAACTTCCGACACTATCTACAACGTCATTTATATATATTGTGAAAAGCGATGGCCCCATAACACTCCCCTGTGGCACGCCAGAGGTTACTTTAACGTCTGTAGACGTCTCTCCATTGATAACAACATGCTGTGTTGTGTTTGCTAAAAACTCTTCAATCCAGCCACACAGCTGGTCTGATATTCCGTAGGCTCTTACTTTGTTTATCAGGCGACAGTGCGGAACTGTATCGAACGCCTTCCGGAACTCAAGGAAAATAGCATCTACCTGGGAGCGTGTATCTAATATTTTCTGGGTCTCATGAACAAATAAAGCGAGTTGGGTCTCACACGATCGCTGTTTCCGGAATCCATGTTGATTCCTTCAGAGTAGATTCTGGGTTTCCAAAAACGACATGATACTTGAGCAAAAAACATGTTCTAAAATTCTACAACAGATCGACGTCAGAGATATAGGCCTATAGTTTTGCGCATCTGCTCGACAACCCTTCTTGAAGACTGGGACTACCTGTGCTCTTTTCCAATCATTTGGAACCTTCCGTTCCTCTAGAGACTTGCGGTACACGGCTGTTAGAAGGGGGGCAAGTTCTTTCGCGTACTCTGTGTAGAATCGAATTGGTTTCCCGTCAGGTCCAGTGGACTTTCCTCTGTTGAGTGATTGCAGTGGCTTTTCTATTCCTTGGACACTTATTTCGATGTCAGCCATTTTTTCGTTTGTGCGAGGATCTAGAGAAGAAACTGCAGTGCGGTCTTCGTCTGTGAAACAGCTTTGGAAAAAGGTGTTTAGTGTTTCAGCTTTACGGGTGTCATCCTCTGTTTCAATGCCATCATCGTCCCGGAGTGTCTGGATATGCTGTTTCGAGCCATTTACTGATTTAACGCAAGACCTGAACTTCCTAGGATTTTCTGTCAAGTCGGTACATAGAATTTTACTTTCGAATTCACTGAACGCTTCACGCATAGCCCTCCTTACGCTAACTCTGTCAGTATTGCAAAGCTGCGGTAAGCATTTGAACATACATCGTAAATCATAAGCCCATATTATGTAACTTCAGTCTAGGTTTGCCTGGCTGGTAAAGTAATTATAAAAAAAATTTAGTTTCTTGTGCAATTTCGTTGTGGACTTTGTTTAAAGCTTGTCTTCAGTGGTTACACTTGTCAATTTTCTTACTGAATTAAACATCAAAATACGTTAAATTTCGTTTGTATTTATGAAAAAGTAATTGTTCTTGCTTTCCCGAAAATTAGTCCCAACAAGCTGTGGAAACTTGTTTTATATTATGTATGACAATAACTATGTACAATAGACACAATATGAAAACTATCAATTATTTGTTGTAAGTGAGGTGTCTAGAAACAGAAAGTGCCTTTGGTTCTCTTAATAACGATTTTTAATCTATGAAAGGCTCCTTTTAAATTTTCTGTTTCATGATTCTTACAGCTTTGTGCCGAAAAGATGCTCTGCATGTACACTATTCAGACTTTTGCTTAGGTCACTTAAAAAACTGTCACTGCCCGACAGGAGCAGGCTTAAGTCTGTTGATAGAGACTGTGATAGCTGAATCTTTCATCTGGATGTCATAGGTGTTGGCTGAGCGCTGGAGAACTCGGTACGGGCCGGTATATGGAGGTTGGAGGGGAGCACGGACAGTGTCATCTCGGAGCATGACGTACTCGCAATTGTCCAGAGATTTCGGGACGTAAACCTTAGGGCAGGAATGGCTGGCGGGCGGAGAGATGTGGAGGTTAATGAAGTGGCGTCTGACGCGGTCCACGAAGGAAGGTAAGTCAGACTGAGGGGGAGAAGCTGAAGGGCTTACGAGTTCGCCAGGGAGAACAATGTTCTGGCCGTATACGAACTCGGCTATTGTGCCTTTGAGGTCTTCCTTATAGATCGCACGAATGCCGAGAAGCCCAAGGGGAAGGGCCTCCGTCCATAGAGAGTCATGACATCGAAGAGCCGCCTTGAAAGTGCGGTGCCAGCGCTCAACTAGCCCGTTACTGTGCAGGTGGTATGCTGTGGTATGGATGCGCTGGATGCCGCAAATGTTGCAAATCTCGTTGAACAGGGCCGACTGAAATTGTCTGCCCTGGTCAGTCGTGATGATAGTTGGACATCCGAAACGCGATACCCATGACTCGACGATAGCTCAAGCAACAGTTTCTGCCGTAATATTGGGGAGGGGGACATCCTCGACCCAGCGAGTTGTTTGGTCGACAGACGAGAGAACATAATGAAAGCCGTTAGAGGGGGGGGGGGCGGGGGGGAGAGGGCCGACAATGTCAACATGAATATGCTGGAAACGCCCAGGAGGGATCGAAAAGGTGCCGAGGGGGCGGGGGGGGGGGATGAAGTGTGCTTGTGCACTTTGTAGCATTGGCACGCAATGCAGGAATGTGCCCATTGCTGGCAGTGCTTGTTGACATTTCTCAACACAAAGCGCTCTGCTACAAGGCAGGTGGACGCATGAACACCGGGATGGGATAAATTATGCAGTGCGTTGATGACAGCTCGGCGGATCGTGGTTGGGATGAGGGGGCATAACGTGCCCATACTGTCGTCGCAATAGATCTCACCAGAAATGCCAGGAAAGGTGGTGCGGACGCAGTGTAGTGAAGAGGTAGAGTCTGAAATCACGTTTTGTGTGTCCTCGTCAGTGGGTTGGAGGTTTAGGCAGTTCAGAGAGGTCTAACAGCGAATGAACGGCGTCGACTCGTGAAAGGAAATCAGCAACTATATTGTCAGCATCCTTTATGTGTCTGACATCGGTGGTTATCTGAGATATGAAGTACACGTATCTGCAGCAGCGAGGAGGCGGGTCAGCTGTCAGGTTTGTAATGGCCGCAGCCAGTGGTTTGTGGTCTGTTAAAGCATAGAAAGGGCATCCCTCAACATCAGTCTTAAAATGCTTGATTGCTTCATAGACTGCAAGCAACCCTCTGTCAGATGCGGAATATTTCCGTTGTGCATTGGTGAGCTTGCGCGAGAAGTATTGCAGAGGCGAAGTCTGGCCGTCGACTGTCTGGTTAAAGACAGCGCTGACGGCAGAATCGCTCGCGTATGTGGTAATGAGAAGCTGAGCATTGGGATGAGGATGCGCGATGGTGCAGGCCTCGGCAAGAAGATTTTTGAGGGCAGTGAAAGAGGCAGTCATAGCAGGGGTCCACGGAACGGGCCGAGATCCAGAAGTCTTGGTGCCTGCCAAGGCGTCCGTCAGTGGAGCATGAATCTCCGCAGCCCGAGGTAGATGATGGCGATAATAATTAACCGTCACCAGAAAGCGCCAGAACTCTTTGAATAACGAAGGTCTGAGTAGGTTTAGTATTGTTTGTACTTTCTCAGGGGGCATTGAAATGCCGTCGGCAGAGACCCGAAAACCAAGAAAAGTGACAGCGGGTTGATGTAGCTGCAATTTGTCTTGATTGGTCTCGATGCCTGATGCTGTGAGAGTGTCCATAACAGTTTGCACATGTCGAATGTTGTCCTCGATGGAGGAGCTAAACACAAGAATGTCATCGAGATATGCAAAGCAGAATTTTAGTTGAATAGCACTTGTAAGAAGGCTGTTTAGGTTTTTTTATTGGTAACGCCGCCGCCACGTAGCGCTCTGTATAAAAATCACTGGCTGTGCCATGTGGCTGGTTTGCATTGTTGTCTGCCATTGTAGTGTTGGGCAGCGGCAGCTGGATGCTAACAGCGCGTAGCGTTGCGCAGTTGGAGGTGAGCCGCCAGCAGTGGTGGACGTGGGGATAGAGATGGCGGAGTTTTGAAATTTGTAAGAATGGATGTCATGAACTGATATAAACTCCTGGAAATGGAAAAAAGAACACATTGACACCGGTGTGTCAGACCCACCATACTTACTACGGACACTGCGAGAGAGCTGTACAAGCAATGATCACACGCACGGCACAGTGGACACACCAGCAACCGCAGTGTTGGCCGTCGAATGGCACTAGCTGCGCAGCATTTGTGCACCGCCGCCGTCAGTGTCAGCCAGTTTGGCGTGGCATACGGAGCTCCATCGCAGTCTTCAACACTGGTAGCATGCCGCGACAGCGTGTACGTGAACCGTTGACGGACTTTGAGCGAGGACGTATAGTGGGCATGTGGGAGGCCGGGTGGACGTACCGGCGAATTGCTCAACACGTGGGGCGTGAGGTCTCCACAGTACATCGATGTTGTCGCCAGTGGTCGGCGGAAGGTGCACGTGCCCGTCGACCTGGGACTGGACCGCAGCCATGCACGGATGCACGCCAAGACCGTAGGATCCTACGCAGTGCCATAGGGGACCACACCGCCACTTCCCAGCAAATTAGGGACACTGTTGCTCCTGGGGTATCGGCGAGGACCATTCGCAACCGTCTCCATGAAGCTGGGCTACGGTCCCGCACACCGTTAGGCCGTCTTCCGCTCACGCCCCAACATCGTGCAGCCCGCCTCCAGTGGTGTCGCGACATGCGTGAATGGAGGGACGAATGGAGACATGTTGTCTTCAGCGATGAGAGTCGCTTCTGCCTTGGTGCCAATGACGGTCGTATGCGTGTTTGGCGCCGTGCAGGTGAGCGCCACAATCAGGACTGCATACGACCGAGGCACACAGGGCCAACACCCGGCATCATGGTGTGGGGAACTATCTCCTACACTGGCCGTACACCTCTGGTGATCGTCGAGGGGACACCGAATAGTGCACGGTACATCCAAACTGTCATCGAACCCATCGTTCTACCATTCCTAGACCGGCAAGGGAACTTGCTGTTCCAACAGGACAAAGCACGTCCGCATGTATCCCGTGCCACCCAACGTGCTCTAGAAGGTGTAAGTCAACTACCCTGGCCAGCAAGATCTCCAGATCTGTCCCCCCTTGAGCAATTTTGGGACTGGATGAAGCGTCGTCTCACGCGGTCTGCACGTCCAGCACGAACGCTAGTCCAACTGAGGCGCCAGGTGGAAATGGCATGGCAAGCCGTTCCACAGGACTACATCCAGCGTCTCTACGATCGTCTCCATGGGAGAATAGCAGCCTGCATTGCTGCGAAAGGTGGATATACACTGTACTAGTGCCGACATTGTGCATGCTCTGTTGCCTGTGTCTATGTGCCTGTGGTTCTGTCAGTGTGATCATGTGATGTATCTGACCCCAGGAATGTGTCAATAAAGTTTCCCCTTCCTGGGACAATGAATTCACAGTGTTCTTATTTCAATTTCCAGGAGTGTATATATTATGACTATAAAGGTAAATACATTGTTTGTTCTCTATTAAAATCTTTCAATTGCTAACTGTGCGTATCAGTAGTTAGTGACTTCCGTAGTTTGAATCTTTTAGTTAGCTGGCAGTAGTGGCACTCGCTGTATTGCAGTAGTTCGAGTAACGAAGATTTTTGTGAGGTAAGTGATTTGTGTAACGTATAGGTTAATGTTAGTCAGGGCCATTCTTTCGTAGGGATTTTAGGAAGTCAGATTGCGTTGCGCTAAAAATATTGTGTGTCAGTTTAAGCACATTCGTGTATAATTGTTCAAAGAGGACTTTTCACATAGACCAGTCTTGTGTAATTTTTCTAAGGGGACGTTTCATACACTTTGTTGATGAACTGTTGCCAGGTCTGGATTGCGCTTTTCAGACCGAAGGGCATGAATCTAAACTGAAATAACCCAATTAGGGTGGTGATTTCTGTCTTCTCGATGTCTTCAGGAGCCATGGGGATCTGGTGGTAGGCCTGTTTTGCAATCAATGAGAATGTGGTCGCAACTGTAAGGGAACTGGTAAAGCCGGCAATGTTGGGTATGAGGTAGGTGTTCATAATTGGTCGTGCATTTAGTCGACAGTAGTCTCCACACATGCGCCAGGACCCGTCTTTCTTGGGTGTCATATGAGTGGGTGTATACCAGCTACTGGCAGATGGTTCAATGACGCCGGAGCTTAGAAATTTATAAATCTGCTTTTTAAGGTCGGAGAGGCGCTCGGGACAAAATCGACGTGGTTTACTGGAGATCAGGGGGCCCGGCGTGAGGCGAAGCTTGTAAACAGTGCCGTTGGTGACTACAGAAATGTTGCCGGCGGCACGGGAGGCGGTTTGCTTATAATGTGTGGCAGCCGGGGCAGGCGATGCGTGGTCATGGTGTTCAGAGCCACTCGGCGGATCCGACAGGAACCGAGGTGGCGAAGTGTCCCAGGAGTCAACGTGACAAGATGGCCGCCGGCCCGAAGCAGTGGCACTGTGGCCGGGTGAGCTCGGTAGAGCTCGTGAAGTGTTAGTCAGTCCATTGTCTGAGGGCGAAGCCTGTGGCAACACAGTCGCGGGCGAAACACTTGGTGCGACTGCACTGTTTGTGTCATCAGTAGCGATGACATGGTGGGACGTAGGAGTGAAGTTGAATTGTTTGCGGTGCTGTCCACGAGGGGCGGGGTAGGAGCTGTCAGTTCGGGAACACGTGACACTCGTCACGCATGCGCACTTGTGTCCGGCTGAGTGTCGAACACTGCCGTGTTAGGAGGGTGTGGCCTTGCGGAACTGTCAGTAGACTTTATGGCAGCCTTGACAGCACAGTTGTGAGGGGTAGCAGGAGGTAAACACATGGAGTCTCGATTGCTGGGATTGCAAGCAGATTCAGCGCACTTACTGGCCTTGCTTTGTCCTTGCTGTAGTGTCTGTAATTACTTTGCTGCATCGTAGAGCTGGAGCTGTGTTTCATGGAGCTGGACGGAGAGATCTAAGTATTCCTTGCATAGGCGAGCGATGTGTTCAAGCTCGACAAGGCACTTATGCGTGGTTTCTTGTAACATAGTCGACAGAGACAAGCATGTATGGATGAGAAGAGCCCGGAACAATGTGTCATGGGGTGGGTTGCCCAACAGAGCACAGGGGAAGTGAGTCTTGGACAGATGGTGTAACACAGTGTTTTGCACTAGGTCCAGTGAAAGTTTGTGGTGCCACAAGAATTCAATGGCTAGTATAGGTTCGTCAATTTCGCACACTAAAAAAGTCCACCTGAGTTTGCAGTTTGGGGAGAGTGAGACAACATGTGAGACAGAATGGAGTACTGGGGGGTGCCTGTCATGTTGTGCGCAGGAGGTGGCACCCGAACCTCACTTCGACTGGTGTTTGGGAAGTAGCAGGGTGGTCTGCAGTTCCGTGCCGCCTCACCAAACTGTGTGAGGAAGTAACAATACGCGTAGTGCGGTTGCATTTCTTGTAGAAAGTTCGTTGCCAGCGGCGGTGGCTGAGGTTCGGTGGCCACAGCATGTTCGGTTGTAGGAGGGGGGGGGGGGGTTGTCACTGCGGGAAAAGCCGGTGATGTACCAGTTGCTTGTTTACTGCTTCCCTGGGTGACCGGAACAGTCGGCACAGTATGGCCCTGGC
The DNA here is from genome assembly GCF_023897955.1 of Schistocerca gregaria. Classification (NCBI taxonomy): domain Eukaryota; kingdom Metazoa; phylum Arthropoda; class Insecta; order Orthoptera; family Acrididae; genus Schistocerca; species Schistocerca gregaria. The sequence goes on along the minus strand of NC_064921.1, from coordinate 825,544,280 downwards.
CGTGTCCGGCTGCAGGGCGATGAGTCAGAACCTGAGACTTGTCAGGTAGGCAATGGCTGGCGAAATGGAGCAGTGATGCATATTGTAGCTTAACAGCAATAGTCATTCTTCGCACGACAGGTTCAGGGGGCCTTTGAGCCAGAGAAAAGAGGATGTGAGGAGATAGTTTATCAGACCACATGGCGAGGAGAACTGCGACTGAGAATAAATCGGCGCTGACCAGGACACTTAGCCGTCTCCAGAGCTGGGAAGGTTTGTCGTTGCCTAGTTGCTCGATGTGGAGCACTTGCTGTATTGTTGCCTCAGCTGAGCGTGCAAGGCGACGTAGAACTGTCTCTTTGGCTAGAGTGTACCGGGTAGATGAGTCCCGGGCGTCGACCAGGTCAGCAATTAAGTCCTCCTGGTCGTGCAGGTGGGTGATGAGGCACAGAAACCTGGTTGACTCGTCGAATTTGTAATGGTCGAACACTTTGTCCACAATTTTGAACCAGGTTGTTGCTCTGCCGGGATTAAACGGCGGCAGCGTCGGTAAGCGTTGTAGAATGTTCGGAAGAACAGGATGAGTTGAGTTCGTCGGGGCACTGACTGAATCGAGCGGTTGTTGCTGTAGTATTCCAGGAGAGTGTGCCTCCAGGGGATGTGGCAACGACGGCTGTCCAGATGGCAGCGTGAAGGTGACATATTGTGGCTGAGTGCGATCCGTTGTGACACGGAAGGCCGATGTGGGTGAGGCACCGTAATGTGTCAATTGCAGTTTCGCAAGCTCAACACGTTGCAGGTGTGCTCGAATTGACGCGTCGCGGAAGACGACATGGATGAGGCACCGAGATGTGCCGAGAACGGTAGCGGAAGCTCGACTGGAGCCGGTGTGTCAGCGACAGGTGAGAAAAAGTTCAAAGTTTTAGTCTGCGGAAAGCTCGACTTTTGATCAGAGCCGGGGCCACCTGTGTTGCAGGGAGGCTGCGGAGGTGCGGGCTGTCCAGAAGCACAGTGTGGGAAATGATGTCAAACGTAGGACAGAATGTATGAATGTTCACTGTTCATAGTCACTCCACTCAAAACGGTGTGCGGATAAGGTGAATGTAGTGGCACAAAACACTGAGGCATAGCAGTGGGACGGAGGTGGAAGTCAGGCACAGATAACAAGTTATTGTTCGTGTTGCAGTACGAGGTATCGAAGTAGGAAGGCTTGTGCTGACGCTGAACCGAGGAAGGCGTGGGCGTGGTCGGATTCTGAGGTGGTTGACCTGTGAACGAAGCAGTTCCGTCCGTGTGGCAGGTATCTGTGTGGTAGGGCACGGATTGCGGCGTAGCAAATCGTTGGCCTGGCGGTAGTAGGTTGTCCAATGAAGCATCTGCAGAAATCGGAATTGGTCCTGCACTGCATGGAGATCCGAAAGAGGTAACTGCACAGTCGATGAGGGAAGGCACATGTGGCGGGAACAAAGGCGTTTGATAGCGGGAGTCATACACACTCCTAACCTCACTTATTGTTGCAGGCTCGAAAACGTCCTGCGAAATCGGCGTAATCGTCGAGTGAGAGGCATCGTGTTGTAGTCCTGGCGGGTGTACATTGCCCGCAAACACGATGCACGTCGATCACAAAATCCGGCGTTAGGTGTTGGGCCGAAGTCATTGTTCGAATGTTGTGTTGATGTAATACACGCGAAAATAACCGACGCGGAGGCCAGGGACACAGTAAAACGGCGAAAACGGTAGACGTTACAACTCGGGGTCACCAATGAGGAGGAAGTTCGGTTAGGTTACAGCAAACAACACCCCCATTTTACAGTAGTTCATTTATTCACCTCTTTACACAAGCAAGGCTTACACACAACTAGCACGGCGGAACTGTACAAAGATAGTGTTTAGCTTGGTTCAAAGACGATTCTCAGATCGATACTGGTGTCGACCTCATCGGCTCCACAAGCTCTCTGAATATATGATTTCAGTTCAGTAATGTTCCATAGTCCATACTGTAGTACCCCACATTACTACACTAACTGCCTATATCAGACTTATGTCAGGCCACTATGGTAAGAGTAGTACGCATCAACATTTAAACACAGCACCTGAAACTAACTGAGATGGATTTCAGGGATTGCCAAGTCATTGCCCACAGTCACTTGGTCTGTCACACATGCACAGCGATACACCAGTTTCACCTGACAGGAACACGATACTTATCAGGACAAGCATGGGCGTCCGGGCCCTCAGTCAATAATGTTTTTCAGATGTGTAACTACCTTAACTGTATTCTTGTAGTATTTAGATCTTCCCTGCAGACTAGAGGGCCCAATCAGTACCAGTCAGTTATCCAGTGAGTCAACGAGTCAAGTTATCAGTCACAGACCCAGAGGGAGTTGCAGTCGCAATTAGCTCAGCCTCTAGCTCAGAGTCAGTTAATCCCTAGTGACCATAGAAGTGTACACAACAGACTAGTATTTCACCAGCAGTTTTGAGGCTAATGTGGACTATTATGGAAGAGCCTGTACCACAGCACCTGGACTATCTTAAGTTAAGTAATTTCTTGTTTTGGTTAATAAAGAACTCCGTTAATATATGTGTGCAATTGTGTTACAGAAAGAGCATACTGGCCACCAAACATCTTCTCCTTGCTTCCTATGGTACAAACCTACAGAGGTAATGAGAAGACTTAAAAAACTGGCGAGGAGTGTAATTCAGTACAGATTTTGCTTTCTTCTGTTGTGTTTTAGCTTGCAGGGATGCTCATTTCTAATTGCTAATTTGTTGTAGTGTTCTTGCTTGTGTTTCATGAGGGGAGCCACAGAACTAATCAAATTCCTCTTTTCAGAGGCTTTGCTTGCTTTTTCCTATAACGTAGTTGTGTAAACCATGGTTACCCCACCCCCTCCATCCTCTGCCCCCACACCTCACTTGCAGATGGCCATTGTGATGGATCTAATACAATCTTTTCAGTTTCAGAACCAACAAATTACTGCTTTACTGACAATGGTACAACAACTTCTAGCTGCACAAGCCGCGTCAGACACACTCCAACAACCGACCAACCAACTTGTCCAACAAGTGCTGTCGACCTGCATATCAATGCTCCAGCAAAATTAACAACACTGAAGAGAAATGGCTCGAATACCTGACACAGTTCCAAACACATTGTCAAGTCATCAAGTTCAAGGTACTGTAAAGATGGAATACTTTCTTTTGACTGTGGGGTCCCCAGTTTTCAGGTCAATATGAAAACTGTTACCAACTGCATCTCCCAAAAAACTCAATTATGATGAAGTAATTGACACATTAACTCAATATTATAACCAGTAAGTCCAAGTAGCTGCAGCCAAATATCAGCTTTTTCGCTTGTAGAAAAAGCCGGAACAGACATACCATCAGTAGTACACAGAATTAATGGGCAGAACTAGGAAGTGTAAATTTAGGTGTAATTGTGGCCACATCTACAGTGCTTTTATGATTAGGGGTGCTATGAATTTCACTGTCCCAGATAATAGAATACGGAAACAGATCTTAAAGTACTCTGATCCGTCACTTCCTCAAGTGTTGCAAACCATAGAGCAATATGATTCAAGTGCCATAGAGGCCAATACCCCCCATGAACCATGGACCTTGCCGTTGGTGGGGAGGCTTCCGTGCCTCAGTGATACAGATGGCCATACCGTAGGTGCAACCACAACGGAGGAGTATCTGTTGAGAGGCCAGACAAACATGTGGTTCCTGAAGAGGGGCAGCAGCCTTTTCAGTAGTTGCAGGGGCAACAGTCTGGATGATTGACTGATCTGGCCTTGCAACATTAACCAAAACGGCCTTGCTGTGCTGGTACTGCGAATGGCTGAAAGCAAGGGGAAACTACAGCCATAATTTTTCCCGAGGACATGCAGCTTTACTGTATAATTAAATGATGATGCGTCCTCTTGGGTAAAATATTCCGGAGATAAAATAGTCCCCCATTCGGATCTCCGGGCGGAGACTACTCAGGAGGACATCGTTATCAGGAGAAAGAAAACTGTCGTTCTACGGATCGGAGCGTGGAATGTCAGATCCCTTAATCGGGTAGGTAGGTTAGAAAATTTAAAAAGGGAAATGGACAGGTTAAAGTTAGATATAGTGGGAATTAGTGAAGTTCGGTGACAGGAGGAACAAGACTTTTGGTCAGGTGAATACAGGGTTATAAATACAAAATCAAATAGGGGTAATGCAGGAGTAGGTTTAATAATGAATAAAAAAATAGGAGTGCGGGTAAGCTATCACAAACAGCATAGTGGACGCATTATTGTGACCAAGATAGACACAAAGCCCATGCCTACTACAGTAGTACAAGTTTATATGCCAACTAGCTCTGCAGATGATGAAGAAATTGATGAAATGTATGATGAGATAAAAGAAATTATTCAGGTAGTGAAGGGAGATGAAAATTTGATAGTCATGGGTGACTGGAATTCGTCAGTAGGAAAAGGGAGAGAAGGAAACATAGTGGGTGAATATGGATTGGGGCTAAGAAATGAAAGAGGAAGCCGTCTGGTAGAATTTTGCACAGAGCATAACTTAATCATAGCTAACACCTGGTTCAAGAATCATAAAAGAAGGTTGTATACATGGAGGAATCCTGGAGATACTAAAAGGTATCAGATAGATTATATAATGGTAAGACAGAGATTTAGGAATCAGGTTTTAAATTGTAGGACATTTCCAGGGGCAGATGTGGACTCTGACCACAATCTATTGGTTCAAAATGGTGGGAATTTAAGGACATGGGATCTGGATAAGCTGAAAGAACCAGAGGTTGTACCGAGTTTCAAAGAGAGCATAAGGGAACAATGGCAAGGAAATCGTTTCTGAAGAAGAGAAATTTGTTAACATCGAGAATACATTTAAGTGTCAGGAAGTCGTTTATGAAAGTATTTGTATGGAGTGTAGCCATGTATGGAAGTGAAACATGGACGATAACTCGTTTGGACAAGAAAAGAATAGAAGCTTTCGAAATGTGGTGCCACAGAAGAATGCTGAAGATAAGGTGGATAGATCACGTAGCTAATGAGGAGGTATTGAATAGGATTGGGGAGAAGAGAAGTTTGTGGCACAACTTGACTAGAAGAAGGGATCGGTTGGTAGGACATGTTTTGAGGCATCAAGGGATCACAAATTTAGCATTGGACGGCAGCGTGGAGGGTAAAAACCGTAGAGGGAGACCAAGAGATGAATTCACTAAGCAGATTCAGAAGGATGTGGGTTTCAGTAGGTACTGGGAGATGAAGAAGCTTGCACAGGACTGAGTAGCATGGAGACCTGCATCAAACCAGTCTCAAGACTGAAGACCACAACAACAACAGAGGCCAATAAGTTTGATCAGGCCCCAATTTTTTGAGTCGAGTCACCCGTTGCTCGTGACTGCCCCAAGCAGCCACAACGAGTGGATACACATCCACACGGACAGCTATGTAGACATGTAAATAGCCCTGTGAACTGAGTGAAGTCTTGCCCTAGACGTTTTGCTCACAATAAAAGACAGGATTGCCCACCATGTAATGCAACGTGTTACATGTGTGGGAAAAAGGTCATGTCTAAGTTTTTTTTTTTTTTGCAGTGGCTCAAAAACGCCAATTTTTCCCGCTTCCAGAAAAAAAACAGACTCCTGCACTTGCAGTTAATGTGGTGTTTGCCAAACCTACAACAGTTTCTGACAAAGGTAAGATTAATGTTGCGTCTCATTCTCGCCCTGATGCAGTGCTACTACGTTCTAACGAACTATTTGTCACATTACGCTTTGTTGGCCGTCGTGTGAACTTTCAGTCAGCCACAGGTGCCTCAGTAACTTCGCTAAATTGTGCCACGTATGAACACTTAGGCTCACCGTGCCTTTCTAAATCTAACTAGTACCTCACTGCTTACAATGGACAGGAAATTCCAGTGCTTGGACAGTGTAGTTTGCCTGACACTTACAAATCACGCACTAGGACAGTGAATTTTACAGTGTTGAAATCTAGAGACAGTGAGAAAATTTTCTGTTTGGATGTCTTTGATTCGTTTGGTCTTAGCATCCAAGATAATGTCTTTTCAGTCATCATTTTTAACCTGCAAACAATGTAGCTAGCTTGCTTAAAGAATTACCTGACTACTTTCAGATGGAATGGGAAAATCTAATAACATTGGAGCACATATTACACTGAACGACAATGCACAGCTTAAGTTTATACGGGCCTACTCCATTCCAATTGCTTTAAGAGACAAAGTAGCCAGTGAATTGGAAGAATTGAAAGATAATGGTGCAATGGCTCCCATGCATGCTAGTTAATGAGCGAGTCCTCTCGTTTTGTCGCCTAAGCGTTCTGATTGCATTCACATTTGTGTCGACTTCAAGTCTACAGTCGACCCACACACAGTAGTTGACACTTACCTAATACCTCGCCCTGAGGAACTCATGGGCAGGCTTGGTGCAGAACGTTACTTTTCTATGATAGATTTGCTTGGTGCCTACTTGCAAATTCCATTGGATGAATAATCACAGAAGGTGTTTGTTGTAAATAGGCGCTTAGGACTGTTCAAGTATTTGCGTTTGCCTTTCAGCAGTGTTTCCGCCCATTTTTCAACGTTACTTGGAACAGCTGCTGCAAAAGTGCCATTTTGTTCAAATTACCTTGAAGATATTGTCGCCCCAGATCATGCATCGGAGGAATACATGGCCAATTTGCGTACTCTTTTTTGAGTTTTATCAGAAGCAAGACTCAAGTGTCGCCATGAAATGTTTGACTTTTTCAAATTGAGCTACAGTACCTAGGTCATGTGATAAACAGTCAGGGTGTGCACCCCCTCCAGTCTAATTTGCTTGCAATTCGTGACCTGCCTGTTCCTTGCAAGATGTGCGAATTGCAGTCAGTAGTAGGCAAGATTAGGTACTACATTTGGTTCATCCCGAATGTTCGCAGCTTCATTACATCGCCTGTGTTGCAAAAAATGTAGGTTTTGTGTGGACTAAAGACTGCATATGAGAAACTCAAAAAGGCTTTGCTTAGTGACAGATGTTTAGTGCATTTTGATGCTGCCAAGCCAGTAGTTTTGCAAGTTGATGCTTCTTCCTACGCAATCGGCACTGTGCTTTCACACAGAATTGGCGCACAAGACAGACCTTTTGCTTTTTCCTCAAAGTTACTAACTCAAACTCAGTGCAATTATTCACAAATAGAAAAAGAGGCTCTCGCTATTGCGTATGATGGGACCAAGTTCCATCACTATCTGCATTGTCACAAATTCTATTTAGTGACAGGTCACAACCTTTTGCAGTCATTGTTTCATCTGTCAATGCTGGATCCTGAAATGGAACCACCTTCTCATTTCTATCCTACCCATTACTATGTGCAGATCTTACTGTCTACTTTCGTTTTTATGCAACTTATGTGCAGATCTTAATTACGCATTTTACTATGTGCAAATCTTAGTGTCTACTTTTGGTTTATGCCAATTGTTAATCAAATTTCAATTATACAGTTTCTAGTGTGACAGAATTATTGACATTAATTTTAGTGAAATTGTTGATATTCATTTTAGTGGTTAATTCATCAGTCTTCCATTTCCAAAGATGTTAATGTTTTGGCAATTGTTTGTTCTTTGGGGGAGATGTGTTTTGGAGGGAAGTTGGAACGGCAGTTGAATGCACGTGCTGGTGTTGATGGAACGATTGGACATTGAAAATGATTTGTATTTTTCGTGAATAAACGACGATGACTCAAAATTCAGCAGATTATTGTTGCAACATACACACATAGAAAAACCAGCTGCAGTAAGACAAAGGATTCTCTATCCTAGATGAGCAGTCTACACCCAAAGGAATTTAGGTTAAGTATTCCTTAACCAGCAACAAAGAACCGTGTGCTTCTTTCGGTAAGTGCCAATAATACTATTCGATGCAATCCTTAACATCGATAGTAATTGCAATGCTTCCCAAGGTAGCGCGAACATTTCATCCCGACACACACTGCTAAAAAATTACAACATTGGGCTTTGTTGCCTTTGCAGTATCAGTTAGAAGCTTTATACTGTAGCTGTCACTGCCAAATGTAGATGTTGGTGTGTAGTGGAGGAATGTTGGATGTGGATGGAAACTGCCAGGATGCGCCATACTAAAACTCGGCCATGATCTTCAAATGTTTTACTATTCTCAGCTACAGTGCCGCATTCCTCTCTGTCTGCGTCACTGGGGCCCGCGATGCCGAGGACCTGTGCAAGGTACTGCGGCTTGCCGGCCATGTACAGCTGTGGTGTTTTGACGACGTCAGGATGCGCCGGAAGCTGACTCAGCGGCCTTCATCCCATTGCCTCAGCACCACTCGCTGGGAGCGACAGGGCGGCCCACTGTGTGCTCCTTTGCTGTCGTGGTTAAGATCGCGGGCGACAAGCACCTGTGATCCGACAGCCAAATCTGCGGCCCTCGCCTCGGGATGCCTCCGGCATGTATTGGGAGTCAACAAGGCTGCCCGCAGTGGCGAGCGGTGACGTGGCCCGCCGTTGGCTGGCTACGGATCCCTCGTTGGCCTCAGAGGGTCGATCCAGTGACCCGCCATGGACTAGAACACAGGTGCCCCATATGCTGCTGCTTAAAGCCAATGGTGCGACACGCCACTCCATCCAGGAGAGCAGCCACACTTGAATCCACCTCGTTAGAAAATTGGCACCAATATATACGTGGCTGTGCGCCTCTGTTTTGCTAACACGCCACACTCCGAGTCATGTACTCAAAACACCTAGGTTGGGCCAGTGGGCCCCCTTTAACTGTAACTTGTGCCATGCAAGGTGCTACGTTTACTCTTTTCACCGGTTCTACAGCCCTGTGGCCTCCATTCTACTTTGCAACCACTGGTAAGCGTAACTTACTGTCAACAGGCCCGCACCTGGCTGTAACTTGTGCACTCAGAAATATTGCACCGAATCTAACTTTTTCCTATCTTAAACGTTGGTGCCGCTATAATACAGACCTATAGAAAGCATGGAAATGCAGACGCCATATCTCGCCTTCTGATTGTCCTTTCCCTGCCGTTACAAAACCGATTCTCTGTGATACTTTGACTAACATAACATGACCACTCATATGCAGTCCCCTTCTGCAGGCCATTTTCTCTTTGCTGCACGGTCTAGCGCATCCGAGTATCAGAGTGACAGTACGCCTAGTAACTGAATGTTTCGTTTGCCAATACATCAAGAAAAACTGTGGTGAATGGGCATGAGCCTGAGTATTTAGCCAAAGTGCAAAAGTTCGTCAACATCCTACTCTGGGACACTTTGAAATATCAAAGGGACGCTTTCGACATGTTCATATGGACCTTGTCAGCCCCCTACCCTCTTCTAACAGCCACCATTACATTTTGTCAGTGTCATTGACCGCGTGACACGATGGGCTGAGGTGCTTCCTTTGAACGATATCTCGACGGATACCGTGGCTTGAGCGTTCATTACCTGCATCGATCAGCACAGATCAGGGCAGGCAATTCGAATCTCTACTTTTCAAACGATTGTGGTGCCAAGCGTTCCCATTCGACAGCCAATCACTCCATAAGTAACGGGTTATTGGACTGCTGGCACCACACACTAAAGGCATCTTTAACTCTGTCAGATGCACTTCCGTGTGTACTGTTAGGCATTCGCACAGCTATAAAGACGATTTAAAGGCCTCTCTGGCAGAGGTCCTTTACGGCGAACACCTGGTACTCCCAGCAAAATTTGTCGAGGACACTACTTCTCTTCACGAAGAGAGGCTACCCTCCTGAATCGAGCAAGTTCATTCTCTTAACTAGCGTAAGTGCATGCCACAAACACAGCACACACTCGCCCACCTGTTTTTTTTTTTTTTTTTTTTGTTTTGTTTTTACACAAGGACGTGCAGACTGTGACTTTATTATGTTGCGAGATGACACTATTCATCCAGCTCCTACTCTACCCTATTCAGGAACCCACTGGGTTCTCGACCATGCAGCAAACACTATGACCGTCCTGCTAAATGGCATACCACAAACGGTCTCTCTACATAGAGTTAAACCAACATGAGCCCTCAGTGAGCATGTCTCAAACGACGATGCCTCAGAGCTTCCTCCGACTGTCAAAAGAACAAGTCAACCGGTTTCCAGTGAGTGTTCAGCAGGCACTTCCCTCCCACCCTCCTTTACATCTTGCGAAGCCAATTTTAGCGATCATGTCTCCCCCAATGACAGTGATGAGTGTGGTGAACTTCCCGTACCCTTCTTCGCACTACCAACACCGTGCTCAACTATGACCACATTTACTGTCGACTCTCGGAATTCCCAGTGAATTACATCTCAGTGCAACATCATAATGACTACTTGTTTGTTTTTTGTGCACCTTCTCATGTATGTAAATCTAAGGCTGTTAACCTCACGCTCATCCAAGCTATTCACTTACCCCAAGATTTTGTCAACAGCTCCCTTTGAGCTTTTATTGATGGCGATGGCATACTGTCAATTTTCATTCTACGTGACCGTCCACAGTTCCTCCCTTTCACTCCTGTTCAGGTCCCACTCTCCCACGCCAGTTGACCCCTACGTCACCGACGTGGATGAAAGATTATGTTGCATCTTCCCTGACCGCATCCCCAATACAAATCCCTTCTCCTTTTGCTTGTACACCGTCCTCCACACTCCCAGAGGGGCTCTGGCTGATTCAATACATCGATCCATGTGACCTCTTGTGGGGCGGCGAAGAAGTTGTCGAATGAGTTGTTTGAATGTTCATTTCACGTAACAGACTATTGCCGATGCAACATATGTGGGACGGCGAAGAAGTCGTTGTTTAATGTTGAATGAAAGTTGAACATTGCCACCTTAAATCACGCGAGCCTGGCAACTAATTTGGTGGCCAGTCAGAAAGCGAAGGGAAACTTACTGACCTTAGTTCCCAGTCTGCACGGCCACATTCCTGTACAGCCCAGCTAAACGAAAAATATCCATAGTTCTTCACGGGATTAGGGCTGCTTCAATAAAATTTAAAGTTCCAAACAAGATTTTATTATCTTAAAGGCTCACACAAATTACTCGAAACTTCTGAAAATGCTAAAGACATTAAATATTGTTAATTCAGCCAATCGTTTAATAGTTCAGAGGCGACTTCTACAGCAAGTTCCTCCCGAATAGTTCATTACTCTAACTAACGGTGCTCTATTAATAGTTCGCAATAATGTTAAAAAAAAAGATTAATGCTCGCCTTAAAAGTGGAGTTAGTCACCACTTGCCACGCGGAATTATACTTCACACGGACGGCACAATAACAGTTTGTTACCGAAGTCTAAACGATCCAGGACGGTGTACAGTCCTCGCGATTTTCAATGTCCGTTTACATTGCTAAGTACGCGCATGTCACAGCCCTCTATGACGTCACCCGAGGCGAGGCGCGATCGGACGTTAAGCTCGCGTGGACTAGGCGTTGGTCTAATGCGGAGTGAGCTTCCTACTGCCTCTGCCGCTCTTTTTATATAGCTCCGGCGCGTACCGCCAAGAGAGCATCTGTTCTTTCCGTTCCTATGCAGATGCCTGCAGCCTGCAAATGATCGCTATCTCAGGCACATAATCTTAAATATCACATTTAATAATAGCTTTACAAACTTCTCAATTTTTGTATACATACATCTGAGCAGTACAGAAGCACGTAGAAAATCTCAGCCCGCTAAAATTAAAACTTTACTCTCTAGAATTTTTACAATGGAACTAACGGTAGATTGTTACCTCTGAACCATGGCTTTATCAAGACTTGTATCAGCTGTTAATTATGCTACAAGACTAAAACTTGGTGTAGCTTTGTTAATTGTCCTATCTGATCATTGGTCTTAAAGAATTTGTTTTATCATTAAAATTTAAAGTACTTAATCTATAATGCTTATGTACATTTTACTCACAAAAGTAGTTTTTACTAAATTACTAAAAAACTAGAAGAGGTAACTGATTGTGGTATTTCCATTATTATTATTAGGGTGAACTGAAGCATCCTACCAATTTTCAATATTGTAGCTCTATTATTTCGCGCCTCTGATTTTTCCGAAAAACGCGGATTCTGGAGTCAATTTTAGTTTTATGGTTTTGGAAACCAGCACCACTCATTAATGACTTCTTACTGCACCTTCTCACCAAATTTTGGCTTCCTAGCGTCATTATTTAGCGCCTCCTATTTTTCTTTCAAAACGTGAATTTTACGTAAACTACTAATTTTATAACATTAAGATTTGTTACCTGAAACATTATTACATAGAACTATACTTTAACAAAGTTTTACACACAAATCTTAATTTTTACTTTTATGTTAAATGTGGTGCAATACTATATGCAGGCGCGTTACGATGACGTGACGCTACTAGCAGTGAACATGATACAGCGCTTGCTTTGCTTCATCACCCCCTTTTTAATTTTCGTGAAAATCTATTTTTGAACAAAATTAAATTTCTAAAAGAACAAACAAGCGATGGATTACTTTAGTATACCTCTTTCAACTTAAGTTGCTTCTTCTTAGGAAATTCCTTATTACTACATACACAAAATAACCATACTCATATACACATAGAAAACCTAGTACAGAAGACATTCACAAATTATTTACATACATGTACATGGAAATATAAATTTTTCAATGGTTACAAAATAGTTTTTTTTTTCTTTAAAATCAGTCTCTTCCTGAAAAAGAAAATACACACGACTTTTATCACTGCAACGCACTCACATTTTTCTTTTACTATAATACTCGGCACTGTGGTGGGTGTCCTATTGTAACACTCATTTAATTTCACTGATTGACAAAATTGTGGGAGGAAATTGTATTCACTGTGGTTTGCGTCTCTACTTCAATCTCCCTACCGCTTGTTGTCAGTCATTCATGCAGCCTGCATGTCCCTGAGAAACAGACAATACAGTCTAAGTTTCTGTTTTCAACTTATATCTAAGGTAGGACAAAGTACATTTTATAGTTTATATTCTGGCACTATTTTACTAATTGTGAAGTTGTCAGAAAGACATTTAGCACTAAGTCGTATCTGATACAATAGCTCCTACTTTCTTCTTTCATAAATAATCTTTTAGGTTCCTAAATAGTGAAAATTCTTTTAGCAAATTAATATATTAAGATCTTGCTTCAACTTAGAAAATTGAGTAACCTTTTAGTTTTAATGTACTCTGGCTTAATTATCGTATGGATTAGTTCATCAAAGAAGTCATTTGCTGACCAGCACTTTGCTTTATTGTATGAATTACTAAAGAAATTAGTTATTTTCAGTATACCGATTCCAAATTTCTGCATTTTCCAATATTTGTGTGTTTCTGTTGTCTGTTTAACTATTTATTTGCTCAAGCAAGATTTAGCGTTTTTCACCATTTCACGAGACGTGAGGGAATTATTCTTTAATCCTACATCATTTACTTCAATTTACTTACTTCACTTCTTCACCTTATTCATTTTCTCCCTTTTCTTCCAGATTCAAAATACTTCATTTCTCCACTTCTTTCTCCCTTTTCCTTTTGTCAGCCTATTGACGTCCTGTTTCTATATATTTGGTGCGATCCTCACACCACTTCCACACATCTCCATTTATTTAATTCTAAAACGCCATTGCTTGCCTCTATGAGCATTACCTTCTTACGCTGTTTTCCTTCAGACAACCTTATTTCTAGCAACATACTACCTTCTGCATAATCTCATGGATTATTCATATTCATACCGTACTTCGTATACTGCAAAGTGTCTCTCTTAGTTGTAGTTTCTAACCCTTTACAATTACATGAAATATTTTAATTTATTTATTTTAGCCCTGTTTGCCTCTTATTGGTACTCAGACTTTTGTTTTGCCATTCACTAGGTAGATCCTTACTAAGAATACTTAAAACCTAATAGCATATATACAACATGAAGACATATGTGATTCTTACCTGTTATGATAGACCAGAAGAAGGGAATGAAACTTGAAAAGGAAATAAAGTTTCACCCATCTGGGACTGCACGGTACGCCAAACCGTGTATCCGCCAAAGAGTGGCAGACTCCCTACAGTAATTAATTACTGTTAATTTTAAATTCCTTTAGATCCAGAATATTTCTTAGACCTAGTTCTCTCTTACTCTTTGGATAATTAGGGTCCCCTAAATAGCTTTTAACTAGCTTCAATTGATCATCCTCATTCTGTTCTCGTCTTAAATTCTTAAATACTTTCTTTAAGGCACTCTCCTCTCTGAGCTCATGTACTGTCAACATACTTACTTCATTCCTTTCTGCCAAAGGAAGTTCTGATTCATTCCATAATTCAGCACTTCTTGATAGCCCATCTGCTACCAAATTGCTCTTTCCCTGTATATAATTAATTTCAAGATCAAACTGCTGAAGGTACATGGCCCACCTTGTCAACCTTGGATGCCTTAGTTTACAAGTCTTCAAAAATGTAAGTGCTTTGTGATCACTATAGATAATTACCTTCTGTCCTAACAAATAGTGCTCAAACTTCTGCATACCAAATACTATGGCTAGTGCCTCTAATTCTGAGATAGCATAATTTCGCTCAGCAGATTGTAATGAACGACTTGCAAAAGCAATAGTTTTATGAACCTCCTGGTCGCCTTCTGTTTCTAGCTGAAACAATTCTACAGCAATCCCATAACCACTTGCATCCACTGACATGCAAAAGGGTCTTGTAAAATCGGGATGGTGCAAGAGCGGACTATTAATCAAACAATCTTTTAATCCCTCAAAAGCAGACTGGCATTCTGGAGTCCAAACCCATGGGGTATTCTTTTTTAGCAGGTTGAGTAAACATGGATCATTAAATAAATGATCTTTAACAAAACGTCGGTAGAATCCAAACAAACCGAACATTGACCTGAGTTGCTTTTTATTTCGGGGCGCTTCAAACTTTTCAATACATGATAATTTGGATGGATCAGGTAATATACCCTCTCTGCTAATTTCATGGCCCAGGAATTTTATTCTGTCTTTTACACATTCAGTCTTTTCTAACTTTAATTTCATACCTCCATTTTCAAGAGCTTCTAGTACCCTGTCCAACAGACTGATATGTTCTTCCCATGTGGGAGTTGCCAACAGAATATCGTCTACGTAAATGGTTACTTGATCTAATAATTCCTGTCCTAATACATGAGCCATAACTCTTACAAAGGCACACACTGAAATATTCAATCCGAACGGAACTACTTTATACTGGTAGCATACTCCTTCATACAAAAATGCTGTATACTTACGTGATTCCTTAGCCAGCGGCAAATTCCAGTAACCACATGTTATGTCCATGGAAGTAAAGTACTTAACCCCTCGGAACTTTTGAATTAACTCATCCATATTTTGAGGACGATCACTTTCTCTGATGACAATTTCATTTGACCAGCGTGCATCCAATACTAATCTAACACTTCCATCACGCTTAGGCACTACAACAAGAGGACTATTGTATTCACTAATTGCTTGCTCTATGACACCCCATGCCAACATACGTTTAATTTCATTTCGCACTGCTTGTTTCCTTGCAACATGTATTGGATAAGGCTTCTTAAAAAATACCTTCCCAGGCTTGATATTCAAATGGCATTCATAACCTTTAACTTCACCAGGTGCGTTTGAGAATACATTACTATGCTTAGTTAACACACTCTTTAACTCTGATCTTTGTTCGTCAGCAATTTGCTTTGTTGATTGTACCTTTTCCTCTATTTCCTTTAGGATGTGTCTCTCTTCAACCTTAGCACTTTCCTCATTCTCACTGAAAACCAAATTTTCCTGCAAGTATCCTTTATTCTTTATTACTCTAATAGGCAGTTCCCAAGTTTCATTACTACCGCCTATATGACTTCCTATAAAAGACTCTCTTATCACTTTAGAGTCAGGTAAAGTAAAAATTAAGTTGTTATGATCAAAATTGATCTTTCCCTGGTACTTTGATAAGAAATCAGTACCAATGAACATATCAACACTTAAGCCTAGCACAATCAAACAAGGATGATCTATTACTACGTCATTTATACCAATGGGTATCAAAGCTTCGTGTTGAACTGGTCTAGAGACTTTTCCAGTAGCACCTATAATCTTTAAGCCACTTACTTTCATAACTGTTAACTTCTCTTTATTGGGTATGGTGTCAAAAAATGTTTGTGATAAAGCACTTGCTTCACTGCCACTGTCAAGCAGACAACGCACAGTGACTCCTGATATGTTTACTTTGATAACAGGGTGAGTTATTTTACATTGAACAGGTTGCTCACACACCTCGTCTAATAAATCTCGTTCTATGTTCTTCCAGCTAAAGTAATTCTGATCAGTTGCAATTACATTTACATTTACATCCTGGGGCTCATCATGCTCTATAATCTTAGCTGCTTTCTCTAATCTGTCCACTAACTTTAAATCGAAGCATCTGACGACTTTTTCTACTTTTGTTTGCTGCACATCAGCCAAACTATCCTCTACCTCTGAGCAACTGCGTACCTGCGCAATATTGCTGTTCATAAGAATGTCGTCACCTTCAACCATTTGTGGCACGTTTACACAGCTACTAGATTCTTTCACCTCGTTACTATTTCTACCCCCTTCATTCATCATTTCCTCCTCTCTAAAGTTTTGCAGTACTGATTCTACTTCTGCTACTTCTACTTCAGCTTTTAGATTGCCATTTTCATCGAAGATGTAAGCTTTTACTTCATCATTATTCCCATCAGACTCAAACCCATTATCTATTTCTTCCCCATTATCTACCTTGAGTTCCTGTTCTTCCTTGACCCATTTTTCTAGTGTATCCAAAATACTATCCACTATTTTGTGAGAGTGGCTTAACACATCACTGGTATTATCTGTATTTATTTCGTCATCCATGTTGTCTGTCTGTGTATGTTGGCTGATTGTCTGTGTTTCCGTTACTGGCTGTGTTACTGTTACCGCCTGGTGAGCGCCAGTTTCCTCATAGACGGGATTTAGTTTCCCACACGCGGCCTGTTGTGTTCATCTGTGACACCACTAGATATAGTAGCATCATGACTCCCTTCTTGTCTTAATGGCATAGTATTTACTTCTCCACTTTCGTCATAGTAGTTGTTACGAAAGCGTGGTGAGTATCTACCCCCTCTTCCTCTGCCACGGCTTTGGTTTCGATAGTTTGTTTTGGTGTGCCTAACTTCCATATTTCTAACGTTCACGTTTCCATTATTTTGTACGTGATTGTTAGAAGATTTGTTATTCTGCTGCACCTGCTCCTCAGCAGCAGCTACTCTTTCCACTCTTCCCAGATATTCAATAAATTTGTCTATATTATCTCTAGGGGCGGAAATGATCCTCTTCTGCCAGTACCACGGCAGCTTACCTTCTAAACCCATAATGATCATATCTGGCTTCATCTTTTCTGTCAAATGTGACAGTCTTGAAACCCACTTCCTAGCGAAATCCTTTACTGATTCACGCCCTGGGAAAAACTTCTTACCACTCCAGAATTCCCTTAACACATCATTTTGTTTGTTATGTGACCAGTATTCGTTGAGAAATGCAGACTTAAATTCAGATAAAGTTTTACATTTGATCATTACATCCGCTGACCATCGCAAAGCATCACCTGACAAATGACTTCTTATAAATGAAATTTTTTCTCTTTCTGACCAAGTGTTGGGGAGAACATCCTCAAAGTCATTCCAAAATTCAAGAGGGTGAATGTACTTATCAGGATCAAAGCGCAAAAACTGTCGACACCCTATAAAAGCGGCGTCAACTGAAGTCACATGCTGTACAGTAGAATGACTAGAATTAACAGAGGTTACTCTATTTTCTAGGTTAGCAATGTTAGTATTTAATTCCTCTACTTGTGACTCTACTGCTTCTATCCTGGCAGAACATCTTTGTTCCACTGCACCACGAATTTCGGTACAGGTTTCTTTTACTTTCTCAATGTTTTTCTGACAAGTATCTACTTTAATTTGTACCTCTTTAACTTTGTCAGAGCAAAGTTTGGACTCGTTGCTCAATCTTTCGGACAACCTCACTTCCAAAAGTTCATCTGCCTCTTGATAATTTTTTTGAATTTGATCTATTTCACATTTGAAAGTACTATGCATTTTAGTTAACTGTTGCCCTACTTTTACTTGAATGTCATGATGAATAGCATCTATCTTATAATTCAAACTATTCCATTTTGATTGCAGTTCTTCTTTTAGTTCTTTATTACTATCCTCAATTTTAGCCTCAATTTTATTTTGGTTTGATTCGAGTTTGGCAAACAGTATTTGCATCCAATCCGGAGCTTCTACCTTGATACTTTGTATCTCTTGACTTGACTGAGCTGGAGATATATTGAGCTCAGTTTCACTACCTGACAAAGTTAGCAACTCTACTGGCTCCCTTTTGACTTCTATTTCACTTATTGATTGCATCCCTGCACTCTCATTTAAATTAAAGTCATAATTTACTGGTGACAAATTACGTTCTAGTTCAATATTTGAGGGATTAATGGAACCATCCTCATTAAACTCAATTCCTGATCCTGAGGATTCTTGGTCAGAGACCGGTTCCCTTCGGAAATGTACACTACTTTCCATATCTTTTAGTTTGTTAGCAGCAGTTAATAAATATTTTAAAAGTCTTTGACTTAACTTAAATGCTTGATTTCGACGAATGATGTCGTCGCGGTGTACCAGCAATCGTGATGCGACGCGTCGCGACGTATTGAAGGCAGCAGCAGCAGCTGTAGCGTCGAGTACCGCCACAGGAATCGCCTACTGCAATAGCTCCAGGGGGGGGCAGCAAGGCACCGTTGACCGCTCGGCGCAGCCGGCAGCTGTCTCGCAGATCAGCGCAGCTCCGCGATGACGCACCGTCTTCCTTTAGTCTCAGCGCCGTCGGCAGCCGCGATCCAGCATCGTCGCCTTCCTCACCATCGTCACTAACCAACGTACAGCGGTAGACACTTATTGTTTATACACTACACCCGCCTTTACTGGTAACACTGTTCCCACACTAGTTCAATTCAGTGTCCTGTTATTGCCTACCGAGTTCGTTAATTTATACCAATCGCTTTCACACATCGAGCACTTTTATTTGCTTTTAATTCAGTTTTCCCGGCCGATAAGCACCATATGTGGGGCGGCGAAGAAGTTGTCGAATGAGTTGTTTGAATGTTCATTTCACGTAACAGACTATTGCCGATGCAACATATGTGGGACGGCGAAGAAGTCGTTGTTTAATGTTGAATGAAAGTTGAACATTGCCACCTTAAATCACGCGAGCCTGGCAACTAATTTGGTGGCCAGTCAGAAAGCGAAGGGAAACTTACTGACCTTAGTTCCCAGTCTGCACGGCCACATTCCTGTACAGCCCAGCTAAACGAAAAATATCCATAGTTCTTCACGGGATTAGGGCTGCTTCAATAAAATTTAAAGTTCCAAACAAGATTTTATTATCTTAAAGGCTCACACAAATTACTCGAAACTTCTGAAAATGCTAAAGACATTAAATATTGTTAATTCAGCCAATCGTTTAATAGTTCAGAGGCGACTTCTACAGCAAGTTCCTCCCGAATAGTTCATTACTCTAACTAACGGTGCTCTATTAATAGTTCGCAATAATGTTAAAAAAAAAGATTAATGCTCGCCTTAAAAGTGGAGTTAGTCACCACTTGCCACGCGGAATTATACTTCACACGGACGGCACAATAACAGTTTGTTACCGAAGTCTAAACGATCCAGGACGGTGTACAGTCCTCGCGATTTTCAATGTCCGTTTACATTGCTAAGTACGCGCATGTCACAGCCCTCTATGACGTCACCCGAGGCGAGGCGCGATCGGACGTTAAGCTCGCGTGGACTAGGCGTTGGTCTAATGCGGAGTGAGCTTCCTACTGCCTCTGCCGCTCTTTTTATATAGCTCCGGCGCGTACCGCCAAGAGAGCATCTGTTCTTTCCGTTCCTATGCAGATGCCTGCAGCCTGCAAATGATCGCTATCTCAGGCACATAATCTTAAATATCACATTTAATAATAGCTTTACAAACTTCTCAATTTTTGTATACATACATCTGAGCAGTACAGAAGCACGTAGAAAATCTCAGCCCGCTAAAATTAAAACTTTACTCTCTAGAATTTTTACAATGGAACTAACGGTAGATTGTTACCTCTGAACCATGGCTTTATCAAGACTTGTATCAGCTGTTAATTATGCTACAAGACTAAAACTTGGTGTAGCTTTGTTAATTGTCCTATCTGATCATTGGTCTTAAAGAATTTGTTTTATCATTAAAATTTAAAGTACTTAATCTATAATGCTTATGTACATTTTACTCACAAAAGTAGTTTTTACTAAATTACTAAAAAACTAGAAGAGGTAACTGATTGTGGTATTTCCATTATTATTATTAGGGTGAACTGAAGCATCCTACCAATTTTCAATATTGTAGCTCTATTATTTCGCGCCTCTGATTTTTCCGAAAAACGCGGATTCTGGAGTCAATTTTAGTTTTATGGTTTTGGAAACCAGCACCACTCATTAATGACTTCTTACTGCACCTTCTCACCAAATTTTGGCTTCCTAGCGTCATTATTTAGCGCCTCCTATTTTTCTTTCAAAACGTGAATTTTACGTAAACTACTAATTTTATAACATTAAGATTTGTTACCTGAAACATTATTACATAGAACTATACTTTAACAAAGTTTTACACACAAATCTTAATTTTTACTTTTATGTTAAATGTGGTGCAATACTATATGCAGGCGCGTTACGATGACGTGACGCTACTAGCAGTGAACTAGGGTAAGTCCCGTGCACTCGCTCGCCTCTGTATCTTATACATGATACAGCGCTTGCTTTGCTTCACTCTCTTTATGATGACCTCTGAACGCACTTTTAGTTTTGTTCTGTGTTGTTATGTTTTGTGATCACAAAGTGAATAAAGTATATCATTACGATAAAATGGTGTTAAATGTCATTATTTTAACGTAATATCATTTCTCGCCACACCTTTGTTTACTGACACATCAGATTCGTCATGACCTCGAAGAGCTAACTCTTGCCGTGTTAAAAGCAAATTGTTGGAATAAGTCTCTTCATTATTCTTCTGTTAAAATCAACCTTTTCGTTGGTTTCAAAGCTTCCAAGCGTGTTGCTTCAGAAAGAGCATGGTCAATTCTTACTGTGCCTAGCTGATTGTATTTAAAAGCTGCTGTGGTGTGTGAAATATACATTCCTGCTTTTTAGCTTTTGAAAGGAAATTTTGAAGACTCTCTTCGCTACCCGCCATTTATGCCATTCAAAATTGCCATTGCCCATTCCAAATAGAACACAGTGTGAGAGTCGCAAGAAGAAAATCCGTGAACACACAGCATTATTCTGTGACGACGAGCACACAGACAATCTGTTGTACTCTTTGATTTTTATGATTATTTTTTGTATCGACTTAAATTTTTCAGTGGATTTATGCTTGAGCTTAAAGAAATAAAAAGTGATTGCCTGACTACTTCATGGAAAATTGTAAGATAAGCTAGAGTTGGCTAAAACAGCAAAAACAAAAAAGTTTGTTCCTTTCAGTGCCCACTTAACCACGATTTTGAATTTTACCATTTAGTTTGGAAACGTCTTACAAATTTTCCAAAAGATTTTTTAATAGACATACTTGGCGTCGACTTTCGTTCTTTCACCAGGAGTTTATCTTCCAAAGAAATACGAGAGAAGACTGTAGGATTTTCAATTTAAAAATTCGGTAGGACTTGTGATGAAATAAACGCGTCTATGGGAGAATGAGATAGTCAGCAATATCGTGCTTTACTACATAATGACTTAAATATTATGCTAGGCGCAAATTGAAACTTCACAAATTGCGACGTAATGCAAGTTTGACGCGACACACGCCTGCACCAGGTCGCGACGCTTTGTGGTTGTGGCACAGTTCTCGCGTCGCACGACAAAGGGGCGAGGCGGGGAGCGGGAAGGCAATCATGCCATATGCTGACTTCGGTTTGGCGCATATGAGCAGTGGAAGTATTGCCCATCCGAAAATTACATGCCGGCCGCAGTAGCCTAGCGGTTCTAGGCGCTTCAGTTCGGAACCGCGCGACTGTTACGGTCGCAGCTTCGAATCCTGCCTAGGGTACGGAGGTGTGTGATGTCCTTAGGTTAGTTAGGGTTAACTAGTTCTAAGTTCTAGGGAACTGATGACCTCAGATGTTAAGTCCCATAGTGCTCAGAGCCATTTGACCATTACAGCCTAACAGTATACTGAATTTTATTGTCACTGAATAGTGTTTCGTTTTTCGCCGCTTAAGAACTTCACCTTTTTTCATTAAAACCCATGGAGAAGAAATAAAAACTTTGAGGTTTGCCAATGACATTGTAATTCTGACAGAGACAGCAAAGGACTTGCAAGAGCAGTTGAACGGAATGGGCAGTGTCTTGAAAGGAGGGTATAAGATGAACATCAACAAAAGCAAAACGAGTTTAATGGAATGTAGTCGAATTAAATCGGGTGATGCTGAGGGAATTAGATTAGGAAATGAGATGCTTAAACTAGTAAATAAGTATTGCTATTTGGGGAGCAAAATAACTGATGATGGTCGCAACAGAGAGTATATAAAATGTAGATTGGCAGTGGCAAGGAAAGCGTTTCTGAAGAAGAGAAATTTGTTAACACCGAGTATAGATTTAAATGTCATCAAGTCGTTTCTGAAAGTATTTGTTTTTGCTTTGTTTATTCTTTTGTCAAGAACAATGCACAATCCAGTAACTGGTGAGCCATTAGCCACTGAGATTGTATCTTCTGCCTCCGTAATGTTTTCAGATCGTAAGAAGGGACAGATGATTCATCGTGAGGGGATGGAATGCTATTATGCTGACCTATCTCCACGACCTGTTACAAAAAGTCAAAAAGACGTAATTTCCACAGGTATGACTCCCTTTGCACTCCTGGCAGAAAGTGTCCAAGATATTAAGTACATACGTTTCACTATCATTACTTGGGAATGGATGTAATAAGAGACATTATATTATGTACATGTGGACATCACATTTCCACTACAAGCTAGAAACAGCGGAGAAGCCATCACAAATAACAATGTTTTAACCGGTTCATCGTGACGAGAAAAAGCATTTCAGTTGTAGCATACACACTATCGGTATTAATAAACTAATTATATAACAGACTACACAAATGAAGTAGTGATTGGTATTATTCCGAACGTATGAGTATCCTGAAAGAGTGTGATGATTTGATATATAGAGTGTCCCATTTATCTTTTTATTCGGTACTTCATTTCCTCTCCTAAAGATCTATTCAAAAGAAGTATCACAGCGTGCCATTCACTGAAACACAACTTTATTAATTACACAACACCAACACAACATTGACGCTCCTAGTGCTTAGTGCAGGCACTCGAGGTAATGGAACTAATCGACGTGCTTACGTTGACAGAGGACAAATGAAGGGCTTATTTTAATAGAGGTACAAGTCCATTACCTCCACTTTTCTGCCTATAATGCTTCTGAAGTTAATGATCCAAACAAACAGAAAGGAAGGTTCATCTCTAGCAAAAAGCCATATGCTTGAATATTTCTGGTATGTCAACTGCAGATTTTTCAGCACTCGTTAAACTTTAGGACCTTGTATCTCAAAATGAACAGAAATGGACTTGTATCATTATTGAAATAAGCCCTTCAAATGTAGACATAGGTAGAATGCACACCTGTCATTCCGTCAACCATCGTCAGTTGAAGAGTTGTGTGAATAGAATGTACACCAACGAAGAGAAGGTAGAAATGCTACTCATCTATGAGGAATGTAAGTAAGCAGAATGGTAATTGCAATACTGTTTTCTTACGTACGGGTACCTTTAGTACAGAAGTTTAGTACTTTTAAATACTGTTGTGTAGAGTAGATATACAGTAAAGGCTGTCCTTCCTAGAAACTGCATCGACATAACGTTTCTATTATTGTTGTTGTTGTTGAAGGTAGGCGAAATGCTACGCAGTAGCAGAACTGTACAGAGAGCGATATCCTGTCAACAACCCATCTTCGCGATGGATGTTTTCTTGTTGCGACGCTTCAGCAAACGGGAAGTTTCGACCCACGACAATGCAATCGTCGTAGCACTCGCACAGACGAAGCTGCCGAAGTTACTGTTCTCGCTTCTGTTGCTGTGAATCCACATGTGAGCACACGACAGCTTGAATACGAGATTGTCATTCCTAAAAATGATGTACATCGTATTCTTACTCGCCACCGGTTCCATCTTTACCATGTACACCTACATCCAGAATTGCATGGAAATGATTACCACAATTGTGTACAGTTCTGTCAGTGGGCACAGCAGCAAATCCTCGCCAACCCGAACTTCTTCTCCTATGTTCTATTTACCGATGAATGTTCCTTCTCAAACAAAGGACAGGTAAATACAAGGAACATGCATTATTGGTCCAGTGACAACCCACGATGGCTTAGACAGGTGGAACATCAGCGTCAATGGAGAGTTAACGTCTGGTGTGGGATCCTTGGTACTACAATTGTTGGCCCTTATTTCATCACTAGTAGTCTAAACGGCACGCCGTACGCCAACTTCTTCAGATGAATTCTTCCTCCTCTTCTGGATGAAGTGCCGCTAAGAACCAAAATGCTTATGTGGTATCAACACGATAGATGTCCATCATATAATGCCTTGCGGGCATGTCGTGTTCTGAACCAAAGGTATCCTGCCAGATGGATTAGTCAAGGGGGAACAGTTACTTGGCCTGCTAGGTCTCCTGATTTAAATCGTCTGGACTTTTTTCTTTGGCGATCCATTAAAGACGTTGTCTATCGCGATATTGCAACAACTCCAGGCGACATGCAGGAACGTATCGTGCTGGCTTGTAATTCTATTCTACAGGCAACAATGGAAGCAGTAAATAATTCTTTCATTCAATGAGTGCACCAGTGTCCAGGGTCACTACTTAGAGCACCTTTGAATGTTCTACTCCTGGGCAATGGCACAGGAGAGTCAAAGTCAATTTTGTGTTATGTTTTTACTTGGTTTTCATTTGTTTTCTGATAACTCCAGCAGTGGATAAGTTTGTGATCTCGGGCTCAAAGTCAATGTTGTGTTTTGTAATTAATAACGTTGTGTTTTGTAATTAATAACGTTGTGTTTCAGTGAATGGTACACTATGATACATTTTTGAATGGGTTTTTAGGAGAGGAAATGAATTACCGAATAAAAAATACAGGGTTCCATTAAAAAAAGTCATACTGCTGTTCATATCTTTGCAAAAAACAAAGCTACAACGATGGCAATCACGCTGATTGATGTCCCTCTGACGGCTAAAGAACATTTACTTGAAACATTTTGAAATTTTCATCTGGACAAATAGTTATTAAGAGTGGTCAAGTCATTCTTCCTGAACGGTACGGTCGTCATTATTTTAATACTGCTCAGGTGAAGAAGAAGAATAAAACCCTTTGCTAAGTTTCCATTCAAGTCGTTCAGTGTTAAAAATTCGATGGGTTATGGAGATACAACCAAAATTCCAACAGAATTGGCGATTTATTTTTGTGTGAACTGTTAACCTTTTCTCATCCGAAGAAGCATCACCATTTGCGAGTAATGGCCACATTTCTCTTGTTGACAGGTTTAAGTCGATACAAGGCCCCCGGAGTAGACAACATTCCATTGGAACTACTGACGGCCTTGGGAGAGCCAGTCATGACAAAACTCTACCATCTGGTGAACAAGATGTATGAAACAGGCGAAATACCCGCAGACTTCAAGAAGAATATAATAATTCCAATCCCAAAGAAAGCAGGTGTTGACAGATGTGAAAATTACCGAACAATCAGTTTAATAAGTCACAGCTGCAAAATACTAACACGAATTCTTTACAGACGAATGAAAAACTAGTAGAAGCCGACCTCTCGGGGAAGATCAGTTTGGATTCCGTAGAAATGTTGGAACACGTGAGGCAACACTGACCTTACGACTTATCTTAGAAGAAAGATTAAGGAAAGGCAAACCTACGTTTCTAGCATTCGTAGACTTAGAGAAAGCTTTTGACAATGTTGACTGGAATACTGTCTTTCAAATTCTAAAGGTGGCAGGGGTAAAATACAGGGAGCGAAAGGCTATTTACAGTTTGTACAAAAACCAGATGGCAGTTATAAGAGTCGAGGGACATGAAAGGGAAGCAGTTGTTGGGAAGGGAGTAAGACAGGGTTGTAGCCTCTCACCGATGTTATTCAATATGTATATTGAGCAAGCAGTAAAGGAAACAAAAGAAAAATTCGGGGTTGGTATTAAAATCCATGGAGAAGAAATAAAAAATTTGAGGTTCGCCGATGACATCGTAATTCTGTCAGAGACAGCAAAGGACTTGGAAGAGTAGTCGAATGGAATGGATAGTATCTTGAAAGGAGGATATAAGATGAACATCAACAAAAGCAAAACGAGGATAATGGAATGTAGTCGAATTAAGTCGGGTGCTGCTGAGGGAATTAAATTAGGAAATGAGACACTTAAAGTAGTAAAGGAGTTTTGCTATTTGGGGAGCAAAATAACTGATGATGGTTGAAGTAGAGAGGATATAAAATGTAGACTGGCAATAGCAAGGAAAGCGTTTCTGAAGAAGAGAAATTTGTTAACATCGAGTATAGATTTAAGTGTCAGGAAGTCATTTCTGAAAGTATTTGTATGGAATGTAGCCTTGTATGGAAGTGAAACATGGACGATAAATAGTTTGGACAAGAAGAGAATAGAAGCTTTCGAAATGTGGTGCTACAGAAGAATACTGAAGATTAGATGGGTAGATCACATAACTAATGAGGAAGTATTGAATAGGATCGGGGAGAAGAGAAGTTTGTGGCACAACTTGACCAGAAGAAGGGATCGGTTGGTAGGACATGTTCTGGAGCATCAAGGGATCACCAATTTAGTACTGGAGGGCAGTGTGGAGGGTAAAAATCGTAGAGGGAGACCAAGAGATGAATTCACTAAGCAGATTCAGAAGGATGTAGGTTGCAGTAAGTACTGGGAGATGAAGAAGCTTGCACAGGATAGAGTAGCATGAAGAGCTGCATCAAACCAGTCTCAGGACTGAAGACCACAACAACAACAGGTTTAAGTCTACTTCACAGTACAACTTGCACAAGCTCACTTTTGGAGGAGCTATTATGACAGAATTCTTAAACAGTGTCCCATTAAACAAGTAATTGGCTACCAGAGAGTTCAATAGCTTGCGAAAAACCTTATTGTGCGGTTTTTGGTCGCATAAGAGAAGGAATTTCATGTTTATTTTCATACTAGGAAACCCTTGTTTCACTAGCTGTCGATAACTCTTAAAAAATTAGCAGTCACTGGAGTGAAAAAATAGGAAGTACAACTTCTGATATATCTCCATAGATAAGAAAGTTCAGTGTGTTTACGAACTGGCAAAATACTCTACTCCTTGTATGCCATCATTCGCCCAAATCTCGTTTCGATGCCTCGAGCGGTTTAGGAGATATGAGCGATGTTGTCAATATTTCATTCACACGAACGTGAGATCGGGAGTGAAAGTGCTACGTACAATTCATTTTATCGGACTCACAGACAGATGAGAGACCTCCTCCCAAGTATAAAGAAAAATTCAATATGTTAGCTAAATTTCATACTCAGCAACATATGGTGTAATACGCATTGCTAAGTTTTCGTATTACGCGTAGTGTCTTACTAAAATGTGTATATCACAATAAGTATGGCCGTTAGCGAGATGGTGAGCACTTCGCCACGATGCTGACATATATAGCTAAAAGTACGGCAAAAATCAAATATTTTTACTGAATACTTTCTATAAAATCGTTTGAGAAAGATTACTGGGTGCGGGCGATATGGTTCGTTGTCAGGACAGAGCGGCGCCAACCGGCGCTTACGGAGTATGTGTGGGTATCAATATGTGCAGGGCCCGCGCGACATTTGCGGAACGTGCAGGTCGCGCTGTTGTGTCGTGTCACGTCACACGTGCTATACGCATCTCAACTTGCTCTTAGCCTTAGACAACTTAGTTTTCCTTTCGACAAAACAAGGCCAAGAAAAATTGCCGGTAACGCCTCCCACGTGCACAGGGCATACCGAAATATACTTCGCTAATCAGTTAATCACTACCGCTACTGACTACATGTCAACTACAAAATTCATGTTCGAGGTTTCACGTCTTGTACTGTTGACGTGAAAACTTACAGACACGCTACAGAACTATACTCTCTTCATTGTAAGAATAAACCTGATGTACACTTTATGCCATGTATTCCTCCGCGTTTGCTTGAATCTCATTGGATGTCGTTTCACGTAGAGCGGAAGACAAGCTGTGACCAGCACAGTCAAGTACAATAATAAGGATAAGTTTTATGCTATGTTAGCGGACATAGACTGACAGCACTGGCCAGCCAGCGGACCAACAACCTGCAATGGTGTGAGCATTTGCAGTTGAGACGTGAAAAGAGACGAGCAAAGAAACAATATAGCTTCGAATGTCATTTAATTTTTAAAAAGAATGAAATAATATTCAGCAAAAATCCAGCACTGCAGCACGCTTCTTGGGTGACGTGATGGAAAGCATAAAATGCTCTCTTTCTTTCCTCATAGTATTCTAAATACAAACAAGAATGATGAATATTCCTAACTTAAACACAGGGTAATTTTTCTGAGCGAGCTATGTGTGTTGCAAAAGCTTACTGCAGGAATTTCACCGTACTCTTGACTATTGAAGCCAAAGAAAGTATTAATTATAGTCAGTCTTCAGGTAATCCCTTAGCTCCTTCCTTATCCGAATTCGAGAAAAACGTTTCACTTATGGAACTGTCATATTCTACGTTGATAACTGGTCGTTCAACAACAGAATCCACGAAGCCAACCAGGCGCCGCATTTTCTCCGTTTATGACGTGCCGTTCTGTATCCCTCTAGCGTTCGGCAGTGACAGGTGGAAAAGCTGCGTTCGTTAGTTCCAGTAAGACTGGCAGCTTAACAGTCTTGTTATTTCTCGGGACATATACCTTAACGTGGCTCCAGATCAGTTATCTTGAGATCATATTATAATGGTACAGCGGCAAAAATGCAGAATTTGTATGGTGTGTTCGTTGCTGTGAAAATGATTGTTTTCCATGTTTCTACGACACTTATTTACATCTGTGGTACAAGATAATGGACGTAGTCCAAATAAAGAGTATTTGGATTTTCATTTTTGCCTTAAAAATTAAGCTGGTGTGTTTTCTTACTTAAGCAACTTTATTAAAAGTCTTTCATAAAATATCGATAATTAGGAATTTATATTTGAAATGAAAACAGGAATTTCGCGTGCAATATGTCATTAGAAAGAAGAAGAAATGCATTATACATAAAAAAATCATTATTAATTTTACAATTACGTGATGTAGGCATTTCAAATTGGACGAGAATAAAAATGTCTTTGACGAGACTTGAGCCCTTGAACCATGATTTGCAGTGAATAATCAATCAGCTACGCCACCAGTAGCGCTTTACAAAACGTGTGAATTTGAAACTCAACTGTGTCTAATACAGTCCCTTGTAACTTTAAAGCCGATTATACTTGTATATTTATGCAAAACATTAAGAATAGCCTATTTTTCGTCACTTTTTAACCGTGTTCCACACGCGTTTCAGTACGGAACATTAAGCAGTCTCAGCCATTTTCAAACTGCGTACCGGTATTAACAGCGCGACAATCAGAGCAATACACTGCAGACGGAGGCTATGACTGTACACGATTTTTGAAATTAAAACCTATATACCGGTAGCTAAAGCATTGATGGCTGTTAATACATTCGAGTATCTTAAAGTTTCATTTAACGTAAAGTAGTAATTACTTACATAGCATACATAAGTAGGACCTACTGCCAAGAGCGCAACAACACCGGTGTACGTGTGCTACAGCTTCTCACCAATCATCGCGTTTGTGTTTGTTACACAGGTTTATTCTTATGATGAACGGAGTATACCAAAGTTTGAAATAAGTAAGGGTACTAAATTGGCTATTTCCTGTTATCTTGCAACAAAATCCAATGAAACTTTCACATTTATTTTCTATGAGTTATGAATGTCGTCTTGTTCTCTGTGGCTTAAATAAAAACTTAAATTAAGAGTTAATGGATTCTCGTTCTGCCCGGCTTGCTGTTAGCATGCTAGACGATGCGAAGCAGCGCTATCTGTTAGGAAACTGCTGGGGTACGTGATCCGATAGGATTGACTTCAGTTTGGTCGAATTACTTAGGAATTTTTTATAGGATCTGCCTTAGAGCGTTAATGGAAGCTAAGCCACTTTTGTGTTCATTAACGAAGTAAATTTTTCAAATCGTTTCAACAAGGTACATGAAAAATTGATAATCAGCACTTGTGTCATTTGTCTACGTGTTTATGGCAAAACAGCAAATATTACTGTGGTTATTCCTGATATGCGGAGCGGCGGCGAGCATTAAATAACACACTAACATGCATTAATACAACTTTATTATGCGAGAATATTTACAATGTCTTCTACAGTCTGCAACACACAACAGAATGGAAAGCAATATGGCGGCGCACAATAAGTCCGCATAGATCAGAGAGCCTGCTAAGGCGGATATATATCACTCGTAGAGTCGATAGTCGCCACATTACGAAACATATAAGCGAATTTGTGTGTGTGAGAATTTTGTATGCTGACTAAGTTAATACATAGTTTTATTAACTTAGTAAATGAAATGAAACATTGTCTTTTCAACATTTTAAAGATTTTTTAATGATATATCAATGAATACTCCAAAATGTCCTGAATTTGACAAGTTTATTAGTATCAATTTGTTTGTGGTGCACAGGTCACTTCTGTATAAGAATCGTCCCTGCCAATTCAAGATGAGTTTTCTTTTTGTACTTTATGTCATTTTCTTCTTGTTGCTAGTCCAATCGTCAGTCACATATTTGGTTTCATGTCACATTCATTTTCACTGATTTACAATTCAGCCCTCCTCTTCAAGTTACTTCCCCATACAGCTAAATCAGTTTTTATTTAGTAAAAAACTGGTAGACTCATTTACATAAAAGTTACAGGGTAGCTACACAAAATCCACACACTGAAAAATTAAAGATATTTTTCACAGTCAGAGGCTGTGGATAAGGTACAGATACTAGAATGAAATTTTCGCTCTGCAGCAGAGCGTGCACTGATGTGAAACTTCTTGGTAGATTTAAGCTATGTGCTAGACTGAGACTTCAGCTCAGGACCATAGCCTTTTGTGGACAAGTGCTCTAACGACTGAGCTACCAAGCACGACTCACGTCTCATCCTTACAGCTTTACTTCTGCCAGTACCATATCTCCTATCTTATAAACTTCACCGAAACTCTCCTGCAAAACTAGCAGGACTAGCACTTCGGAAGAAAGGATATTGCAGAGACATGGTTTAGCCACAGCCTGGGGTTTGTTTCCAGTACAAAAATTTCACTCTGCAGTGGAATGTGTGTTGGCGTGAAACCTCCTGGCAAGTTAAAACTGTGTGCCAGATTAAGACTCAAACTCAGGAGCTATGCTTTTCATGGGCAAGTGCTCTACCAACTGGAAACATTGCCCAGAATGTGGCTAAGCCATGTCTCTGCAGTATCCTTTCTTCCAGGAGTGCTAGTTCTTTAAGTTTCACAGGAGAGCTTTGGTGAAGTTTGGAAGGTAGGATGTGAGGTACTGGCAGAAGTAAAGCTGTGAAGATGGGTTGCCTGTCGTGCTTCGATAGCTCAGTTGGTAGAGCACTTGTCCGTGAAAGACAAAGGTCCTCAGTTCAAGTCTCAGTCCAGCACACAGTTTTAATGTGCCAGGAAGTTTCACATCTGTGCACACTCCACTGCAGAGTGTAATTTTCACTTTGGAAACATCACCCAGGCTGTGGCTAAGCCAAGTCTGCGCAGTATCCTTTCTTCCAAGAACGGTAGTCCTGCAAATTTTGCAGGAGAGCTGTGAAGTTTGGAAAGTTGGAAATGAGGTACTGGCAGAAGTAAAGTTGTGAGGATGGGTTTCGAGTCTGGATTGGGTAGCTCAGTTGGTAGAGCATTTGCCTATTAAAACAAGGTCCCGAGTTTGAGTCTTGTTTAGTACACGATCTTAATCTTCCAGGAAATTTGAAGATATAGATAACTAGACTGTTCAAAATATACATTTAAAACATTAAACATATTATAAACGTCAGCAATATTTTGCTCATTAGCATCCAATATTTTACTGAGACAGTGGTAATCCAGATTCTCACTCTGATGTGCAACAAAAGTCATACATCCTAAATTGTTAAGAGCTAATAATCAAATGACGAACAGTAGAGGCATTTCACTCTGATAGTTGGACAAATAAAAAATTTTACAGTAAGTTTACTATGTATAGTTTCCAAAGGAATTTCAGTCTAGTGACTTAAGAAAATTTTGATCAACATATATCTTATGTTCAGTTTTCAATGACATTTTCCCTTCAGGAATTTTAAAAAAATGACTTGTAACGTTCCCTCTTTCTGTTTATTTAGGTTTGATTTGTTTGATTGTTATTCTTTATTTCTATTATTCGGAATCCTTTTTTTTTATTAAATTGAGCCTGAAACTTACGTAATAAATACTTCGCGTGAAGTACGATTTGCAGCATAAACAAAAATTAATTTCGGAAATGTAATCCACTGAATATTAAAGGTAAAGCTTTTGAACAACGCGCGTGACTGACTAGATACATTCAGAGGGTACGTACATTCGCGTGCGAGTGGTTGCGGTCGGATGAGAAATTTTCATTGTGAAATAATTTCGTCGTAACACACTCGGAGATTGCGAACGTACATTCAGAGTAGAGGCACGTAAGTTCTATCATTCCCCGTGGCCTGGGTAAAGGAATGGCAATTATTTAAATCTAAGAGTAAGGATACACAGAACACATGTAAAACACACATAAACTTACATACTATACACACAAAATTATTACATCGTCCTTGACACAAAATCATCACATTAGGATAATTGTTACATCCTCCTATTACCTTCTTTCTTCTCTCTTTTTTTTTGTATTGTATACACAAAATTATTTTATTATTTCTTGGTACATCGCATTATACAAAGGTATTACATTGTTTTATACATAGTCTATCGCTATATAAACAGTCTTCTTTTACACTTGCTGCTCATAAAATTCATAATTCCTAAGTCTCTTTTTTTTTATTAAAAAAATTTTCAGGAAAGTCACATATTTATTAGAGTGTTCGGATCTAGATTGTGGGTTAATAGTCGTGTCTGGGGCAGCAAGAGGCGTTAGCTCTTGATTAGAGTTGGTTATGCTTTCCACTGCTTCTCTCTTCTACGCCAAGATCTGCTTAGTGACATCCTTTCCGTATTTTACTATTGTCTCGTCATGGGTAATATAAACATGTAACAAACAAAAATTCACATGGATTAATACTTAGTCTAACTTAATACTAATACATATATATACATATAAACATAGGCGTTGTTCAAAGGTAACGTGGGGCGTGAATCATGAGCTGGGGTAGTCAGACTTTATTTCGGGTTTCAGGAATCTGTGTTTCTACATGTCTTAGCACTTCGTTGGGTGTCCATTTAAACGTAGATTTTGCTTTGCATTTAAATTGTCCTTCTATGTTATGCCGTTAGCCAATAATGTGTCATATGCACATAACTGCACTCGCAACAATCAGTTTGGTGGCGCGCTGCGCGCCGTGTGGAACTCGGCAGTTGCGCGGGCCCACCGCCGTAAAGCGATGCCGCGCGTCTCGGTCCAAACTTTTCAGTGTCTCGTGCAGTGTTCGCAGAGTTTGCAAAAAAAACCAACCGCACTTGTTTCCACTTGCTGTACGCCTTGGCTGTGGGAAGGGACCACTCGGTGCCTCCGAAGTCCACTGCACAAAGGTAAGCACTGCACTTCACTATTTGGCTAGCAACGGCACACTGTCCTATGTAGTGCACAAACACTTGTACCGCCGCAGTCTTCGTCGATTCACTATGTCTCTTTTACCTCGAAGGAAAAGGTTCGTGATATGAAACGTATTTTCACTTGTCTATTTGCATATAGCTCACAGGTCACTGACACCGAATAACATTGTCACACTGTCCTGTCCATTCAGAAACAAAACTGTAGCCCATGATATCACTAGCTTGTCTTTTATGATAAATGCCCACATTCGTTATTTGTTCCAGCGATTTTTTACTGAACCTTGTCGGCGTACCTTTTTGCTCATAACATTTTTATTACATAAATTGGTAGGTGATTGTGTTCTCAGAAAGTACGTGCCTCTAATACTATAATTCGCGATCGTGACACTGTCTGACATCTCATAGAGCATAGGAGAACACGTTTGAGAACAACAGCACTTTTTTACTCTATGTCGTGCTACTGATGCACTTATGTATTGAAATAACAATACTAGGACATGAACGCACTATAACTGCTTTTAGAAGTTGTCTCCAAATGAAGCAAAGTTTGTTCATTCTCTACCCGCGAGTTACTACGTGGGAGGGGGGATTCTTTCATCCTTTCATCACCCAAGTTTGTAACAACGCATGGTACATACACATCATATACATAAAGGAATAAAATAATAATAGGAAATGAGTAAACAGACATAAATAAATCACTATACATAAATTGCTAGGTAGTACAAACAACAGATTAATAATGAAGCTTGGCTGCTGTGCGCTACTGCCTCTAAAGTCTGTGCTCGAGTATATGGTGTTTTTTTTTGTGTTCATATTTGTGTTACTTCTTCTCCTTCCATCAAGTATCTTCCGCTCAGATTGGTCAAAATATTATAAACACATAAAAAAATATAATCAATGTACTGCATCCCTCTGAAGTCAGCGTACATCCTTCGTATTTTCATACTAAAAAAATAGATTATTAAAATTCTTTGGCGTTACTGGGTATCACGTAGTGTGTTTCTCAGTGATCTTGGTAATGTTTTATTACGTCAATCGTCAGTCATAGTGACATTAATGTAACTTCATGACTTTTCCCCGCCGATTGAAGTCTCGCAGTATCTCGCCGAGCGCCACCTGTAAATAATTGTGTTTGTTTCGGCGTTACCTCATTTTTTCGGCTAGTTGGCTACCTGTAACTTACCTT
The DNA here is from genome assembly GCF_023897955.1 of Schistocerca gregaria. Taxonomy (NCBI): domain Eukaryota; kingdom Metazoa; phylum Arthropoda; class Insecta; order Orthoptera; family Acrididae; genus Schistocerca; species Schistocerca gregaria. Next base: position 825,509,207 of record NC_064921.1, on the reverse strand, counting down.
ATACATACTCCTTTATTTTTTTTTTAAGGGACGGTGTTATGTTTGCTTCAGTTAACATTCACAGATTGTATCTCAACATCGTACTTGCATTCAAACATGTATATAAAGTTAAAAATAAATTATCTGTATGATAGTAAGATCACACAAGTTGTTATTCATGTATCCTATCTTTAGGTGCACTTTTCTTAGATCAAGTTACTGTGCGTACGGTATATATATATATATATATATATATATATATATATAGTACCCTACACTTTCATCAGCAGTTAGGAATCCTTTTTTATAATTGCAGCATACAAAAAAAATTTAAGGTCGTGTTTTGTGCGATATATTTATAGATAAAAACTCGTGGTGTGGATACATCAAAGACACAAAATACTTTCTCAGCAACCTGTCGTGTACTTGCGTCACAAATTTAACCTTTGTACCTTAGGGAGTCCAATATTTTTCTTTGTAACTTACCCTGTACCTTACTGCCTTGATACACAAGTGGCAAAAAAAAAAAAAAGAAACTTACATCTATTTTGCTGTGAGGTCTGTGCCAATTGTTCGCTCCAGATACCTCTGTACATAAACTTAAAACTAAAATACCACTGTGACCAAACAAAAAACATTCCGTCAAAACTTACAAGTACACTTCGTGTTAAACATCGCTAGTCACCAACTGACGTGTATGTCCTAGCTTACCTGTGTCTTGTGTCCACGTTCACTGACAAATGTAAACAGAAATAGTGAAATGCTCTGATTCACTTAGCTGCATAAGATGTATTTTCTTTATCCTAATCGTGCTTGTTCCTTTTTTTTACAGTAACTTATTTTATACTTGTGCATTATTAGGTATGACGTATGATACTTAATTATAGTAGAATTTTCTTAAGTCTCTGTGTGCATACAGCCCTTTGATCTTACCACTGTGAGGGTATGCAAGTAAATAACAACCGTCGTGCGGAATATGTGCGATTATGTACGGACCAGTATATTTCATTTGCCACTTAGCGTTTTTCTTAGCTAGCAAGGAAGATTTCACGTGAGTTTTGAGTAACACCTTTTCTCTGATTGTAAATCTGGTAACACCATGTAGCCGTTTATCATAATGCTTCTTTGGGCATTGGGCCTGTTGTGTGATAGAGATTAATACTTGCCTTATTTTTTCATTTAGGTCGATGGGTTGTCTAGGAAAAGACGGGATAGGGTTTACCCATTCATTATTTTCTTTCTTATTGCATATTAGTTCTGACGGCGTAACTGCAGTGTCGTATATTGGGAGATTGTTTACCACCTGTTCAAAAACGTTTAAGTATTCAATCCATTTACCTGAGCAATTTACTTTCATGACAGCATGGATCGCCCCCACGACAACCGATGGCCAACATTGGGGAGCATAATGAGGCCATGTTTAGTTTAACGCTCCACGGTTCATATCTGCTTGTGTTTCGTTTGCGACTTCAATTATGTTTACCCCTGACGTGTTGCTCCTTAGATGAGTATTTCTGTCGTGGTTTTTCCCTGAGTTTAGCGGAATAGTGTCACCTAGCGTTTCTGATTGATAGGCTTGGCTGTTAGCAGGATATTGCCACTGCCTACTTTGATGATCTCCCGTGTGGTTGCGGCTAAATTCAGGCTGGAAATTATTATAACTATTTCCCCACTGGTTCCTATTGCCATTTCTGTACCAGTTACGTTTTCGGTCACCGGAATAACCAGAAAAATTCCTATCCCCGTTTTTTTCTTTTTCTATTGTATTGCGGATGGCAGGTCTGATTGTAGCAGTTGTAATTTCCTCCCGAACTCGGGCCTGGCATCTGTGCTGTAGGGGCGCGATCGACAAAAGCCGGTCGCGATTCAGCCGCGCACGCTACATTGTTGACGCCGTAATGCGGCTGGCGCTGTATAAGCTGGTTGCTACCGCTGCCACGAAAATTGTTTTGGTAGGCTTGATTTTGCCTAGCATCCTCATTAATTAAATCGATAGAATCTAATACAGATGAAATATTCGAGATTGCTCTCTGGTACTTGTACTAATTTTTCTCTGATACTGATCGGTAATTTTGCCTTCAGGGTGCGCAGTACGTCTGCGTGTGTGACGGGCTCGTCCCAGAATCGCGTTTTGTTTAAGTATTTTTCAAAATACTTCCGGAGTGATCCAAATTTTGGATTGTATGGCTCCGGGTTAAACAGAGCCTTTCTCAATCTCTCTTGTACACCATGGGACCAATACTTAGATAAAAATGCAGCTTCAAATTGTTCTAATATCTGACAATTTTCCGACATTTCCATTGCCCATAGGGCACCATCCCCTTGAATATATCCAGTTACATACTGTATTTTTTGCTTTTCAGACCAGGTCTTAGGCAACACATTCTTAAATGACTTTATAAAAATTACCGGGTGGACGGATTTTTTTTTCTGGGATAAACACTTGAAACTGCCTGTGTTTTATAAGGCTTTCCTCTAACAGAACAGCCGACAAAGTTGGTTCGGTTGTCTGGTGTCTCTCTCGTTCGTCGCGGTAATGTTGATTACCGTAACGACCTTGGTTTGGTGAAAACATGGGTACATCGGGATAAAGATAACTGTTTGCTGCGTCGTCACTCTTACCTGTGCGTCTGTCATCAAATTCCTCTTCTGAATGTTGTTCTCTTTCGTTCTGTGTATGGTGTTTACTCTTTAGTTGCTCGTCTACATGTTTTTCCAGTCAGGTAAGTCCTGTGTCAGAGTCTTTTGTAACTGAGCTAGGTCAGTTTGAAGTTTAGTTACAGACGTGTTTTGGGTAGTGTACACCTGTTTTTCAGTTCTGTTTCTAATGTATGGTTGATATGTTTGTCTTTTTCCTCTAAAAATTCGTCAAACTGCTGTTTTTGTTGTTTCGTCATGTCATCAACTTGGTCTACAGCCTCCTGCATTTTGACACTAAGCTCGGTCTGTTGAAAACTCATAGCTTCAAAATTTTCGGTTAAGGTACGGATCTGTTCTGGCATATCCTTAACTGTGGACTTTAAGTTATCAATGTCTTGGCTCATGTAATTTAAATCTTCGCGTACTACCTCTATCACTTGATCTGCTACCTCTCTTTTTAACTGGGTCAGTTGAGTCGCCAGATTATTTTGCATGTCGGTCAGGTTCTTCACGTCATTGTCTATTTTGTCCATTTGTGTCGTTACACTGGCTATCTGGGTAGTGACAGCGTTTATCTGCGCTGTGACATTGTCTGTGTGAGCTTGCATTTGTGCTGCAACATTTTCTACTCGTGTGTTAACAGTACCTATCTGAGCTGCAACATTTTCTGTGTGAGCTTGCATTTGTGACGCAACATTTGCTACAACTTGAGCTGCAAACTGCGACATTAAATTTGTCTGCATCTCTCTAAACATGCGTATAAGGTCTGTTTCTACTGGGTCTTGTGTATTGTCAGTATTCGTATTTGTTTCTGTAGTCGACATATTGTCGCCCGTCGCTGGCGACTGAGCACTGCCGGTCGCTGCGACTGTGTTTTCGGTATTCGCAGTACTTTCGGCCTCAAAGATTTGTAAGGGTTGGACCATTGATTCCTCATCTGACGAACTATCCATGGTTTTTGTCTGAGATCTGAGTTTCACCATGCCGATTCACAACACAAAACAGCGTGCAGCCGAACTTCACTATCACTACAGCTCGTACTACACGTAAATAAATCACAGATGGCTTTGCACTCGTCCGTGAAAATTCACGTAGTAAAATATGTCTCTGGCAAAACAGAAGACTGATAAATGACTCTTACTTTTTTCGCGCTCAATCAATAAAAATTGTCCGCCATCTTGTGATGCATTTACATATAATAGAACATGAACTAATGCAATTTTTACGTAAACTAAAAAGAAATGGAAAAGAATTTGGAAAAAGGAATTGATGCGTTCTACGCAGTGGGTGTCGAAAAAATGAAAAAAAACTGTCCCACATTTACTTTCAACTAAAGCGGATTAGTGCTGTTGTTCTTACCTTACGTGTGTTTTCTGACGGTTTTGTAGTGAGAAGAATTAACATTAAATGGTCCAAAACTTTTTTTTCGAAAATTAGTAATTTCCATGTGGTTTGTCGTTTCTGGTACGTAGCACGCATGACATGCAACAGAAACAATATGTTGTAGTGGCAATAATGGATGACAAGAAAAAAAGCTTAAATGTTTCAACTAACAATTCTACTGATTTTTACTGAAATTATGGTCATGGCACTCGGTCGCCATTGTAACGTTCCCTCTTTCTGTTTATTTAGGTTTGATTTGTTTGATTGTTATTCTTTATTTCTATTATTCGGAATCCTTTTTTTTTATTAAATTGAGCCTGAAACTTACGTAATAAATACTTCGCGTGAAGTACGATTTGCAGCATAAACAAAAATTAATTTCGGAAATGTAATCCACTGAATATTAAAGGTAAAGCTTTTGAACAACGCGCGTGACTGACTAGATACATTCAGAGGGTACGTACATTCGCGTGCGAGTGGTTGCGGTCGGATGAGAAATTTTCATTGTGAAATAATTTCGTCGTAACACACTCGGAGATTGCGAACGTACATTCAGAGTAGAGGCACGTACGTTCTATCATTCCCCCGTGGCCTGGGTAAAGGAATGGCAATTATTTAAATCTAAGAGTATTTCTTTTGCATCGGACTAGTATTTTTATAAGAAAAAGAAGATTGCAGGTTCTGAATGTCTCGGCAAAACGAATCGGAAGTAATTTTAGCGGCCACGAAAGGAAAGTAGAGAGCACAATCACGTACCTCTATTGTTGAGCAGCGCCGTTTTGAAGATCTTCGGTTCCATCTAAAACTCGCCTTCTCTGCTTAACATAAATACTCCATAGGCATGGGAATAAGGCTTGTTGTGCGATGAAAATAATATAAAACACATATTGCGTCTTTTAACTCATTCATTTACCACACACACACACACACACACACACACACTAGTAATTAGACAGTACGACATCCCACCAGCCCATCAGAACAAAAAGTAGTCGTTCATACAAGAAATAAAAAACGAAGGGCGAAATTGTTCCTATGTCTCTCAAAGATAAAAAGTTTACCAGATATTTCTCTGGTGTGTCACTGGAGCAATTTTTCAGCACCTCTGCGATTAAATCACAATATTTTCAGTTTCTTTACATCGCCCCCTTGGGCGAATTGTCTGAATAAATGTCAATTTTGCGGGCAATGAGCCCAAACGCTTTGCACACTGGTAGTCCTTGACTGTTATTCACACGTAATGGCATTGCACTGTCAGTGTCTCTCTCCCGATCACTTCATTCTACAAACATGGTTTTGATGCCAGTTTTGACACATGACAATGAGGTCAAAACATTTATATAAGGATACACAGAACACATGTAAAACACACATAAACTTACATACTATACACACAAAATTATTACATCGTCCTTGACACAAAATCATCACATTAGGATAATTGTTACATCCTCCTATTACCTTCTCTCTTCTCTCTTTTTTTGTATTGTATACACAAAATTATTTTATTATTTCTTGGTACATCGCATTATACAAAGGTATTACATTGTTTTATACATAGTCTATCGCTATATAAACAGTCTTCTTTTACACTTGCTGCTCATAGAATTCATAATTCCTAAGTCTCTTTTTTTTATTAAAAAAATTTTTCAGGAAAGTCACATATTTATTAGAGTGTTCGGATCTAGATTGTGGGTTAATAGTCGTGTCTGGGGCAGCAAGAGGCGTTAGCTCTTGATTAGAGTTGGTTCTGCTTTCCACTGCTTCTCTCTTCTACGCCAAGATCTGCTTAGTGACATCCTTTCCGTATTTTACTATTGTCTCGTCATGGGTAATATAAACATGTAACAAACAAAAATTCACATGGATTAATACTTAGTCTAACTTAATACTAATACATATATATACATATAAACATAGGCGTTGTTCAAAGGTAACGTGGGGCGTGAATCATGAGCTGGGGTAGTCAGACTTTATTTCGGGTTTCAGGAATCTGTGTTTCTACATGTCTTGGCACTTCGTTGGGTGTCCGTTTAAACGTAGATTTTGCTTTGCATTTAAATTGTCCTTCTATGTTATGCCGTTAGCCAATAATGTGTCATATGCACATAACTGCACTCGCAACAATCAGTTTGGTGGCGCGCTGCGCGCCGTGTGGAACTCAGCAGTTGCGCGGGCCCACCGCCGTAAAGCGATGCCGCGCGTCTCGGTCCAAACTTTTCAGTGTCTCGTGCAGTGTTCGCAGAGTTTGCAAAAAAAACCAACCGCACTTGTTTCCACTTGCTGTACGCCTTGGCTGTGGGAAGGGACCACTCGGTGCCTCCGAAGTCCACTGCACAAAGGTAAGCACTGCACTTCACTATTTGGCTAGCAACGGCACACTGTCCTATGTAGTGCACAAACACTTGTACCGCCGCAGTCTTCGTCGATTCACTATGTCTCTTTTACCTCGAAGGAAAAGGTTCGTGATATGAAACGTATTTTCACTTGTCTATTTGCGTATAGCTCACAGGTCACTGACACCGAATAACATTGTCACACTGTCCTGTCCATTCAGAAACAAAACTGTAGCCCATGATATCACTAGCTTGTCTTTTATGATAAATGCCCACGTTCGTTATTTGTTCCAGCGATTTTTTACTGAACCTTGTCGGCGTACCTTTTTGCTCATAACATTTTTATTGCATAAATTGGTAGGTGATTGTGTTCTCAGAAAGTACGTGCCTCTAATACTATATTTCGCGATCGTGACACTGTCTGACATCTCATAGAGCATAGGAGAACACGTTTGAGAACAACAGCACTTTTTTACTCTATGTCGTGCTACTGATGCACTTATGTATTGAAATAACAATACTAGGACATGAACGCACTATAACTGCTTTTAGAAGTTGTCTCCAAATGAAGCAAAGTTTGTTCATTCTCTACCCGCGAGTTACTACGTGGGAGGGGGGATTCTTTCATCATTTCGTCACCCAAGTTTGTAACAACGCATGGTACATACACATCATAAACATAAAGGAATAAAATAATAATAGGAAATGAGTAAACAGACATAAATAAATCACTATACATAAATTGCTAGGTAGTACAAACAACAGATTAATAATGAAGCTTGGCTGCTGTGCGCTACTGCCTCTAAAGTCTGTGCTCGCGTATATGGTGTTTTTTTTTGTGTTCATATTTGTGTTACTTCTTCTCCTTCCATCAAGTATCTTCCGCTCAGATTGGTCAAAATATTATAAACACATAAAAAAATATAATCAATGTACTGCATCCCTCTGAAGTCAGCGTACATCCTTCGTATTTTCATACTAAAAAAATAGATTATTAAAATTCTTTGGCGTTACTGGGTATCATGTAGTGTGTTTCTCAGTGATCTTGGTAATGTTTTATTACGTCAATCTCTAGTCATAGTGACATTAATGTAACTTCATGACTTTTCCCCGCCGATTGAAGTCTCGCAGTATCTCGCCGAGCGCCACCTGTAAATAATTGTGTTTGTTTCGCGTTACCTCATTTTTTCGGCTAGTTGGCTACCTGTAACTTACCTTATACATACTCCTTTATTTTTTTTTTAAGGGCCGGTGTTGGCTTCAGTTAACATTCACAGATTGTATCTCAACATCGTACTTGCATCCAAACATGTATATAAAGTTAAAAATAAATTATCTGTATGACAGTAAGATCACACAAGTTGTTATTCATGTATCCTATCTTTAGGTGCACTTTTCTTAGATCAAGTTACTGTGCGTACGGTATATATATATATATATATATATATATATATATATATATATATATATATATATATATATATATATATATATATATATAGTACCCTACACTTTCATTAGCAGTTAGGAATCCTTTTTTATAATTGCAGCATACAAAAAAAATTTAAGGTCGTGTTTTGTGCGATATATTTATAGATAAAAACTCGTGGTGTGGATATGTCAAAGACACAAAATACTTTCTCAGCAACCTATCATGTACTTGCGTCACAAATTTAACCTTTGTACCTTAGGGAGTCCAATATTTTTCTTTGTAACTTACCCTGTACCTTACTGCCTTGATACACAAGTGGCAAAAAAAAAAAAAAAAACTTACATCTATTTTGCTGTGAGGTCTGTGCCAATTGTTCGCTCCAGATACCTCCGTACATAAACTTAAAACTAAAATACCACTGTGACCAAACAAAAAAACATTCCGTCAAAACTTACAAGTACACTTCGTGTTAAACATCGCTAGTCACCAACTGACGTGTATGTCCTAGCTTACCTGTGTCTTGTGTCCACGTTCACTGACGAATGTAAACAGAAATAGTGAAATGCTCTGATTCACTTAGCTGCATAAGATGTATTTTCTTTATCCTAATCGTGCTCGTTCCTTTTTTTACAGTAACTTATTTTATACTTGTGCATTATTAGGTATGACGTATGATACTTAATTATAGTAGAATTTTCTTAAGTCTCTGTGTGCATACAGCCCTTTGATCTTACCACTGTGAGGGTATGCAAGTAAATAACAACCGTCGTGCGGAATATGTGCGATTATGTACGGACCAGTATATTTCATTTGCCACTTAGCGTTTTTCTTAGCTAGCAGGGAAGATTTCACGTGAGTTTTGAGTAACACCTTTTCTCTGATTGTAAATCTGGTAACACCATGTAGCCGTTTATCATAATGCTTCTTTGGGCATTGGGCCTGTTGTGTGATAGAGATTAATACTTGCCTTATTTTTTCATTTAGGTCGACGAGCATGGATCGCCCCCAGGACAACCTATGGCCAACATTGGGGAGCATAATGAGGCCATGTTTAGTTTAACGCTCCACGGTTCATATCTGCTTGTGTTTCGTTTGCGACTTCAATTATGTTTACCCCTGATGTGTTGCTCCTTAGTTGAGTATTTCTGTCGTGGTTTTTCCCTGAGTTTAGCGGAATAGTGTCACCTAGCGTTTCTGATTGATAGGCTTGGCTGTTAGCAGGAAAATGCCACTGCCTACTTTGATGATCTCCCGTGTGGTTGCGGCTAAATTCAGGCTGGAAATTATTATAACTATTTCCCCACTGGTTCCTATTGCCATTTCTGTACCAGTTACGTTTTCGGTCACCGGAATAACCAGAAAAATTCCTATCCCCGTTTTTTTCTTTTTCTATTGTATTGCGGATGGCAGGTCTGATTGTAGCAGTTGTAATTTCCTCCCGAACTCGGGCCTGGCATCTGTGCTGTAGGGGCGCGATCGACAAAAGCCGGTCGCGATTCAGCCGCGCACGCTACTTTGTTGACGCCGTAATGCGGCTGGCGCTGTATAAGCTGGTTGCTACCGCTGCCACGAAAATTGTTTTGGTAGGCTTGATTTTGCCTAGCATCCTCATTAATTAAATCGATAGAATCTAATACAGATGAAATATTCGAGATTGCTCTCTGGTACTTGTACTAATTTTTCTCCGATACTGATCGGTAATTTTGCCTTCAGGGTGCGCAGTACGTCTGCGTGTGTGACGGGCTCGTCCCAGAATCGCGTTTTGTTTAAGTATTTTTCAAAATACTTCCGGAGTGATCCAAATTTTGGATTGTGTGGCTCCGGGTTAAACAGAGCCTTTCTCAATCTCTCTTGTACACCATGGGACCAATACTTAGATAAAAATGCAGCTTCAAATTGTTCTAATGTCTGACAATTTTCCGACATTTCCATTGCCCATAGGGCACCATCCCCTTGAATATATCCAGTTACATACTGTATTTTTTGCTTTTCAGACCAGGTCTTAGGCAACACATTCTTAAATGACTTTATAAAAATTACCGGGTGGACGGATTTTTTTTTCTGGGATAAACACTTGAAACTGCCTGTGTTTTATAAGGCTTTCCTCTAACAGAACAGCCGACAAAGTTGGTTCGGTTGTCTGGTGTCTCTCTCGTTCGTCGCGGTAATGTTGATTACCGTAACGACCTTGGTTTGGTGAAAACATGGGTACATCGGGATAAAGATAACTGTTTGCTGCGTCGTCACTCTTACCTGTGCGTCTGTCATCAAATTCCTCTTCTGAATGTTGTTCTCTTTCGTTCTGTGTATGGTGTTTACTCTTTAGTTGCTCGTCTACATGTTTTTCCAGTCAGGTAAGTCCTGTGTCAGAGTCTTTTGTAACTGAGCTAGGTCAGTTTGAAGTTTAGTTACAGACGTGTTTTGGGTAGTGTACACCTGTTTTTCAGTTCTGTTTCTAATGTATGGTTGATATGTTTGTCTTTTTCCTCTAAAAATTCGTCAAACTGCTGTTTTTGTTGTTTCGTCATGTCATCAACTTGGTCTACAGCCTCCTGCATTTTGACACTAAGCTCGGTCTGTTGAAAACTCATAGCTTCAAAATTTTCGGTTAAGGTACGGATCTGTTCTGGCATATCCTTAACTGTGGACTTTAAGTTATCAATGTCTTGGCTCATGTAATTTAAATCTTCGCGTACTACCTCTATCACTTGATCTGCTACCTCTCTTTTTAACTGGGTCAGTTGAGTCGCCAGATTATTTTGCATGTCGGTCAGGTTCTTCACGTCATTGTCTATTTTGTCCATTTGTGTCGTTACACTGGCTATCTGGGTAGTGACAGCGTTTATCTGCGCTGTGACATTGTCTGTGTGAGCTTGCATTTGTGCTGCAACATTTTCTACTCGTGTGTTAACAGTACCTATCTGAGCTGCAACATTTTCTGTGTGAGCTTGCATTTGTGACGCAACATTTGCTACAACTTGAGCTGCAAACTGCGACATTAAATTTGTCTGCATCTCTCTAAACATGCGTATAAGGTCTGTTTCTACTGGGTCTTGTGTATTGTCAGTATTCGTATTTGTTTCTGTAGTCGACATATTGTCGCCCGTCGCTGGCGACTGAGCACTGCCGGTCGCTGCGACTGTGTTTTCGGTATTCGCAGTACTTTCGGCCTCAAAGATTTGTAAGGGTTGGACTATTGATTCCTCATCTGACGAACTATCCATGGTTTTTGTCTGAGATCTGAGTTTCACCATGCCGATTCACAACACAAAACAGCGTGCAGCCGAACTTCACTATCACTACAGCTCGTACTACACGTAAATAAATCACAGATGGCTTTGCACTCGTCCGTGAAAATTCACGTAGTAAAATATGTCTCTGGCAAAACAGAAGACTGATAAATGACTCTTACTTTTTTCGCGCTCAATCAATAAAAATTGTCCGCCATCTTGTGATGCATTTACATATAATAGAACATGAACTAATGCAATTTTTACGTAAACTAAAAAGAAATGGAAAAGAATTTGGAAAAAGGAATTGATGCGTTCTACGCAGTGGGTGTCGAAAAAATGAAAAAAAACTGTCCCACATTTACTTTCAACTAAAGCGGATTAGTGCTGTTGTTCTTACCTTACGTGTGTTTTCTGACGGTTTTGTAGTGAGAAGAATTAACATTAAATGGTCCAAAACTTTTTTTTCGAAAATTAGTAATTTCCATGTGGTTTTTCGTTTCTGGTACGTAGCTCGCATGACATGCAACAGAAACAATATGTTGTTGTGGCAATAATGGATGACAAGAAAAAAATCTTAAATGTTTCAACTAACAATTCTACTGATTTTTACTGAAATTATGGTCATGGCACTCGGTCGCCATTGTAACGTTCCCTCTTTCTGTTTATTTAGATTTGATTTGTTTGATTGTTATTCTTTATTTCTATTATTCGGAATCCTTTTTTTTTATTAAATTGAGCCTGAAACTTACGTAATAAATACTTCGCGTGAAGTACGATTTGCAGCATAAACAAAAATTAATTTCGGAAATGTAATCCACTGAATATTAAAGGTAAAGCTTTTGAACAACGCGCGTGACTGACTAGATACATTCAGAGGGTACGTACATTCGCGTGCGAGTGGTTGCGGTCGGATGAGAAATTTTTATTGTGAAATAATTTCGTCGTAACACACTCGGAGATTGCGAACGTACATTCAGAGTAGAGGCACGTACGTTCTATCATTCCCCATGGCCTGGGTAAAGGAATGGCAATTATTTAAATCTAAGAGTATTTCTTTTGCATCGGACTAGTATTTTTATAAGAAAAAGAAGATTGCAGGTTCTGAATGTCTCGGCAAAACGAATCGGAAGTAATTTTAGCGGCCACGAAAGGAAAGTAGAGAGCACAATCACGTACCTCTATTGTTGAGCAGCGCCGTTTTGAAGATCTTCGGTTCCATCTAAAACTCGCCTTCTCTGCTTAACATAAATACTCCATAGGCATGGGAATAAGGCTTGTTGTGCGATGAAAATAATATAAAACACATATTGCGTCTTTTAACTCATTCATTTACCACACACACACACACACACACACACACACACTAGTAATTAGACAGTACGACATCCCACCAGCCCATCAGAACAAAAAGTAGTCGTTCATACAAGAAATAAAAAACGAAGGGCGAAATTGTTCCTATGTCTCTCAAAGATAAAAAGTTTACCAGATATTTCTCTGGTGTGTCACTGGAACAATTTTTCAGCACCTCTGCGATTAAATCACAATATTTTCAGTTCCTTTACAACTAAATGCTGATAACAATAATCATCACTTACACTTCTTGTTTGAGTTAAGAGTGGTGCTTCAGTTCATTAAATTGGGAACAATTTAAGTGGCTGAACGGGTATGAGGCAAGAGACAGGGCTGACAACTCCATTCCAGAAAACAGTTATAAAAGTTTTTAGAGAAATCTTTCACTTTTAGGCCAAGACATAACAAACTAAAATAGCAAGTACATTACAGTGGTTCATTCATCTCCTGTCACCAGGACAGAATTTGCTACTTATCAGTTACAAATTGCTGTTGCGGTAATGCGTAATTCATACCACAGGTGCACACAAGTGTATAGTTCTGAAGATAATATGTAATCAGTTTGCAGGTCCTGTCTTGACAGTCAATTGCCAAAGTCGTGAGCTTTCTTTTATTAATGGCAGTTGTAATATTTGAAAATCACCTTATCAAGTCTTGTTTATTTTATTGATAGAGCAGCTCACAGATTTAACTTAATGCAAAATCAGCACCATAAATTATCTCTGGTCTGTCAATATTTAATTTTGAAGTAATCTGTAACCAACCCATGAAGCACTGACTCAGTTTACTTGTACTGTCTGCCTTGATGAACTGTTTCTGTCACTAGGAATATGTCTGGTTATTATGTACAGTTGCCTGAAAACTTATTTCACCATTAACTTCATATTTCTTCATGCAAGAAGGAATATAAAGTTTGTTTAGCCTTGGAAAGATCTCCGAAATATCACTTTTACACAAATCCATAGTGAAATAAATTCCACAAAATAATAGCATAATATCAGTATTCCAGAGACCTTACTATCTGATGTCAAATCTTGAGATAAGGGATAAATGAAGCTTAAACACCATGAGAACTTCACTCGACTTAATTACAAGTTTCTCTCCAAATTAATCCCTCATAAAACAACTTCATTACAGTATTATAAGGGGCGTTCAAAAAGAAACGAGCCGGAGGTATAATTACAGGAACCAGTACCTGTATGTTAGAAGTATTGACTTTGGCTGTTGAGACACTTGTCCCACTGTGACATAAGGTAGTGAATGGCTGTCTCATAAAATTCCCGGGCCTTTGCATTGTCATGGAGCAGAATGACCCCAAGGGCGAGATTGCCCTGGTCGTTTTGATTTGATCACTTGGTGAATGGTGGTCAAGGTTTGTGAGTAACCCTGGGCATTCACAGTTGTCCCGTGCTGCAGGATGTGAATCAGAAGGGGGCCATCTTAGTCAAAGAAGAAAAGGCTCTAAGGGGCAAACGATCCAGCTGTACATGGCGGAACTGGTTAACTCTGCATGTCAGGGAATTTTATGAGACAGCTGTTCACTGCCTCGTGTCACAGCGGGGCAAGTATCTCAACAGCCAGGGTCAATACTTCTAACATATGGGTACTGGTTTCTGTAACTATGCCTCAGGCTCGTTTCTTTTTGAATGCCCCTTATATTACACTTCAGTAGCAGAGCTACATCTCAAACATTAATACTATATATGAACAGATTTCAGCTGTTCATGCCTAAATTGGAACAAGAACTGGATAAATATTTTAATTCATTACAGTGCAAAACTATTAAATTCATTTGTCTTCATTATTAATATGGTCAGGCAAGTCACTTTGGGAGGTCTTTTTTGGAAAATAGCTGTCACTTTTGTTCCAATGTAGACCGGCAAGGATGGCTGTGTAATGACAGGAAGACTGGTCCTTCTTCCACTGCCACACCCGTTAATAATACCATGAAGCAAAAGAAACATTTCTTATAGTACCAAACTGCAATAAAAAATACAGGCAATCATTTCATTTTCAATAATGTTATAACACTTATGACTACTTACAGTACAGTCTGACAGTTACTGTATCATCACATTATATACAACACGAGAACATTCATTTTCATAAGCATCACTTTTCGGACTCCCCACTTTCTGCTTACTGTTTAGCCAAATCCTCACAAGTACTTCAAATAGTTATTATGCAAATTATTTACATTTCAGTTCCTAGTACAACAAAAGATCAAAATTACGCTATTCATGGATAGTTTACTAAAAGCATGAAATTGCAAATTGACAGTGTAGTAACACAATTCATGTTTCCGTCGCACTTCACATAGTGTAGACCGGGAACCGTCTGCTAGGCATGCCCGATGTGAACTGACTGGGCACAGCCCATGCTGCCTGAGTTGTTGTTCCGCCGGCAGAGGGCGCGCCCGAATTCTCGTGTGCCCTCTGGTGGACGGGATTTGACTTGCGGCTACTACTGTCCGTGACCCGCCGTGCCGGTGTGCGCCCCTCGTGATCTTTCTAGTGGCTACTGCACTCCTCCTCCTTCAGGGGGTGCAGCCACTGTGATCCACTATGTTGGAAGGTGGAGCGTCATGCAGTAGCTATGACCTCCATGTCCATTGGACGGCTGGAGTTGGGGGGATGTGCCAACCCTCGAGCCAGAACCTTCGAATACGGCTGGAAGTGACCCACATGAAGAGGCCCCCGTCGTCCCACCAACGGAGCCCAGAACAGAACGGGCGATGAGCTGTCTAACTCCGGATCCTGTTCCACCTTGGGAGGGGCAAGACCCAGTAGCGGGACGATGAGGAAGGCACGACCACAGGTGAACCAGCCTCCTGAAAAACCGGGCCTGCGAGGGGGGCTGGCTCTCGCCGGGGCATCTCTAACGATGGTGATGCCGGTGCTGGAGCTACTGGAGGCCGCAAAGGCTGAGAACCATCGCAGTGTGGCGGAGTCACAGGGGGAGAGGGGGGGGGGGAGTGTCCCCTGAGAGAACAACACAGGTGCTGGCAACTGAGGGGTTGGAGGGTGGTGGCCCAAATGCGGACGTAGCTGATTTTGGTGACGACGCATCTCCCGGTCCCCCACCCATAAGGTATAGAGCCAGCGGCCATTGCGATGCAGGACCAATGCCGGTATCCAACGTGGATTGCGACCAAACCCACGTGCCCAGACCGACATCCCCGGTGGAAAGCCAGGTACCCAGTTTTGTGAAGACTGGCGAGGACCAGGCCGGAGGAGGTGCAGCAGAGTCCTAGGTTGGTGGAGGAGCTCTGCGGGGCTGCGTTCTCCCATCGGTGTGGTCTGGTATGCCATCAGGAAAAACGTCAACACCTCCTCCACAGGAAATTCGTGCACATACTTTTTCATCTGCGTCTAAATTGTGCGCACCATGGCTTCTCCATTCGATTGTGGATGAAATGGGGGAAAGCAAACATGCTGAATACTGAAGTGACTACAAAAATCCTGGAAGGTCTGCAAAATAAACTGAGGTCCATTGTCCAATACCAGGGTGACCGGCAGACTGTCCACAGAAACTATTTTTGCGAGTGTCTGGATTGCAACTTCTGAAGTGGTTGAGGAGCAGCGAACCACATATGGAATCACGAATAAGCATAAATGACAATGAGCGAAAAGCCATTGAGAAATGGGCCCACAAAATCTATGTGAACAGGTTTCCATGCCTTGGTTGCAGGCAGTCATAGAGAATGCTGACCTGGGAGACGCCTGTTGGCTCACACACTGGGAACAGGTGGCAACCAAGTGCTCAATTTCTCTGTCAATACTGGGTAGTACACATGTCTGCGAGCTAAGGTTTTAGTACGGGAAACACCCCAGTGCCCCTCATGTAATAATATGAGGACCTCCCTTCGCAAACTTGCAGGAACAACCACGCGAGGAGCTGTATCATCGGTAGCCAGATGGAGAAGTCCCTCCAAGACTGAGAGGCGGTCTCGTAGAACAAAATAATTACAAAGAGGGTCTGAGGCGTGGCCTGGAGGTCGGGACGACCACCCCTGCTGAATGAGGCGAACTACTTGCTGGAGAACCGGGTCAGCTGCCGTTTCCCTGACGACTCTAGACCTAGTGATCAGGAATCCATCAACCGCTTGGCGGGACGCCACAACCAAATGAAAACACATAATCTCCTCCCGATCAAACTGAGGATCTGGGTCCACCGGAAGACAGGAAAGAGCGTCGGCTGTCTGGTAGGGCGAAAATGAATGTCATAAAGGTACTTAGAGAGGAACAAGGCCGAGTGCTGCAGTCTGTGGGTTGCCCTATCTGGAATCTGAGAGGCGGTGCCAAATAATGATATTAAATGGCTTATGGCCAGTGATTAACTGAAACTTCATGCCATACAATAAAGGGTGAAACTTGGTAACAGCGTAGACAATGGCCAACGCCTCTTTTTCCACCTGGGAGTAATGGGCCTGCGCTGGACTAAGAGTTTTAGACGCAAACGCAAGTGGCTGCTTGGAGCCATCCACGTTGCGATGGGCTAGGACCGCCCCCACGCCATACTGCGAAGCATCGGTAGCCAGGACCAATGGCTTATTGGGGTCAAAAGTAGCGAAACAAGGTGCTGACGTGAGGAGGCCCTTTAACGATGTGAACGCACGCTTGCATGCAGGCGACCAAGCAATAGGGAACACCCTTGCGCAGAAGGCAGTACAGGGGGCGGGCTATGATGGAAGCCCTGGGAATGAACCGGTGGTAATAGGCAATCTTGCCTAAAAAAGCTTGTAACTCCTTCAGCGAAGCGGGCTGCGAAAGGTTGACGATACCTTGGACCAAACTTCCTAGCGGCTGGACACTGTGCCGAGAGATAGTGTAGCCCACACACTCAATGGACGGCTGGAAGAAGTTCGACTTACACAGGTTGCAACGCAGGCATACAGACCTGAATTTGAGAAAGAGGGTTCGAAGGTTGTGCAAGTGTTCCTTTGTGCTGCGGCCTGTGACAATTATGTCGTCCAGGTAATTAATACAATGAGGGATTGTCGATGTGACATGCTCAAGATAACGCTGAAATATCGCCGGGGCACTGGATATTCCGAAGGCCAACCACTGGTATTGGTAAAGGCCAAGCAGGGTGTTGACGACCGCCAGCCGTTTGGAGTCCTGGTCAAGTGGGATCTGATGATAAGCCTCCGAAAAATATTGGCCTCCCGCCACCGCAGAGAACAATTCATCAGAACGAGGCAAGGGATAGATGTCCACCACCAATTGCGAATTAATGGTGGCCTTGAAATCGCCACAAAGACATAATTTTCCCGAGGGTTTCCTGACAATAACGAGGGGTGAAGCCCACTCACTAGAAGAAATGGGATGAACGACCCCGAGGGCTGTCAGTTGGTCTAGCTCTGCTTTTACCTGAGGGCAGATGGCCAAGGGGATGTGCCTCGTGCGTAGAAAATGCGGGCGAGCTGATGCCTTCAATGTGAAATGAGCTTCAAAGTCTGAAACACGCCCCAGGCCCTCCTCAAAGGTATCCTTAAAGTCAGAGGTCAAAGATTACAATGATTGATAGGGAACATCTTCAGAGACCAACTGTATGGTGTCTGCGATAGAAAATCCGAAAGCTTGAAAGGCATCCAATCCAAAAAGGTCAGCGGAGCTCACATCACTGACAACAATAAAAGTAAGAGGTCGAGTGAGTGATTTGTAAGTAACGTCGGTAGTGAATTGACCCAGTACAGGAATGAACCGTTTACCATAACCGCATAGAAGCTGGTAAACTGGCGCCAACGGGGGCGACCCAAGGTCGGAGTAAGTTTGTGCATTCAACAAGGAAACTGCCGCACCCGTATCGACTTGCAGTTGTAATGGGCGCGACCGAACTGACACCTCGATAAAGAGTTTGTGTGCCGATGCGTTGGAAGTCTGGCCCGATTAAATTTCCTGAATGTCAATGTCCATGTCCTCAGTACCTGCTTCCTTCAATTCTTTTGAGGCTGAGCAGCAAACTTTAGAAATGTGTCCTTTTTTATTACATTTGCGACAAATGGCCCAACACTGGGGGCACTCTGACCAATCATGATGTATATAGCACGACGTACAGGACGGTAACAGGGGCCGGTGGCTGGAACTCTGTTTATGTGCCGTGCGAGAGCGGCTGTAACAGCCGGATTGTACCGCACTCACATCATCCATCCCAGACGCAACCGCGCCGCTCTGAACTGTCGCGACGTCACACCACGCTTCCAACTGTTGACCTGCGGCGTGCGAGACTTCACACGATTGAGCAATGGACAGGACTTCCTCAGGGTAGCAGCCCACGCCTGGTAAGACTGATGGGGCTGTTTCTTGCATTGACAGAACTCGACCCTAACCGCCACAATATGCGTGTGCCGGCGATAATATGAAGACAGCAATGAACACAATGCGTCATAAGATGAGGACGAGGGTTCCTGCAACGCCCCCAGCCGCTGCAACACTTGATACAGCGAGGGACATATCCAAGACAAGAAAAGAGCATGATAGACCTCCGCATCGGCAACATGAAACGCCTGGAAATGCTGCCGAAGGTGATGTTCATATGCGTCCCAATCCTCCGCCGTCTTGTCATACGGGGGAAAGGGAGGAGGGAACAGTGCTGGAGTAGACTGCGCGCAGAGCAACGCCAGAAGCACTTGTTTCATGGTTGCCATGAGCTCCGTCTGCTGCTCAACCGAAACCCGCACTAAATCCTCCACGGCGTGGATAAGCTGCGAAACCAGAACAACGACACAACATGCGAAAGAATGACCCTACTCATCGCCAATTGTGTAGTAACACGATTCATGTTTCCGTCTCACTTCACATAGTGTAGACCAGAACCGTCTGCTAGGCATGTCTGATGTGAACTGACTGGGCATGGCCCATGCTGCCTGAGTTGTTGTTGTTCCGCGTGGATGGGACTTGACTTGCGGTAACTACTGTTGTGATACACTGTGCCGATGTGCGCCTCCCGCGATCTTTCTGGTGGCTACTGCAGACAGAAAACATCTACAAGTAATAAAAGGTTATGTTGCATAATCAGATTTATTAATCTGGATTGTTTTGAGTTTACTGAAAGAGTTTTAAAATTAACACACACATTATATTTTATTAGAGAACATAACACAACAAACAATCCTTGACCTAAGAGTGTGCAAGTGATCTTTGTCTGTCATGCTTTTTTGATTATGATGTTCTTTGCTTTTTCTGGTTAAATTAATGTGTTCCGGATCTCATGTGGATATGTGGTGTGAAAGATGTAATACAGTATTTGTATTAACAAGCTTGTGCATCAAAGAATTTGACGTCGACTTCCCCTGAAGTAGTGACTCCAAACTTTCTTTTCTGAAGAAGGAATGTATAGGTTGCCATTGGCTAGTAGTGTTGTGCAACTATC
Source organism: Schistocerca gregaria (assembly GCF_023897955.1). Taxonomy (NCBI): domain Eukaryota; kingdom Metazoa; phylum Arthropoda; class Insecta; order Orthoptera; family Acrididae; genus Schistocerca; species Schistocerca gregaria. The sequence continues at coordinate 825,489,480 of NC_064921.1, read as the reverse complement.
AACTTCCGTAGTTAAAAAAGGAGGGAGGATTGGGTGTAACGTCCTATCAACATTGAGGTCATTAAAGACAGAGCACAAGTTCAGATTGTGTCAGGAATGGGGAAGGAAATCAGCTGTGTCGTTTCAAAGGAACCATTCCAAAATTTGCATGGACTGATTTAGGAAAATCATGGAAAACCTAAATCTGGATGGCCAACACGCATTTGAACCTTTGTCCTCCTGAATGCGCGTCCTGTGTCCTAACCACTTTTGCACATTGTTCGGTAACTGCTGCAGTTCCCAGCACTGGCTCAAGCAACAACTATGGTAACACAATCTGAAACACAAAAATTTCCACATTTTGGTCTACAAGAGAGCACAACGTTGGCTTACACAAATGGGAGCCAGTTCACAGCATGTCTCGGATGCTGATTAGTTTACTTTGATTATTTACCAGCTGAAATTAAGTGTAAGTGAACAACTTGACAATATTTTGATTCAACAATTGTATGCATTACTTAAAGAAATTGCGATGCAGCATTATCTTTTACTACCAGAATGCAACTTCAGTGGATTGTGATTTTTGTGCCAGTGAGTCCCGGTGCCAGATGTTCCCACCACTATATGCACTTGGCGGGAATGAACTGTTGTCAGATCAGTCATTGAAGCTATTTTGGCTCTGTAGGCTGCCTCAGAATGTACAAGCTGTTCTCTCTGTTTTTCCTGAACTCTCTATGGACGAGTTGGCATGCAAGATGGATGCTGTGATGAATGCCTGTTCAAATAGTAATTTATGTGCTGCGATGAGTAAGGTTACAGATGATGGCCCGAATTACGCTTGCATACAATGATGACTACAACAGACACAGACACTCATGTTTTGCAGTATGGAGTGAGTAGTTCAGCGCAGAGCCCCCTATGGACAAACTGATCAACAAACTGGCCTGGCTTAATTCGTGGCTTGCGAGGAAGGGAGGCCATGCTGATTCTAATGAAAGTGACTCTGCCACAGTGTGGTAAAGATGGAAGACAATGCACCCACCCACCCCTGTTGAGGAGCACCAATAGTTGAGCATGCTTGTCCAGATTCTACTGAATGCCTACCATTCAACAAGAATGCTACAGTGGCAGCAGTAGATGGTTCCACAAGATTATTCATAACAGACAAAACATCCAGAGCTTGTTTCCTATTGGATACAGAGTTGGAGATTAGTATGATACCACGGGGCAGAAATTCATTTCACCGATCCAGTGGCTTTCCTATATTGATGGCTGCTAACAGTTCATGCATTCAGACATTTGGGAAGAAAATGCTGAGATTAGTATTTGACAATGGATACTTGGACTTTTGTGGTTGTTGACATTTCAGAACCAATAATGGGAGCAGATGTTTTCAAGCATTTTTCTGTGGTACCTGATTTAGTGCACTATTGTCTGATAAGAATACCTATATCTTCCAAGCTCTTAACCAATTTTCCAATTTTGGCTGCTCACTGCATGATGCTGTCAATATCAACTGCATAAAGGGATCCAGTGTCTACTGCACTGGGTAATTAGCAATCACTTCCATTCTTTTCCGAATGCCAGAATGCACTTGTGTGCATTATGCGAGAGCCTTTGATTCCTCAATTGCATGATGGTTGTGAGCTTCCTGAGGTACATGGAGAGCATATGATACTCAACGAAAAAATTTGCAAGACCAACTTATTATATGCCAAGGAAGCGAAGGATGTTAAGGGTCCACGGGAGAAAAATGTTCAGTTGAGACTGAGTGTGGCAGCTGCTGAAAAATAGCTGGAAGTAACAGTCAAGGAGTAAAGACGCAGTGGCTGGGCTCTTCCTCTTCATCCCCCTCCCATAGCGTGCTGCTGGCTAACAAAGACGTTGGTCAGCTGCTCCTGCAGGAGTTCCCAGCATTGATAGATCTCAAGTGGCTAAGGGTAGACTGGGCCATCTGCTACACATCTACAATAATAATCCTGATCAATCTGTAACTAGGTGGCCTAGATGTTTGCCCCCTGAGAAACTGCATGCTGCTAAAGCTGCATTTGATGAAATGATTGCTGATCAGACAGTCTCATGATCACACAGCATGTGAGTGTTGCCACTACAGCTGGTGAAGAAAAAAAGATGGATCATGGCGAATTTGTGGGGACTATAGGAGCCTCCAAGCTAGTACTATTGCTGATAGGTACCAAGTGCCCAACATGATAGATTTCAATAGCAATTTGAACAGTGCTCATTTCTTCAGCATTTTCAATTGTGCTAAAGTCTTCATGCAGATTGTGATGGCTACTCATGACAAACATAGGATGTCTTTGACTACAATGTTTAGCCTTTCTCAAAACACTTGGTCTTCAAAACACTGTCCAAACATGGCAGTGTTTCATGGATGAAGTGCTGTATGGGCTACCTTTCATTTTCTGTTATTTTGATGGTATACTGGTATTTTCTTGCAGGAAAAAGGAGCACACTGAGCTGTTGTATGCATCGAGAGAATGGACAGATAGGGCATTGAGATTAGGCCTAATAGAGAAAATGTATGTTCAGTGAACAAGAGGTTAATTTCCTTTGTTATATTGTCTCAATGGCTGGCTTTTCTCCCAGTCCTTTTAAAATAGGCCAGCCGGTGTGGCCAAGTGGTTCTAGGAGCTTCAGTCTGGAACAGTGCGACCGCTACGGTTGCAGGTTCGAATCCTGCCTTGAGCATGTATGTGTGTGGTGTCCTTAGGTTAGTTAGGTTTAAGTGGTTCTAAGTTCTAGGAGACTGATGACCTCAGATGTCAAGTCCCATAGTGCTCAGAGTCATTTGAACCATTTTAAAATTGATGATATCTTGTATGTGACACTACCAATGTCTTTTAAATACCTCTGATGATTTCTTGAAATGCTGAATTACTATCATAGGCATTTGCCCTATTTAGCAGAGGCACAAAGGTCAGTCAATGATTTAACATGTTGGGAAGTAAGAAACGCCCATCCTGAGACCACCTGAGACCTTCTAAATGGTTTTAATGAACGCAATTCTGTTAATCCATCCTCTTCTCAATGCAACCATTGCTTTGGTAGTGGATGCAAGCCAGATTTGCTTTGTTGCAGAAAATGATCTTGTCAACGTGGCACCCTTTGGCATATTCCTCAAAGAAACTGTCAGAACAATAGAGAAATTGGAGTGCCTTCGACAGGAAACTATTGGCCATTTATTTAGCAGCTAGCATTTTCAGCCATGGGTGGAGGATAATGTGTTAAAAATTTATATGTACCATAAACCACTGGTTTCTCTTTTCAAATGTGAGCTCAATTCTCCGCAGCAAGTGGAGCATGCTGAATTTGTCATACAGTTCTCTATTGACACCAATCATACTGTGGGACAGCTGAATGTGGTAGCCAACTGTTTATATACATCTATATCTACAACTATATCCATACTCTGCAAACTACCACAAAGTGCAAGGCAGAGGGTACGTCTCATTGTAACAGTTCTTAGGGTTCCTTCCAGTTCCATTCACATACAGAGTTTGGGTAGAATGGTTGATTAAATCCTTCTGCACATGCTGTAATTATTCTAATCTTGTCCTCAGGACCCCTGTGTGAGCAATACATGGGGGATAGTAGAATATTTCTAACCTCATCTGAAGCTGGTTCTTGAAATTTTGTAGTAGATTTTCTCGGGATAGTTTACATCTGTCTTCAAGAGTATGCCAGTTCAGTTTCTACATCTACATCTCTATAGGTATTCCACAAGCCATTGTACGGGGGGGTGGCAGAGATACCCCTGTATCACTACTAGTCATTTCCTGTCCTGTTCTACTCCCAAATAGACAAAGGGAAAAATGACTGTTTATATGCTTCCCTAAGAGCCCTAATTTCTCAAATCTTATCTTCGTGAACATTATGTGCAATGTATGTTGGTGGCAGTAGAATCATTCATCAGCCAGCTTCAAATGCTGGTTTTTTAAATTTTCTCAATAGTGTTTATCGAAAAGAATGTCGCTTTCCCACTGGAGTTCTCTAAGCATCTCCGTAACACTTAATTTTGTTCAAACCTATCGATAAGGAATCTAGCACCCCACCTCTGAATTGCTTTCATGTCCTTCTTCAGCCTGACCTGGTACAGATACCAAACACTTGAGCAGTACTCAAGAATAGATTCTACCAGCATCCTATATCTGGTCTCCTTTGCAAGTGAACCACTCTTTCCTAAAATTCTCCCAATAGCCCAATTTTTACCATTCACCTTCCCTACCACAATTATCACTTGATCCTTCCATTTCGTATTGTTTTACATCATTATGTCCACATATTTAAATGACTTGACTGCCTCAAGGAGGATACTAGTAGTACCATAACCAGATGTTACAGGTTCATTCTTCCCACTCATCCACACTGACTTACAATTTTCCACATTTTGAGCTAGTTGCCTTTCATCACACCATCCTGAAATTTTGTCTAAAGCATCTTGTATCTTCCTACAGTAACTCAACTTCAACACAACACATTACCAGCAAACAACTGCAGATTGCTGCCCATCATGTCTACCAAATCATAAATGTATATAGATAGCAACAGTGGTTCTACCACACTTCCAATTGCACAGCTATCTCCATTATTGACTGGGCAGTGGCAGCTGCTGAGCAGGAGGCTGACTCCGTCCTCCAGTGCCGCCATGCAGAACCTGTTTTGAATGGAACACATACCACTGCAGTTCTATGTGCTACAGGTCTGGTTGGACACTGTGAGCAACAGGGCCCATCCGTTCATCCCAGCGGGGTGACGTCATGCTGTTTTTGATGCATTCCACAGTTTATCACAATCTGGGACCAGGGCATCCACAAAGACAGTGTCAGACAAAACTGTGTGGCTGGAGGTGCAGAAATATTGTCGTCGTCAGTGGGCTTGGACTGCACTCAGTGTCAAAAGTGTAGTCTCTTGACACACTCCTCAGCCCCTGTAGAAGCTTTCCCTCTGTTGTCTGTGAGCTATGCTCATCCTCATTCCCCTACCCCCAACTGACAGCTTTCGTTTTGTGGTTATAGTAGTGGACAAGTTACTAAATGGTCTGAGGCTGTTCCTGTCCATGGCATCTCAGCTATTTCAGTTGCCTGCACTATTGTTTTGTCTTGGTGTTCCCAATTTGGTATCCCTCAGGTGATAACGTCAGGCGGTGGCAGGTAGTTTGATTGCCCACTGTCTGAGGAACTTTTGCACTTGTGCAGTTGTAAACAAGTCAAGGCTACACGCTATCATCCCTCCAGTAAAGGGAAAATGGAGCATAGGCATCAAATGTTCAAAGCTGATTTATCTTGCTTTGCAAGTCATGGACAGGTACACTTCTATTAGTGCTACTTATGTTGAGAACTAACAAAAATCAAACAATGGAAAATCCAGGAAGGAATGTAACAATATTATGAGAAGGAAAGTTGCCACATACCATATAGCGGAGATTCTGAGTGACAGGTAGACATAAGAAAAAGACACAATTATAACATTTGGCTGTCAAGGCCTTCCTCAACAATAGACAGACATATGGGCATGAGTTCCCCCCCCCCCCCCCCCCCCCCCCTGCACCCCCCAACACACACACACACACACACACACACACACACACACACACACACACACACACACACACGTGCACGCAAACGTAACTCACACACACACAACTGCAGTTTCAGGCAACTGAAACCACACTGCGAGCAGCAGCACCAATGCATGATGGGAGTGGCAACTGGGTGAGGGTAAGGAGGAAGCTGGAATGGGGAGGGGTAGGGATAGTATGGTCGGGGTGGTGGACAGCGAAGTGCTGCAGGTTAGACTGAGGGCAGGGGAGATGTAGGTAAGGGAGGGGCGGGGGGGGGGGGGGGGAGTAGTGGAAGAGGAGGGAAATAAAAAGTCTGAGTGTGGTGATGGAATTACAGCTGTGTAGTGCTGGAATGGGAACAGGGAAGGGGCTGGATGGGTGAGAACAGTGACTAACAAAGGTTGAGGCCGGAGGGTTATGGGAACATAGGATGTATTGCAGGGAAAGTTCCCACCTGCGCAATTCTGAAAAGCTGGTGTTGGTGGGAAGGATCCATATGGCACAGGCTGTGAAGCAGTCATTAAAATGAAGGATATCATGTTTGGCAGCGTTTTCAACAGGGTGGTCCACTTGTTTCTTGGCCACAATTTGTCAGTGGCCATTCATGCGGACAGACGGCTTGTTGGTTGTCATGCCTACATAGAATGCAGCACAGTGGTTCCAGCTTAGCTTGTAGACCACATGACTGGTTTCACAGGTAGCCCTGCCTCTGATGGGATAGGTGGTTTTAGTGACAGGACTGGAGTAGGTGGTGGTGGTGGTTCGAGGATGTATGGGACAGATCTTGCATCTAGGTCTATTACAGGGGTATGAGGGTATCTGCCAGTCAGCATGCCTCAAAGGTGCTGCTACCTATTGACGCTGCCACTATACATGTCCGGTCCATCATGGACCCAACATCTGTCAAACATGCTCAGACGGCTGTTACAGCATTTGCCAATTCAGCTGCTAGCATTAAAACAGGACATATACATATAGCCACACCAGTTGTTAAAGCTTTTCGTGGCAATTCCCAGGATGTACTGTCTCACTATTTGCCTTGGTACATAGTAAGTGCTTTTGATGGTCTGGGTCATCCTGTATGTATACAGATAACTGAGGCCAGTAGAAGGTACTATTGACAGGGTACATGAGTAACCAGTGTCATAAATTCAGTAAGTACAGTCATTAATTAAATTTTTTTTTATATGGCAAAATGAATGTCTGACAATAAAACATCAACTGATATACACTATGTGGAAATAAAATCCATACTTAAAATCCACATAAAGTGTGTAAAGAGTAATCCTAGCGAAGTAAAAAATGTGTAAAAGTCAGAAAAGAAATCTTAAAATTAACTTCACATCTACCAATAAAAAGCTTTCAACATGACAAACGTGTGGTGTCATAAGCACGCACTACCAGGAAGCACCACAGGTATTGATAGGCTGATAACCCACTTCACAGTTGGCGTACAGCCCAGTGATTGCTGCACCAAGAAGACACAGTGGTGGTGTCGCCAGAGAACTGGCACCATGTGTTGCATCATCTGCTTCTAGCTAATCCGCACCAGCCTGTCTTCAGTGAACATTCTAGTGGGACGACTGTCAAGTTGAGTATTCATGAACAAATTTGTGTGTTTTGTCACTAATCATAATCAGTGTTTCAGTGTTCTCCTTGTTGTTTTCTCATAGTGTTTCCTTCAGCATACTATAAATAGTTGAGGGTGGTGATAAGTAAAATCTCCTTCTTTGGTTGTATCAAAAGTATGACAACAGTAAATGTAAGATAATGAACAAGACAATGACTATCAATTAAAATTTTGATAGTTGACAACATATTTAGAGTGGAATCTTACTGGCAACACCTCGTTGCTCCTCTGTAAGAAAATTTTGTTTTCCTTTGGTGGAGCTTGTGGAAATAATCCCTGTCTCATTGCTGCAGGTAGTTACACAAAACACCTAAATGCCAGGCTGTTGAAACACGCGATGCTGCTCAAACTGGTAGGTTTCTGACTACATCAAAATAAGCATTCAAGTTAAATTCACTTTGTTCACTCAAAACAGTAAGCCTGGTTGCCATTTTCTATGTGTATAAATTTCCATTTCCTCTTGTAGGCTCAATAATTGTCCTGTTGGTGCCATATGCATCCCGTCCATATTATCCTCTGTATACATGTTTCTGTTTACATGAGTGTGTACTATATGTGCCATATGACTATATGTTTGTTCATTAAAATGAGTCTAATTAAATGACTTAAAGAAAAACATGTGGCAGGAAATATAGATGATAATATGGAAGTGTTGCACAAGGTAGCAAAAGGAAAATTCTTGAACTTACTAGAGGAAATAGAAATTTATGTGTGAGTTTAACTTAAATGCTTGTTTTGATGTAGTCAGAAATCCACAAGTTTCAGCAGCGTCATGTGCTGCAGCAACTTGGAGGGCAGCTGTGTGCGCTTGCAGCCAGAGGCAAAGGAAAGAGAGTGTGTGAGCTGTCTCTCTTGTAGTAATTTATGATGCCTAAAAATCTGCATAACTCTTTTTAGGTGGAGTGAGGTGGCAAGAGCCATATTTGGTTGGTCTTCTCTCTGGTGTTGCGGGTGCCCAAGGCATCCACATGGTGGCCGACAAATGTCACACTGGCTTGCTATAACTGACATTTGTCTGCATTAATGACAACGGCAGCTAGTCTGTCGAGAATGTGTTGTAAATGAGTGTCATGCTCTTCGGCTGGTTGTGAGAATGTAAGGATGTCGTCTATGAACACAAAACAAAATGGTAGCCTGCACAAAACTTTGCCAACGAAACATTGGCATGTTTGCACAGCATTTACTGATCAGTAAGACATATACAAAAACTCAAAGAGTCTGAAATGTTTAGCGATTGCTATCTTCAGCATGTCTTCTTTTGCCATGGGAATCTGGAGGTACCAGCATGTCCTCTTCCGCCATGGGAATCTGGAGGTTCGCGGTTTTATAGGCAATAATGCTGAATACTTTGGTGCAAGTTAACATTTGAACTAAGTCCTATAATTTAGGGACTGGATAACTGTTATAATAGTTGAGCCACTGATAGTTGCCGCAAGGGCACCATGAGTTGTTTTTCTTTAAAATGATCTGTCCAATAGGCGGACGATGTCTGCCTCCATTAGTTTGTCGACGGCCGCCTTTGCTGCTCTTAAGTTTATGGGGACAGAGGTGTCGAGGTCTGCATCAGCCCATGCCATCACAAAAAGCACAAACTGTATACACATTTGTGGCTGGCAACATTCCACATTAAAGACCTGGGTCACTGGGTGGAGCAGTGGGAAAAGTGTCAGAATCACACACTGAATTTAGATACAGTACTTCACTAAACTGTTCAGATTCCATGCAGGTATACTCTGGAAGTACGTTGGCTTCCTCCAAAGAGGAAGACATGCAGTGTGGCTGTTGCAAATGTTGTGGACAGCAAGGTTGTGCTTGGCAACGTGAAGTGAAGCTGCAGGGTCAACAATGCAGTGCCAAAGATCCATTTCTGCGTCTAGTGATGTCGTTTGCAGTGCATAGTGAAGAATAGCTGGACATCAGAGAGCGAATTTCACTGAAGGGCACTGAGCATTTTATGACAAGGTCCAGTGGTGTATCTCCATGTCATAAAGAGTGGGAGGTGGACGGGAACGTTGAGGGAGAACTTGACTGCTAACTCCAATGGTTGGCTGCTTACCAACATGGCGTTCTAACAAACTGTGCACGGAGTCAGGAAGCAGGTGATAGTGATGCAGAAAGTCTGCTTCCAGGACCACTAAAGTGATTTAGGCGGTGCTGGCGACCGTGCTGACTGTGATGTTCATGGCACATAATTGGAGCGATGATGGCAAGAGAGTAGACGGCGCTCAAGTTTGCGGGAGGGTGGTGACATCAGTGCCCATGTCAGTGAGGAAGTAGGTTTGTGGCAAACACTCATAAACAAGTAAGCATGAGCTGTTGGAAGGGTGACATAAGGAGGCAGAGCTGAGCAAGTATGGCTGATAAAGGCAACTTGTGGTTGTAGGGTGGCCTGGTGCACCTACGGCAGGCTGCTGTGCTTGTTTGGAGTTGCCAGCATCCTCTCTGAATCCAAAAGATACATTGAAAAGGATGGTGGAGGGGGTGGGGGGAGGGCAGGTAGGGTGTGGATAACTATGGGAATTAAAATCTCATGTGAGAAGAAGAGGGAAATTTATATAAAGGCCAGAATAAGTCAAGATCCAACATTATGTGCACACTACTCCTCTCTCTCTCTCTCAAGCAGATGCAACTCACACAGAGACTGAGGCCAATTACAAAAAACTGTTGTGTGACAAGCTAAGTTCAATCGACTTAAGCTAAATCTACAAAAAGAGTAGGAATACATAAGAAATAACAAAAAAAAAATTTATACCATAAAAATATTCTGATTTAAGTTTCGACATCAACATATAGACACCTAGAACACAGTAAGTGCTGGTGATGACCTGGGTGCATCCGGGATTTATACAAAACTGAGGCCAGTAGAGGGCACTACTGACAGGGTACATCAGTAAGCAGTATTTTAAATTCAGTAGTTAAATACAATATGAGTAGTCATTATTTGAAATTCTTTCATATTACAAAATGAGCATCTGACAATAAGACATAAACTCTTGTACAGTAAGTGGAAATAAAATCCATACTTAAAATCCACATAAAATATGTCTACAGTAACAATAGAAAGCTCCAAGCTTGGCAAAGTAAATAACATGTAACTAAGTAAAAGTCAAAATAAAAAGCACACCTATTAATTGAAACTATTCGGTATGACAGAGCAATTTAATGTTACTGTAAGTGTAAGATAATTAACAAAAAAATGACTCCTAATTTAAATCTCGATAGTCAATAATACACTGGGAGTGGACTGTAACTAGTGGCACCTTGTGGCTTCTCTGTAAGAAGTTCTTGTTTTCCTGTGGCTGAACTTTCAGATTTTTAGGCATCATAAATTACTACATGAGAGACATCCCACACACTCTCCTTCCTTTGACCAAAGTCTTGTGTGCAAAGAACAGTGCGGGAAAACGCTGTCACATCCTATGAAATCAGCCTTTGATGAAATCAAGGAAACTTATTGCATCCGACTACACTGGCTCATCTGTTTCCTGATGCCAGCCTTACTATAACCATGGATGCCAGTGATCTCGCTACACCAGGCCATAGCCAGTGTTCCCCAGCCTCTGCAGTTACTCTCTTGTAAACTTTCAGTCACACAATGTAAGTGGTCAATCTTTACCATGAACTACTCACCATCCGCTAGTTTTGAGAATAGATGAAGGGCAGATCTCTTGCTGTTCACATGGATCACTGTCCCCTGGCTCACACGTTACGCATCCTATCTGGCGACCCCTGCCTCAGGTGCTTTTGATAGCTTGATTTCATTTCACATTCACGACTGTTGTGCACTACGTCACAGGTACTGACAACAATGTTGTGGACTATTTGTCATGAATTGCTTCTTCCTCCATCTGACGTGATTACAACCAGATCGCTGAGGCGCAAGACTCAGATCAAGGCTTACAGAACCTCCTTCGTGACCAGCACATAGGCCTCAGACTTGAGCAACATACCTTCCCTGGTCCACCAGTCATCCTGAAACCTTTTCATAAATAAATCTTCAATCTCATACACAATCTCGCACACCCTGGGGTACAAACCTCTGTACATTTAGTGACAGTACATTTAGTGACAGAATGTTCCAAATGGCCCCTTGTGCATTACAATTGCACTACATGGACCAGAGTATGCTTCCCATGCCAACAGACCAAAAGCTCTCACTGTTCCAGTTACTGTTCACAAGGTGTCATTTAGGCGAACATCTACTTTATTGACGTGTGAATTGTTGGCCCATACAGGCACACAGTAATCTGCAACACTGTAGACTAGAGCCAAGGAGGAAGTGCGAAGTGTCATAGCATTACTATCTACCCCAACAATATGGCTCTCTGTGCTGGCAAACATTGAAGCTCCCTTACTCCACGGACAACACACAATCCAAAGAGAAATGCAAAAATTTGCTGCCGACAACACACTCCCAATGCACGCTGATCTGCATGGCCCGACACGATTAATGTCAAGAAATCCCTTCTGGAACTATTCCTCGAACAATTGGGACACCATAGCAGAATGAAAACACCGATGGCAACAAGCAGTTGTTAACAATGGACACCTAATTAAGAACCCGGCTGATCATGTTCCTGGTCTCAACATCCCTCAAAGAACATGGGTGGCACTAAACAGAATGAGAACTGGTGTTGGACAGTGCAAAGAGGTGATGGCCAATTGAGGCTACATGGATGATCCTCACTGTGACAGCGGTGAAATACAGATGATGCAGTACATAATCGAGTGTGAAATTCATGATTTTCGGGACGGTTCATTAGAGGATCTGCATAGATTCACAAACTGTGCCATTTCTTGGCTTTGTAAATTAAGTATTTCTGTTTAATTGTTAATTTTTTGACAGATTACAACATGTATGCATTATAGGTTTATGAGTGCTGCATTATGTATAACTAAATTTATAATGAATAATGTTTTGTTACATTTGCATGTTAATTAAGTTTCCCATGCTGAAAGTGTATAGTATTGCAAGGCATCTGGCGCGCGCGCGCCCACACCCACACACACACACACACACACACACACACACACACACACACACACACACACGCACGCGCACACACACATGCACGCACGCACGCACGCACACGCGCACACACACACACACACACACACACACACACACACACACACACACACACACACACACACACACACAAGTGTGTGTGAGAGAGAGAGAGAGAGAGAGAGAGAGAGAGAGAGAGAGAGAGAGAGAGAGAGAGAGCAGCACCACCTCAGTGAATTCTCGATCCCCAAAATTCCAGCATGTGCACGTGGACATAATAGGACCACTTCCAGTCTCAGATGACAGCGTTACATTATATTACTGATTGATAGAGTTATGTGGTAGGTTGAGGCACACATTCTGCTGAGACTGTTGCCAAAGTTTTCGTCAACATGTGGATCATATATTTCGGCTGCACTGTGTCACTCACTAGTGACCAGGGCAGACAATTTGAGTCCTACCTATTTAATGAACTGTGTCATCTTTGCAGTTGCCACCATTTCCATACTACCGCATCATGTGCAGTCGAATGGTCTCGTTGAATGTGCTGAAAGATGGCACTGCACATTAAAAGTGGTGCTAATGTGCCATCCTGAATCACAGACAGAAGCACCTCCCTTGATAGTGCTCGGTGTCCGCATGGCCCATAAGGAAGACCTTCATGCTTCTTTACTCAATATCCTGTACAGTGAGACATTATTTCTTCTCGCCAATTTCGTCGTACTTCACCTGATCGCATGTCTTGAAGTTGTGCAACTTGCCTTCCCTTGCACCTGCTGTATGCAGTCCCTACAAAGTAATTACTCATGGCATGAACACATTCGGCATCATGATCAGAGGTCAATGATAACATGTCTGTTAATGGATTGAAGCCCGCTAGACCATCACAGAATGGTCTCTACTGCCACCATCTAGCCCTGCACCCGTCCAGTCATCTTCTACCCCTTTTGTACTGCAGCTCAACCTCTCAGACTTTCTCCCCGAGGATGTATCTTTGATGCTCACTGACGAAAACCTGGTTGTCTTCATGCAATATGAAGACGGAATACCTGGGAACAATATGATTTCACACTGTTACCAACACACCTCACCTATACTGGCTGACGTGGACACGGCAAAACTGATGTCCCAATTCACAACCACCCCAGTTTACAGTGCGACTATCCCTGCTACAGCCGAGAACAGAACTAGGCCATTGGTGTCTCCACTCTTGACACACATCAGCGAGGCTGCTACTGACAGTGCACCGGTACCGGCTAGCTCCCATTGTGGACATGCCCTCCAGCTTCCTGCCCGCCTCAGAGACTACGAGGTGTTTCTGGCATCACACTGCGGCCATTGCCCCATCACAGATCAACACCAACACTTCACCTCCCTTCTTGCAACACTTCTCCTTCTCCTGTGCTCCACACTGGGGAGGGGGGGGGGGGGTTGCAGTAGAGTGAACAACAATATTTGTGATGGCATAGTATGAGTCAGACCTCTGACCAGTGTAGACCACACTGCAATTCTGTCCAGCAAATAAAGTAAAGATCTTTTTACCACAATCTGTATACTGTTTATTACATATGCACTCCCACTGATACCGCATTTCCTACATACTGTTAAAATCACTAGGCAAATATTCTGTAGTAACAACTCACTAGCACAAGCTTCTTGTTTCTCATATTCACAAAAACTATTTTCTTCAATATTTTTGACTTTGAGTTCAAGTTTTACATATGCTGCAACTACTCCTTTTTTCTGTAGCACTCACTATTTGACTTCTCCATCCCTGCAGTGACATGGCATTCAGAGAGGGACAGAACATTTTATTGCTTTAGAATTTTCCATGTTTTGTAAGCATACAAATAGCTCATCTATCTTGTTTTTGGATCTGCTAATGTTATGAAGAAACCAATTAATTTTGTTTTAATAAAGCTGTTAGATATATTATGGCCCTGTTCTGTTGTAATTTCTTTAATACTGCCTGTCTTGAACCTGACTAACCTAAAACATGTACCCCTCTGACTCCTATAATCACAGGGTTATGTCTTGTGTACTTGTGGTCCCCCTTCTACTTTCTGCAAGGTAGCCAGGAAATTTTTCCTTCCCCTTCCTAGTCAGGTGCAGGCCACGATTTCTGCATCTCCTTGTCCTAGCTGCAGCAACAGCATGGTACAGATATCAGACTTTGTTTCAGCCAAACAAAATCCACTCAGTTCTTTGTTAACACAGCTAACAGCTGTGTTAACCTAGGGCTGGTAATTGTGCTGTAAAACCTATATAAAATCCACATAAGTGTGTGCTGCTGCTGCTTCCATGTGCTCCAAGTCACCTTTAATACTACATTCTAGGTTGCTAACCAGACTGTTTCCTGCTCCTTGTACCACAAATACATGATCATCTCCATCAAAATCTCTGCACAAGGCCCCTATGATCTCAGTCAACTAGACAAGCTTGACACTAAGTTTCATGGTGCTTTTGACTTGATGTTTTAAACCTACATCCATTCCATGACTACTGCCTAGCAGCAGGACTTTTTTTTCTGCTTGACTTTTCTATCAATATAGCCTAGTCATTCCCATGAGTCTGCTGCACTGTCTTCAAAAACTGGTTGAGGCTCTACTCCTACTCCAGATAACAAGTCAAACTGATTGCTAACCAGGATATGAAATGTGATGATGCAGTCAATACCTCCGCTACGCAGTGCCGATAGTACTGTTACCGATGACTGTGCAGTTAAAGCAGAGTTATTGAATGCAGGTTTTCGAAATTCCTTCATCAGGGAAGATGAATGGAATATTCCAGAATTTGAAACATGAACAGCTGCTAGCATGAGTTTCTTAGAAGTAGATACCTTAGGGGTTGCAAAGCAACTCAAATCGCTGGATACGGGCAAGTCTTCAGGTCCAGATTGTATACTGATTAGGTTCCTTTCAGATTACACTGATACAATAGCTCCCTACTTAGCACTCATACACAACCGCTCGCTCACCGATAGATCTGTACCTACAGATTGGAAAATTGCACAGGTCGCACCAGTGTTTAAGAAGGGTAGTAGGAGTAATCCATCGAACTACAGACATCGAACTAACTAGATCATTGACGTCGGTTTGTAGTAGGGTTTTGGAGCATATACTGTATTCAAACATTATGAATCACCTAGAAGGGAACGATCTATTGATATGTAATCAGCATGGTTTCAGAAAAAATCGTTCTTGTGCAACGCAACTAGCTCTTTATTCGCACTAAGTAATGGCCGCTATCAACAGGGGATCTCAAGTTGATTCCGTATTTCTAGATTTCCGGAAAGCTTTTGACACCGTTCCTCACAAGCGACTTCTAATCAATCTGCGGGCCTATGGGGTACCGTCTCAGTTGTGCGACTGGATTCGTGATTTCCTGTTAGGAAGGTTGCAGTTCGTAGTAATGGACAGCAAATCATCGAGTAAAACTCAAGTGATATCGGGTGTTCCCCAGGGAAGCATCCTGGGACCTCTGCTGTTCCTCATCTTTATAAATGACCTGGGTGACAATCTGAGCAGTTCTCTTAGGTTGTTCGCAGATGATGCTGTAATTTACCGTCTAGTAAGGTCATCCGAAAACCAGTATCAGTTGCAAAGCGATTTAGAAAAGATTGCTGTATGGTGTGGCAGGTGGCAGTTGACGCTAAATAACGAAAAGTGTGAGGTGATCCACATGAGTTCCAAAAGAAATCCGTTGGAATTCAATTACTCAATAAATAGCACAATTCTCAAGGCTGTCAATTCAACTAAGTACCTGGCTGATAAAATTACGAACAACTTCAGTTGGAAAGACCACATAGATAATATTGTGGGGAAGGCGAGCCAAAGGTTGCGTTTCATTGGTAGGACACTTAGAAGATGCAACAAGTCCACTAAAGAGACAGCTTACACTACACTCGTTCGTCCTCTGTTAGAATGTTGCTGCGCAGTGTGGGATTCTTACCAGGTGGGATTGACGGGGGACATTGAAAGGGTGCAAAAAAGGGCAGTTCATTTTGTATTATCATGTAATAGTGGAGAGAGTATGGCAGATATGATACGCGAATTGGGATGGAAGTCATTACAGCAAAGACGTTTTTCGTCACGGCGAAACCTATTTATGAAATTTCAGTCACCAACTTTCTCTTCCGAATGCGAAAATATTTTGTTGAGCCCAACCTATATAGGTAGGAATGATCATAAAAATAAAATAAGAGAAATCAGAGCTCGAACAGAAAGGTTTAGGTGTTCGTTTTTCCCGCAAGCTGTTCGTGAGTGGAATGGTACAGAGATAGTATGATTGTGGTTCGATGAACCCTCTGCCACGCACTTAAATGTGAATTGCAGAGTAGTCATGTAGATATAGTCTACAACTGCATGGAAGAGCCTCATCTGACATTTTATTGGCCTCTCCACTTCAATAATCCCACTGAAACACCAACAGCTCAGATATGTCTCTTCCATACTAACTAACCTACAGTATCATCCACATTTGTCACATGTGACGCTAATTTTACAGTAAACTGAAAAGCACTGCAACACACTTAAACTGTAATAAAGTAACAATTGGAGAAACTTATCTCTCAGTGAGCAAGGTGTGCAGCTAACTGCTATGTGGCAAGAGAAAGTAAAATCAAGTAATTTTTTTTTTTGTTCATGGTGCAAAAACACCTGAGGTTATAAGTGTGCATGTCATAGCCTTAGAACACCAATAAGTAAAAGAAGTTAAAAGCGACTATACATTAAGCCCAATCGACTGAAAGAAATGGGTCTTCCACTTGAAGAAAGGTCCACAAAATATGCTGTAGAGACCACAGAGATCCCTAACCAAAGATTACATGTCCTTTACCACATTCCTACAATGGATAAGCGTGAAGCATGATCGACAGGTCTTGAGTTGTTCACCACAAGCTGATAACTCAGATGGCAAACATACACTGGAAGAAGTGGAAAAAAAAAAGGGCATCGGGTCAGGAAATGTGAACCTGCAAAGGTTGATGACAGTGAACATAAAGTGGTGGGGGATCACCATGTAACAAATGGCAATAGCTAAAAAGACAGTGCCCAACACGTAACCAAGGTAAAATGATCCTCCCTCCCCCCAATGATGAGAGGAGGTCAGTCAAGTCATTGGAAGAGGTTTACCTCCCCAGAGCTGGTTCCCATGATGAGAAGACCAGTGGTGATGCCAAAGTGACACAATCTGCCAACAGACAGCAATACAGAAATCATCAGAAGGTATGAAAGAGCTAGAAGGCCAAGGTAGGAGGACTGCAGCCTTTGCAGCAGCCTCGTTTCCCATCAGACCGTTGGGATCAGAAACCCAGTTGAACATCACGGTAGCTCCCTCAACACTGAACAAGTGGAAGCTTTGTTGGATCTGTTGCAGAAAGCCTATGTCGCCAGATGTGCTCGGTGGTCAGATAGGGGGCGAAGAGCTCTGCTGTAAAAATTGAGCAGCGTTCTGCAAGCAATACCAAAAATGGTCGATGCCAATGATGAAGGCATCCTGACACCACTGTGTACAAGCCGGTGCTATCGCTAAGTTGCGTGCGAAGGTCAAGAAAGTTACAGCAATAGATTGAATCCATTGTTGTTTCCTTGGGAAGCAAAGTCCAAGATCAACATGGGTCACTGCACAATGTCAAGGTGGTGAAGGGGTCAGACCCGTTGGGAATGTGGCAAGAAATTAAGCCGCCAGAGCAGTAGCCGAACTCTTGGGAGGTAAAAGATAAGCTGGAGTAAGTCTGACCTGGTGACAGTGAATGAAAACGGATGTAGGCGTTACAAAATGAAAAGGTGAAACAAGTAAGATAAATTCGGACTGCAACAGCTTGCAACCAGATGTTCAATGAGAGAGTTTGGCTACGAATGTAATCCCGAATGAGTAGCATAACTCCCCATGAGATGGAATGCTATTTTCGGGAGGAAGGTCAAAGCGGATTGGAAGGAAACGCAAAAGATCAAAGTGGTCACGAGGATGCAATTTCATTTCTGGGATGCAGAAAACAATTGGATTGCTGCAATTCCAAGAGTAGCTGTAATTCTTCCTTGTTGGATCTATTGCCACTAATGTTCCGTTGGAGAACAGTCATAATGGGGAATTTTCACTGTTACAGGACGCAGTGGCTGGAGGATCTTGGCCCATGAAATCTATGGAGATGTTAGCATTCTCCCTGTGTCAAGCCTGTGGATTTTGGGGCAGAAAAATGGTAGGCGGTGCACACTGGCAAAATGGAGGTAGACAGGGTGAGGGTAGCATTTGGCAACACCACAGAAGAGGATCTTGGAGTTGGGGAAGGAGAAGACAGTTTGCCTTTGTTCAACTCCTTAAGAGCCTTTACGGTTGGCAAATGAAGACTCATATGTTTGTTGGCTAGAGGGAACTATAAAGCTTTCGGGGGAATATTCTTTTTGTCCCTTCTCGACTGTGGTTGTGTAGCAGGTGATTTCACCACTGGGGGGGGAAAACATTTGGTGGCTTGGTATGCAGCTGTAAGAGGAGGAGGAGGAGGAGGAGGAGGAGGAGGAGGAGGAGGAGTGGGTATGCTACTGTGTACTGGGCAACTTCACAACTGCAGTACTGGAGATCATAAATCTGCATAGCCATGTTCTTCATGAAGCCAGGCATAGGGAGAATGGTACTATATGTGCTGGATGGTAAAATGCTGGGCTTTTGACTAGCCAATGACTTGCAAGTGACACGGTAGGGTACTTTTTCTTTCACACGGATTTCCTTGAGAGCCAGCTCATCGAGCTCATGGGACAATCACAAGATAAATGGCATGATTTGTCGTTACAATTGATACAGTAGGGAGCAGGCGGGCAATTGCTCTCATGAGCATATTTATCACGAGTATCACATTTGGCCATGTTTTTACAGGACACACAAGTGTGGCTACAGCACTGACACTGGTGGCAACACATCGGGTATGGATTGTATAGTTGGACCATGATGATTTCATAGCCTGCCTTAATCTTCAGTGGAAGCACTACTCGATCAAATGTGAGATAGAGTTCATTTAGGCCTCAAGCTTGCACTAACCTTTTCCACTACCCAATGGGCTGCAGTGACGCCTTGAGCAGAGAGATAATGTGCCTAGACACATCTACATCTACATATATACTCCGCTAGCCAACAAGCGGTGTGTGGCGGAGGGATTTATTCGTGCCAAAGTTATATCCACTCAAGGATTGCGTAGGGGGAAAAGCAACTGTCTGAACGCCTGAACGTCAGTATGAGTTCTAATTTCCCTTATCTTTGAATGATGATCATTGCGTTATTTGAAAGTTGGTGGCAATAATATATGCTCTACATCCTTGGTGAAGATCGAATTGTGGAATTTAGTGAGCAGCTCCTTCTGTTTAGCACATCATCTATCTTCAAGTGTGTCCCACTTCAAACTTTCTATGAGATTTGAAATGCTCTCACAATGGCTAAATGAACCAGTCACGAATCTTGCCACTCTTCATTGGACCTTCTCAATCTCATGAATCAGACCCAACTGGTAAGGGCCCCATACAGACAAACAATACTCTAAGACTGGGCAAACTAAAGGATTGTAAGCAATTTCCTTTGTTGAAGGACTGCATTGCTTCAGGATTCTACCAATAAACTGCAATCTAGAGTTTGCCTTACCTGTTACTTGTGTAATCTGATCGTTCCATTTGAGATCATTTCGAATAGTCACACCCAGATACTTGATGGATGTTACTGCTTCCAAAGACTGGGCATTTATTTTGTATCTGTACATTAATGGGGATTTTTTGCTTTGTTATACACGGTAAGTTACACTTACTAATATTGAGACACAATTGCCAGTCATTACACAACACATTTAATTTCTGCAAATCCTCACTGATTTGTTCACCTACACTCCTGGAAATGGAAAAAAGAACACATTGACACCAGTGTGTCAGACCCACCATACTTACTCCGGACACTGCGAGAGGGCTGTACAAGCAATGATCACACGCACAGCACAGCGGACACACCAGGACCCGCGGTGTTGGCCGTCGAATGGCGCTAGCTGTGCAGCATTTGCGCACCGCCGCCGTCAGTGTCAGCCAGTTTGCCGTGGCATACGTAGCTCCATCACAGTCTTTAACACTGGTAGCATGCCGCGATAGCGTGGACGTGAACCGTATGTGCAGTTGACGGACTTTGAGCGAGGGCGTATAGTGGGCATGCGGGAGGCCGGGTGGACGTACTGCCGAATTGCTCAACACGTGGGGCGTGAGGTCTCCACAGTACATCGATGTTGTCGCCAGTGGTCGGCGGAAGGTGCACGTGCCCGTCGATCTGGGACCGGACCGCAGCCACGCACGGATGCACGCCAAGACCGTAGGATCCTACACAGTGCCGTAGGGGACCGCACCGCCACTTCCCAGCAAATTAGGGACACTGTTGCTCCTGGGGTATCGGCGAGGACCATTCGCAACCGTCTCCATGAAGCTGGGCTACTGTCCCGCACACCGTTAGGCCGTCTTCCGCTCACGCCCCAACATCGTGCAGCCCGCCTCCAGTGGTGTCGCGACAGGCTTGAATGGAGGGACGAATGGAGACGTGTCGTCTTGAGCGATGAGAGTCGCTTCTGCCTTGGTGCCAATGATGGTCGTATGCGTGTTTGGTGCCGTGCAGGTGAGCGCCACAATCAGGACTGCATACGACCGAGGCACACAGGGCCAACACCCGGCATCATGGTGTGGGGAGCGATCTCCTACACTGGCCGTACACCTCTGGTGATCATCGAGGGGACACTGAATAGTGCACGGTACATCCAAACCGTCATCGAACCCATCGTTCTACCATTCCTAGACCGGCAAGGGAACTTGCTGTTCCAACAGGACAATGCACGTCCGCATGTATCCCGTGCCACCCAACGTGCTCTAGAAGGTGTAAGTCAACTACCCTGGCCAGCAAGATCTCCGGATCTGTCCCCCATTGAGCATGTTTGGGACTGGATGAAGCGTCGTCTCACGCGGTCTTCACGTCCAGCACGAACGCTTGTCCAACTGAGGCGCCAGGTGGAAATGGCATGGCAAGCCGTTCCACAGGACTACATCCAGCATCTCTACGATCGTCTCCATGGGAGAATAGCAGCCTGTATTGCTGCGAAAGGTGGATATACATTGTACTAGTGCCGACATTGTGCATGCTCTGTTGCCTGTGTCTATGTGCCTGTGGTTCTGTCAGTGTGATCATGTGATGTATCTGACTCCAGGAATGTGTCAAAGTTTCCCCTTCCTGGGACAATGAATTCACGGTGTTCTTATTTCAATTTCCAGGAGTGTATTACACTGCCCTGGGGCACACCTGATGTTGCAGTTTCTGTTGAAGTCTCCCCATTCAGCCAACATACTGCTCTATGTCTGTTAGAAAACTTTCTATCCAGCCACAAATGTCAGTGCATAGACCGTAAGTGTGCACTTTTTGGAGCAAGCGACAGTGCAGAACTGGGTCGAACGCCTTTTGAAAGTTGAAGGATGTGGCTTCAACTTGGGAGCCGGTATCTAAGAGCCTATTGTATATCATGCACAAAGAGGGTCAGCTGTGCCCGCCATTTCCTAAAACCGTACTGGTTTCTGCAGATGACCTTCTCAGAGTCTAGGAAGATCATAATGTCTGAACACAAAATATGTTCCATGATACAACAACAAATCGATATCAGTGAAATTGGCCGGTAGTTATGTGATTCGATTTTCTACCCTTTTTATAGATTGCTATGACATGGGCCTTCTTCCAGTCTCGTTGAACTTTCTGCAGTTCCAGTGATCTCTGCTAGATGATGGATAAAAGTGATGTTATATTTGTAGCATAGTCAACATAAAATCTTATGCACATACTGCATGGGCCAGATGCCTTCCTGGCATCCAAGGATCTTAACTGTTTTATGATCTCTGATACACTGAACACTATGTCAGCAATCCTTGCATTTGTTCGATAATTGAAAGGGGGAATGGTGCTGCAGTTCTCTACCATAAACAGGTTTTTGAAAGCTAGGTTAAGAATTTCTGCCTTCTGGTTATCGTCATCTGTTACATTACCCGTACTGTCAGCAAGGAAGGTACTGAATTGTTTGTAGTGTTCATAGATTTTACGTATGATGAAAATTTTATGGGGTTGTTTTTAGAATCCGAAGATAAAATATTGCTTTCAAGTTCATTAAAAGAATCTCTCATTGCCTTTTGACAGCTGCTTTCATTTCACATAATTGCTGTTTGTCAGCAGGGCAGTGACTATGTTTAAAATGACTGTGCAAAATTCTCTGCTTTCTCAGCAAGTTCATAATATGTATGTTGAATCAAGGTGGATCTTTCCCTCCCGTATGTTTTTGCAATGCACATATTTCTGTAGCACGTGGTGGATAATACCTTTAAATTCTGACCAAAGATGCTCAATAGTTTTGTCCCCCATTGTGAATGCTTGGAGCTGACTATGAAGAGATTCATTAATGACACTTATTTGCTTACCTGAACAAGAAAACTCTACGCAGTCAGGATATCATGACTAATTTCCACATCCCTAAACGTAGTTCTTCATTCACAGCTCTACAGAACACAGTGAGTGAATGACTGAATGAATGAATGAAACTTCTGCAGTGTTATTATGAACTTCACTGTAGACTCTAACGATGCAATTTCTGTAATGAAATATTTTGTATTTCGCTTTGTTACTCTCTGTACAAAAATTCATTTGAAACAGTTTTAGCCATAAAATTCTCTTTAATTGCACTTCCAACTGAGTGTAAAAGGAACACATTCTTAGAAATTTATTTGTTCTACCTTAATGTTCTTTCAACTAAACTGTGCAGAATAAATGCTTCAATTTTTGTTGCACTTATCCATATGAGAAGGGGGAGTAAAACTGTGAGAAACTGAGTTCGTACCCTTTGTATCAACAAGGTGATTAAAGGTCTTTAAATTATGCCACTCACATTGAAGTACTTCAAATATGGAATATAATTTTGTTCACTTCATATTTACACTGGAGGCCATCGTTTGTTTGAAAGAACACCTTCAGTGACCAAAGTCTAGTTTGCTCACTACAAAGTTGAGGTAAAGTATTAAATGCAGTACCTATCTTCGTAGAAACACATACACAATACAATAAAAACTAACGCCTGGTAACAATGAAAGTTTGTTCTTTACACAAAATACCCTTACTGTCACCAAACACTGTTCTTTACAACAGAAAGTAGGTTGAGTGTGAGTCAGAGCCCCTTTCTTTTTCTTTTTGTTCTTGTCCATTCAAAGTTCTTATCTTACGAAATCACTAATATTTGTGGGTCACTTACCAATGTCTTTGAGAACATGTTTCTCAAAAATTTCATGAGGTGTCTTTCAACTGTTAGTTTTTTTCACACATTGCTGAGGGTTACCATTTAAAGGCATTCTTTTCATGTAAACACACTACTGGTATCATAACACCTATTATTTCAATTAACTCCTATTCAAATAAAATTGCTTACATACAATTTTTTTTATCCTCCTCACTTTTTTGAAGAGAGGACCAAAATAACTTTCATTTGCCTGGAAACAACTGCTGGCTGACAGTGAAGTGTTTCCAAAGCATGTATAACAGGGACAATTTATGTTTATGGAGTCTCCATGTACCACAACATCAGTACAACCAAGTCCTTGGTAATATTTTGCAATCTCTTTTATTGCTTATTAGAATGATACAGCATCTGTTAAGACATCGGGGAATAGCATCTATGGTACTAGAGGGAGTTGTAGAGGGTAGAAACTGTAGAGGAAGACAGATTGGGATAAACCCACTAAATAATTGAGGCTATAGGTTCCAAGTGCTGCTCGGAGATGAAAAGGTTGGCACTGGAGATTTCTTGGCAGGCCGAACCAAAGTAGCCAAGGGGAGGGGGTGAAAACACATGGTGAGCAGATCATCTTTGTTGGACTCTACTTTTAAAATTAAATCATTCACATTTTTTTTCCTCTCAACCTATACAGCGATTATTCACATGTAGTTACATTATTTGATGTCTGCACATGAATGTCCAAAAATCTTGGAAGGTCAGTGGATGTGATATTAACAGTTGAGTCGCTCCTCCAGAAACCCTCTCAACTGAAGTCAAGAGTTGGACGTACTTGAATCATTCTGGAGAAGTCCGACCATCTTGCAGTGCTAACAACAGTTGTTCTTGTGTACTTTGTGCACAGTTCATTGATGACTTGGTGAGACCAAGTCATGGTCGTGAACTCACTGTGTGCAACCAAAGTGCCGCAACATGTGGCATTATTCCATTGAAGTCAGATGTCTCTGTCAGAATACTCTAATACAAAAAAAAAAGGATGTGCATGGTTTGCAACAGAGTGTATATGACTGGCACTATCACTAGCCGCTGCACCACTCAACGGGGCCTCACTGTGACCATGTGCAGACAGCCTACACCATAACTGAGCGACCTCCAGCCTGGGCACAACATGACTGATGCAAAGAAGTCATAGCTTGGTTGGGAAGACACCACTATGTCACATGCCCACCTGCTCAATACAACTGGAACTTGGCATTATCGGACCATGTCGTATGCTGCCACTGTTCCATGGCAGTCATTCACATCTGTTAGCAAAGGGACACAAGTGGGTCATTGGGCGCTGAATACCATAGTGTATCTGCCTCTATACAGTCTTGGTAGAAATGAGTTCCCGATGCCCCAAATTCAAACTGGTGGTGATATGACTTGTCCTGTAGAAGTCTACAGAGGCAGTGTGAAATCTGTTTCTCAAACACTTTTAGTCTTCCCGTGCTGTGACTGAAATATGTGGAAACATTGTCTCTACAATACTGGAAATTTGCACTAGACATTGTTGACCAAGCAAAACCAAATTCCTGTGTAATCTCCAATACATTATGACCCATGATCCTGCACCAATTATCAAGCCGGGTTCAAAGTCAACATAATGGGCTGCTGTGTTCACTACAAACCAGTCCATGACAAGACTGCTCAGATATTGTGTCCACACTTACTCCATACACTGTATAAAGCTGCAACAGTCTGGCAACATACACAAGTCTTGAATAGGCCAACTTTTTCTGTGCGCTTTGTCCACTCAGTTTATATTCATCTGGTAATTCTTCAAGTTCCAAAGTTTCTTTGTCAATATCTAAGAATATGACTGACTGGTCTGTTTCCCTCCCACCACTTCTCAAACAACATTCTCATAGTGAAGGCAAATCTTTGGTTGACCTGTTTAGTCTAAAACACAAATTAGGAACTGTCAAAATTTTCAAGAGAGAAAGTATGGACTGTGTGTATCTCTGGGAGGTGGTTGAGTGACTACACATTGCAAAATGATATGAAATGGAACAGTTTCAATCAACACATGAGTGTTATGGAGATGCTTTGTGAACTCAAATGGGAATCCATGGAGGGAGGACAACATCCATTTCATGAAACACAGTGGAGAAAGTTTAGAGAACAGGTATTTGCAGCTGATTGCAGAATGATTCTGTAACCGTCCACATACATTTTGTGTACGGATGGCGAAGACAATGAGAAATTAAAGCTCACATGGAGACACAAACAGCTATTTTTCCCCTATTTCCATTATTGAGTGGAATAGGAAATGAAATAACTATCAGTGATGCATGGTACCCCCCACACCATACATCATATGGTGGTATGTATGTATGTAGACCAATTAAGAATTGCCAGTACTGCTGATACGCACACTTCATTGGAAAATACAAAAATATACAGTCAAGGAGTAAAGATAACTACCCACCATATAGTTGACGCCCTTGGTGATTGATTGTCTTGTTTGTGGATATGTCATTCATTAATCTTCTGGATACTGTCCTCTGCCCAAGAAAATATGCCAACAAAACACATGCACACCTTCATTATCCTAGCACTGCAAGCCCACTGTGTGTGTGTGTGTGTGTGTGTGTGTGTGTGTGTGTGTGTGTGTACATTTCCCACCTTATATGCACCAATTGATTGTGAAAACATTTTTTTTATGTATTCCATCTTCTTCTAGCTGAACATTGGATAATGACTTAGAAGGCCAAAATGAAGAAGTGGAGTAAATAAATAACAGTCTAAGTGAAAAATGCTGCAGTAATCCAAATCATCATTAAGCTTCCAGACAATTTTGCGTCTCTTTGATGAGTCAACTATAAGGTATGACATTACCTTCACCCCTTTACTTGTTTATACTCCACTCTAGACTTTCCGGACTACATACTGATTCTTCATTGAGAAAACATGGAACTGAAAACAGCAGGAAAAACAAAAGGGGAGGGGGAGTAGTACTACATTCAAATCCTACATAAAGAGGGGGTTCTCCAGGTAAAAAAAAAAAGACAGCTACAGCTGAAGGAATGTGTGCCAGAAATCTAACAAGCAGCAATGTAGAATGTAGGAGAGACTTATTTTCATTAGAGCCCCAAACAATACATCACTTCACAACAAGCACTAATCTACTCAGTGCGTAGGTAATGGCATTTATGTTCCCATAATATACAAAAATTATCATTCATTTATAGGTTTTTATGTGAAGTTGATAACATATTTTGAAAATTTGATCTTAAAGACTTATCACAGCTCTAAGCAAAGTTTTAGAACATTCCCTGTGACACCAGTGACTGAAATAAGGTACCCCAATGTAAATATAAGGCCAGAAATACAAATAATCAAAGAAGGGATGTCAATGTAGTTAAAACACTGCACTGCACAAAATACTGAATTTCTTACATGTGTAATCAGATTTTTCTTTCACACAAACTCTAAAGAAAAGTCATCAAGAAAAAAGGAGTGAGGCAAACACAATGAAATTTTTCTGAACCCAGGCCCAGAAGATTTCACAAAAGTAAATTGCATAAGAGTGACAATTGAGTTTTTGAGTAGGTGAGTCACATAAAAGAAACCACAGCAGCTATGAAACTTAAGAGCAAAGTCTTAACGCAGAGGGAGGAAAATAACAGTGTGACATTTCATTTACATCTACATCAACTATATCTATCTACATCTATACCCGGCAAGCCACTTGACAGTGTGTGGCGGAGGGTATTTTGAGTACCTCTATCGGTTCTCCCTTCTGTTCCAGTCTCGTATTGTTTGTGGAAAGAAAGGTTGTCGGTATGCCACTGTGTGGGCTCTAATCTCTCTTATTTTGTCCTCATGATCTCTGCGCGAGATATACATAGGAGGGAGCAATATACTGCTTGATTTGTCGGTGAAGGTATGTTCTCGAAACTTCAACAAAAGCCTGCACCGAGCTAATGAGCATCTCTCCTGCAAAGTCTTCCACTGGAGTTTATATATCATCTCCGTAATGCTTTCGCGATTACTAAATGATCCTGTAACGAAGCGCGCTGCTCTCCGTTGGATCTTCTCTATCGCTTCTAAAAACACTATTGGGTACAGATCTCACGCTGGTGAGCAATATTCAAGCAGTTGGTGAACAAGTGTACTGTAATCTACTTCCTTTGTTTTTGGATTGCATTTCCTTACAGTTCTTCCAATGAATCTCAGTCTGGCATCTGCTCTACTGTCGATCACCTGCCGGCCGGGGAGGCCGGTTCTAGGCGCTACAGTCTGGAACCGCACCACTGCTACGGTCGCAGGTTCGAATCCTGCCTCGGGCATGGATGTGTGTTAAGTCCTTAGGTTAGTTAGGTTTAAGTAGTTCTAAGTTCTAGGGGACTGATGACCTCAGAAGTTAAGTCCCATAGTGCTCAGAGCCATTTGAACCATTTTTGACGATAAACTTTATATGATCATTCCATTTTAAATCACTCCTAATGCCTACTCCCAGATAATTTATGGAATTAACTACTTCCAGTTACTGACCAGCTATATTGTAGCTAAATGATAAAGCATCTTTCTTTCCACATATTCACAGCACATTACACTTGTCTGCATTGAGATTAAATTGCCATTCCCTGCACCATGCGTCAATTCGTTGCAGATCCTCCTGCATTTCATTTCAGTACAATTTTCTATTGTTGCAACCTCTCGATATACCACAGCATCATCTGCAAAAAGCCTCAGTGTATTTCCGATGTTATCCACAAGGTCATTTATGTGTATAGTGAATAGCAACGGTCCTACAACACTACAACTGATCGACATTAGAGATATAGGTCTATAGTTCTGCACATCTGTTCGACGTCCTTTTTTGAAAATGGGGATGACCTGTGCCCTTTTCCAATCCTTTGGAACGCTACGCTCTTCTAGAGACCTACGGTACACCGCTGTAAGAAGGGGGCCAAGTTCCTTCGCTTACTCTGTATAAAATCGAACTGGTATTCAATCAAGTCCAACAGCCTTTCCTCTTTTGATAGATTTTAATTGTTTCTCTATCCCTCATTCGTCTATTTTGATATCTACCATTTTGTCATCTGTGCGACAATCTAGAGAAGGAACTACAGTGCAGTCTTCCTCTGTGAAACAGCTCTGGAAAAAGAGTATTTCAGCCTTTAGTCTGTCATCCTTTGTCTCAGTACCATTTTGGTCACAGAGTGTCTCACATTTTGTTTTGATCCATCTACCACTTTTACATGAGACCCAAATTTCTTACGATTTTCTGCCAAGTCAGTACATAGAACTTTACTTTCGAATTCATTGAACACCTCTCGCATAGCCCTCCTCACACTACATTTCGCTTCGCGTCATTTTTGTTTGTCTGCAAGGCTTTGGCTATTTTATGTTTGCTGTGAAGTTCCCTTTGTTTCCGCACCAGTTTTCTAACTCTGTTGTTGTACCATGGTGGCTCTTTTCCATCTCTTACAATCTTGCTTGGCACATACTGATCTAATGCATATTGTACGATGGTTTTGAACTTTGTCCACTGATCCTCAACACTATCTGCACTTGAGACAAAACTTTAGTGTTGAGTCATCAGGTACTCTGAAATCTGCTTTTTGTCCCTTTTACTAAACAGAAAAACTTTTACCTTTTTTAATATTTCTATTTATGGCTGAAATCATCGGTGCAGTTATTGCTTTATGATCGCTGATTCCCTGTTCTGCGTTAACTGTTTCAAATAGTTCAGGTCTGTTTGTCACCAGAAGGTCTAATATGTTATCGCCATGAGTCGGTTCTCTGTTTAACTGCACAAGGTAGTTTTCAGATAAAGCACTTTAAAAAATTTCACTGGTTTCTTTTTCCCTGTCGCCTGTTATGAACGTTTAAGTCTCCCAGTCTATATTCGGCAAATTAAAATCTCCACCCAGAACTATAACATGGTGGGTAAATCTACTCGAAATATTTTCCAAATTTTCCTTCAGGTGCTCTGCCACAATAGCTGCTGAGCCAGGGGGCCTATAGAGGCATCCAATTACCATGTTTGAGCCTGCTTTAACCATGATCTTCACCCAAATTATTTCACATTTCGGATCTCCGTCAATTTCTTTCAATACTATTGTACTTTTTATCGCTATGAACACACCCCCCCTTCACTGTCCAGCCTGTCTCTGCGGTATACATTCCAATCTGAGTTTAGAATTTCATTACTGTTTACATCTGGTTTCAGCCAACTTTCTGTCCCTAGTCCTATATGGCCATTGTGACCGTTTATTAATGAGAGCAGTTCTGGGACGTTTCTATAGATGCTCCTGCAGTTCACTACCACCACATTAATATTGTTATTATTCCCCGTTTCGTTTTGCCTACTGCTACCTTGTCGCAACTCAGGAGGCATCTTTTCAGGCCTAGGGAGGGAATTCTCTAACCAAAAAACCCACTTGTGCACTCCACACGTACTCCGCTACCCTTGTAGCCGCTTCCTGCGTGTAGTGCACACCTGACCTCTTCAGGGGAACCCTACATTTCTCCACCCGATAGCGGAGGTCGAGAAATTTGCACCCCCAGATCTCTGCAGAATCATCTGAGCCTCTGATTTAAGCCTTCCACTTGGCTCCAAACCAGAGGACCGCAATCTGTTCTGGGAACGATACTACAAATAGCTAGCTCAGATTCCACCCCACGAGCGAGGCCTTCCGTCTTCACCAACTCTGCCAACCGCCTGTATGAATAGCAATTTGCAGTGGGGTGCACCCAGTGCTCTCTATCGCCGCCGGCAGGGCCTCCCTCCACATCTCGGATGAGAAACATCCCCCCCCCCCCCCCCCCCTGGCAAGCAGACAGAGTGGACACTGGTCTTCTTCCCTGACCCCCACCCCACTGTGCCTGCTCGGACCTTGCTGAAGGAGCAGCCACATGTCCACTCACAGGCAGAGTGCACGATGCCACACAGCCAGCCTCCACATTGACTCTCAGCCTTGTGCTATGCAAACGCAGTTGAACCCGCCACTTCCCTTGGGGAGAGGGTGGCCCAACCGTGCAGTCTAGTGTTGTTCTATAGCAACAATCCTTTAAAATGAAAGCAAATGACAGAAAACAGAGACGAGAATTCTCAGTTTACATAAGCAACAGGTACTGCTTATATGCTGTGAAACAAATTACAGTACATTCAGAGAGAATTTAAACATTTAGATGACAATTAAAGAGTAAAAAGTTAGAACAATCAACAGACAGGATCCATTGTTCTGTACGTCAAGAAGCACTTTGTGCTACATTTGCATTCATGGAGCACTTGAAGAAATTGGTGGTACAAGTAGAAATTAGTGGTACAAGTAGTAAAATTCCTGAAGTCGCATGCATTATTCCATTAACAGTTCCAACAGTTTTCAATAGAAATGAACGAAGAGTATGGAGACTTCATATATTATTGCAGAGTACATTCCTTAAGTCAAGGGGCATGCCTGGAATGATTTTTTAATTTAAAACTCACTATTGTTGAGTTTATGAAGGAAAAAGGAGTGCAAAAACGAAAATTAGAACTTCTGGGATGAATTTCAGAGTTCATATTAAGTGTACTTGACTGTTCACTTTTCACATTAAAACATTGCAAGGCAACTTATTGCCGATTAGATGGGGGGATGCATTTAAGAAGAAAATCATGTTGAAGGGACACATTCTGACAAAGACAGTCCATTTCCCTTCGGGTCACTGGCATTAAAGAAAGTGCCAGATCTGAAGAATTCATTGCGACCTTGCAAGTGTTACAAAGATAGTTTTATAAATGGTTTGAGGACATTGTCAGTCTGACATCTCTTTTCAAGCTGTTTTCGAGACTGTTTGCCATTTCAGTGTGCCTGTGCAGACACAACTGATTGACCTGCAAGATAATTCCAGTTTAAGTGACAAATCCTTTTATATTTAAACTGTCCAGGATATCTACATTGCTTTCTTCAGGTAGATTTTCCAAGTCTCCATAATGAGGTTGCAAAAGTGCTACAATATTTCCATTGATATATTTAAGTGAAAGGGCCTTTTTTTGATAATGAAACTAAATAAGTCACGATTATGTGACAACTAGAGTGCGAAACTCTGAAAGAGTGTGTGTGGGAGCGGGCGGGCGCGGGCGCGCGCGCGCTTGTGCAACAGTGTGTACCAGATGAAAATTATATGTCTTCATTGCACCAAAAATAATTAATTAATACTGAAAACCTGTTCGTTTGTGATCTGTGCTGAGAAATGTGAAATATGAAACCAAAGCACATGCAATGCTACTTCACTGCGACTCAAATGCATTTCATTCACTAATTTACCTCTTCCCTCTCCTAGTGCTCAAGCAACGTCGTGTGGTAGTGGGGGAAACGTGCAGCCAGGCACAGTGCTATGGTACGCGGGCCCAGGCATGGCCCACAGGACAAAATCGTGGCCACTCCTGATGTACATAATTAGCAGAGTCAAGAGGAACAGTGAACATCACATCTGAGTGAGCTATGGTTGGTTGGTGTGTGTGTGTGTGTGTGTGTGTGTGTGTGTGTGTGTGTGTGTGTGTGTGTGTGTGTGTTTGGTGAATGTACACTGTGGAAAACCTCTTTCAGTTCCTGAGAAGAATTTTCTCTGATCTCATCATAGGGCTCTGTAATAAACCAAAACAACCATATCTGTTCATGAGTATTTAAGTCAAATTAAGTAAACACTCAAATGAACTATACAATTCATAAAAATAAAAAAAACATACTGCAGAGAAGTTAACTATGAAAGAGTAGATGGGAGCAGCATCGTGAACGAGAGGTATTTACACTTATTGTGTAACATATCTGATCTGCGGGGGAGGGGGCGGGGAGATCAGCAGCAGACACTTTGACTAAAAAACAAAAATGGTTTCCTGTCCTGACATGGCAACATTCCCAAGGTTAGTGTCCGACTGTGGCTGAAACATTTGGCAGTGATGGTGATACAAAAAACAAAAATTAATGCAAGTTACAAATGACACATATGGACGAGTATAATGAGAGAGAACATTTTAGGTCATTTGTGACTTAATATGATCAATGAATGTGGATATTTTTGTTGGGAGAGCTTTTCTAACATCTTGGATACTATTTGCTTTCATTGAAGTGGCTCATATTCATTTAATAAAAGAAATATATTTGCAAATAGTATCTGATCACTTTGATGAAGCAGTTGCCTCATTTGTGACTCAAGCTCAAGAAGTGTACCGATTACTATGTTGTGGAAAACAATATGGAGAGCACAAAATAGACAAGTGGGGAGACTCAGGTAGAGACCAAATTTACTGACTGGTAGTGAAAACTAGTGTTGTATCAGTATTTCAAAAGTTGTCTCCAAGGGTTTCAATACACGAAAATCAAGTAGAAATTATGATTAACTGGAATAAAAATCTTAAAGAGGTGTCACTGTCACACTCTTAATCACATATCAAACCTGCTAAGTATCACCCCATTCGAAATCTTGGTATAAAACACCATGAATTATCACTACCTATCAGGAAAGGAAATTCTTTTTGAAGAGGCGGGTGAATACTCAGCCTGCCTACTTAAGAAAAAACATGAACAATTGTCACTAAGCTTTCAAACAATATCATTCCACAACACACACACACACACACACACACACACACACACACACACACACACACACACCTAATTCTTGTTTCATGTTACCTTTCATTCACATTTACACCTGATACCATTTTATTGGTGAAACTGAATAACCATCAGCAGGAAATAATAATGTAGGCATGCCTGTTCAAAACGAAAATCAAGCTGTAGAATTTTAGATGGCTACTCTATTTATCTAGAAGAATAAGACAATATTTTTATTAACTGTGCAAGTGAGTCCACTACAATCTTACTGGTTTACACTGTAGGTGAAAGTATTGGTCCACTGAGATTTACTGTGGAGAAACCTATCTACTTATTTGACAGATGTTGATCCTTTTTGTTATCACAGTTCTGAGGATAAAAATGACCACCAAGACTCTAGTTTTTTAAATCTGATTATCAGGACAGAAAGATGGGTTTCTTCAAATGCCCTTTATACAATTCAAATTCAGATAACACCCTCCCCCCCCACCATTCCAATTTTTTAGTGCTGTTTTCATTTTTCAAGCTTTCTTTTTCTTATTGTTCCAGAATGGCATCTGCTTCTTAGCAAGCAAGATTCTATTTTTCACCCTAGTTCTTTTTGTCTGCAACCTTCATACATTTTGTCTCTCACCCCGAGGAAATTTTATAAATTTAGTTAATTTCCTTAATCAGCAATTTTCATTCAGATAGTGCTGTCTTTGGTTTTGTCCAATGACATTCTTTGGTTTTATTTGTTGGCCACTGATAAAGCTTGTTTTTTTAATGATGAGATCAAAGTTTGATTATGCCAACCTAGCCTTTTATCAAATGCTCTCTTTGTTCCTATGAATCAAATATTTTGAAACTGAGTGAAGCATCCAGTATGACTAATGAGTTGGAATAATAAATGTCAGACCCAAGTTGAAAAACATTTTTAAAGGTGGAATAACAACAATTTCAAACAATGTGCAGATAACTGTCACTTCACTTCTTGCAGTTAGTTTGGTAATATCCTTGAAAACATTTGAACTTTGTCTCCAAATACACGAGGTTAACATTAATTGCATTTCAATTAGTGGCTCTTATACAAGAACACATTGAGCGATGGAAGGAAGAGTTTTTGCTGAATGAGTCAAACCATTTTCCTTAGTTGACATTACACAACTAGAAACAACAATTTAAACATTTTCGCTGTTAAAGAGCTCTTCAAATTCAAAGACATGCGGGACATCAACCATATCAAATTACCAAATTCTAAAAGTTAGGAAGGATCTCTGATAAGGAGTGAGTGTACTGAAATCCTGGTGCCTTTATTATTACAATAAAATGAAACCAAAGATTAATATTCATTCATGTTATCCTGCTTTAACCATTACAACTATTTACAGAGTTATGTACAAAATGAATTATTTACACAGAACTGCAATGAAAATGTTAAGACTGACTTTCAATGCTGGCTGATAATCAGTAAGCCAATGAAAGATTTCAGTGTCAGAGAGATCGCTCTGTTAATACTGTTATGTACTCTGAAAGCAGACACTTCAAATCTTTTAACAACTAATTATCAGCAAAATTTTAAGTCATAATTTTCTTCATATACATATATATATATACACACACACACACACACACACACACACACACACACACACACACACACACACACACACACACACACACAGTCCATGTAAATTCATAATTCAGTCTAGTGCAATATTTAACAAATATTTTTTACATTTTTTTTATAAAAAATTCATGTCATTGTTGCAAACCTCCAGACCCTCCAAACCTACTTAATCTTTTCACTCACACATTTTACAACTGGTATTGGACGTAAAATGTCCAAACTGTACACACAAAGTAATAAACAAGGAGCAATTATGGTAGAAATTCATTGTCTGGAGTGTTTGCCTAACACATGAATGAAACTCTGCACTGAAATGAACTGAACCCAGATACAGTGAAAAACAAGACATGCCAACACACAATTCTCTAAATGATAAAACAATGATTTATGAAATAATCCTGACAAAATTTTCTCTGTTTGTAAAAAAATATATTTTTGTTCGTAAATAAATTATATGCATTCACTGTTAACATTCAGATTTTTACAAATTAGGGGAAAAAGTTCATTGAAGCAATTCCAGTGCAATCGTTCACTAATATAAAATTTAATCACAAAATGGAGGCACTTCATTCTGCATAAAACTATTTTTAAGGGTAATGGCATTAAGCATTAAAATTATCTTAATGCATATAAAACATTTAAAATGACATGAATACTAAATAATTTTCATGGTAAACTGTTGCTCTTAAAAATAATTGCTGGAAATACAAAGAAAAAAATGTAACAGTTGTTTCAGGTCCAAAAATAACTTTCTTTTTATTAATCCATTACTCAACAATTAAGTCCCAATTCACGAAACAATTTCTTTCACAAAACTGACTTATTAGAATTGGTTACTTTAAAGCGACTAAAACAGTACGAAATAAAATTCCTGTGCATAACATCTGAACTTACAATTTTGATAGCGCATTTAGTATAATTATGTTATACCACAAAGTTTGCTGATGAACTTCTCTTGGTCTTTGTACACATGCTATCCTTAAATCTTGTCACAAACTCTGGTAACCTCACAGAACATACTATTGTCTTTAAAAACAGATTACTTACAAACATTTAAACCGGATTATTCACAGGTGCTTTCTTCATTCTTCCACTGTAGCAAAACAGCAGACAGTCACATCACCACAGTGCAGAACAATGAGGAACACGAACCACAGGGTCATAAACGGGGAAAAATGACTTGTAAAAATGTTCTTACTGTAAAATTCGTATCTACAAGCAAGGAAAAATTTTAATTGGTGTATAATTTATTCATTAATCAACACAGCCGTGTCTTGAGTTATCGGGAAGCAGCATTCATAACGAATGAGGAATAGTCATTGGCAAAGAAATAACACAACAATTTTATTACCTGATCACACAACGCTGTACTTGTCACATCTGACAAAATGACACAGTTCGTTATTTTATCACTGTTGCTGCAGACACAGTTCACCACACCAATGTCACTGAATGTCTGTTCACAACACAATCCCACTCAGTCTTTCTGAGGTTTAAATACCTCTTCATTACAAATAAAGGTTGCTTTCTCTTGGAGTCCTTGCAACCAAATTACGTATGTACAAGAAACAGCCTAGGACTTCTCAGTTGTAGATTTTAATAGCCTTCTCCAGATAATTGTACCTAGATCGTTTGGGAGCTTTGTTTACATGCTCTAGCCCAAGCCAAGGCATTGGTGCAGTGTTTCCTGTCAAATAGAAAAGTCAATATTATAACTCCATTGCATAGTGTAATACATAATATTTCCTTTGTAAAGGTGTGATTGCAAGACCATGGGTTCTCTCACTTGCGTGCCACCCCCCCCCCCCCCCCCCCCCACACACACACACACACACAGCAATTCCAGAGGAATGTCACGTAATGTGTGAAGTGATTCGACATGTACTTAGCAAAATGCTGTGTAGGCACTGCTGCAGAAAGAATAATGATGGAGCAGATTACTGATCCATCCTGCAAGAGATGTTCTAAAAGTCCCCCACCCACCTCAATCACCATCTGTGGGATTTAATTGCAAGCAACAGCTAAAATGGTTCAAATGGCTCTAAGCACTATGGGACTTTACATTGGAGGTCATCAGTACCCTAGACTCAGAACTACTTAAACCTAACTAACCTATGGACGTCACACACATCCATGCCCGAGGCGAGATTCAAACCTGAAACCATAGCAGCAGCAACCTGTGCTAGCCAAGTGCAACATCAATTAGATAAATGATGACTAACTGACAACCTCAGCTGCCGACAGGTGTTGTTGATATACCTCGATGTGGACAGCTGAAAATGTGTGCCCCAACCGGGACTCGAACCCGGGATCTCCTGCTTACATGGCAGACGCTCTATCCATCTGAGCCACCGATGACACAGATGAATAGTGCGACTGCAGGGTCTTTTGGTATTCATCTATATGCTGCAGGTGTTGAATCTGCAACTGCACGATTTCTTATAACGTCTACCAGTCTATCACTGGCTGACTACACACACTGGCCACTATAATTTAATTTTAATTACATTCTAGATTGTTATCTAAGTCGTTTGTTTCTTTCCCTTAATCCCCAAAAATTGATTTGCACTTTCATCATCTGCTGAATAGCCTTCAGCTTTTGGAATGGTTTCCACATTAGAAGTCCACGCCCCAATGTCACAAGTTAAAACTGGTATGCATATGGTCGGTCGGTCTTTCCATTTCAGACATATTCGCAATTTTTAGAAATTCTGCTCGGTTTACCAAAAGTAACCCAGGGTATTTTTACTAGTCTGTTTAACTACTTTGATGTCCATCCTGCTGTCTTCAATTACCAATTGGTTCTATGTCTTTGTAATTAATTTGCACCATTTTCTTTCTGATCTGTGCCTTGTACGTTACTTTAGTCTTGCACATATTTCTCTCCCCCCCCCCCCCCCCCCCCCATTTTAGGGACCTGAAAATTTGCTCTAGGGCTGCTGAGAATAGTTTTCGTGGTATGAAATTTCATTGCCCGACTCTTACTTGATCGTATGTCTGTGCGCAGTGCCAGTGCTTATACCATCTTATGTACTTGCAACATATTTCTCTACTGGCTAAGTAACTTTGTTAAATAACTGTCCCTTTCATCATGTCTACATAACCTTCATTTTCTAGGTAATGAAATTAACCTGGTGCACCCTCCCATTCTTAAATAAATTCTCAGCCTAAATTTCTGATTTTGTGCCCAATGAGGTGGTTTCTTTCTATGGTAAATTCTCAGTTAACCGTGAGCAGATTATCCATGGCCTATTTCTCCCACTTTTTGTTGTTGTTGAAAATCTTCCATTAATCTG